>NW_006441071.1:11291473-11302664 GCF_000325575.1 Pteropus alecto
TGTTCTGCTTCCACGTCTCCATCCCACATGTGTCTCCTGAGCTCTGAACTTCTAAAACAATCAGCTACTGAATGAGTCCATTTGGCAGCCTCAAACAATGTGTCCAAAGCTTAATTCTTCATCATTTTCCTGCCAGATCTGCTTCTCCTCCAGAGTTCCCCATACAATTAACTGCCCAGAAACATGAGCATTGTGGTTGCATTCCTCTTATCTAATCAATCCCCAACTTTTACATGTTCTACCTTTTACCTGTTCAAGAGAGTGCTCATGAATCTGCCTATATTTCTCTATCCTCACTGCCACCACCTTGGTCCAGGCCACTTTTCCCTATGATACACATTACTACTGTAGCCTCTTAACTAGTCAACCCTGCCTCAAGCTTTGCTCTCCCTAGCCCAATCAGATTGTGTCACTTTGCTTCTCTGTTTAAAATCTATCTAGCAAGAAGAACTGGTTATTAAGTAAAGGCAAATTGGAGGCTCTTATGCAGAGGGGATTATTACAGTTAGTGATCTCACTCAGAGGAGTCCTACTTTACGGCCCTGACCACCTCCCAGAGGTTTCTATGAAAGTATCCCACCATTTCAAAGTCTCAGCACATGCAAGATCAAATTCACACTTCCCCCTCGAAGTTAAGCTTATTCCTCCTAGCGTTCCCATTTCAGGTCACAACTCCATTTCCCCCTAGCCTTCCAAGCTGGAACTGTCAAAACCACCTCTCCTTTATTTCTCATACTCTCTGCTCCCCTTGCCCATCCACCAGTCTCATCTACTCCACAGCCTCAAAACCTCATATCTATCTCCCTAAAGCATCACCTAAATTTCAACCTTGATCTGCCCCCAGCTAAGACTATAATCATAACTGAACTCTCTGCCTGTTTCTCCTTAGGCAGCTACAGTCCTCACATTACTATCAGAGCATAAAAACCTTTATTCCTTAATGCCTGGCTTTCAAGAACCCACTCCACCCCAATTTAGCCCCCGCCTTAAATGTCAACAGTCTACTCTCAATAGGCTGGACTATGAATTACTCTATCACTCACATGGGCTTTGACCTCACTCGGCACCTCAAACAGCCCCCTCCATTCTACTTTAAATCCCAACGTCCCAAGCCCAGCCCATATTCCACTTCCTGCTTGAAGCTTTCTTAGACCATTATAAATCTCAGCAATCTCACCCCTTTTCTTCCTCCCAGAGCCCTTCCAATATATTTTTCATGTAGTGCTTATCTGCTACTTTCTAGATGTAGCTGCTGTTTGAAGTGCATAAATTACTTTTGTCTGGAGAGGCACTGAGTTCAGTGAGAGAGAGAATGCCTACCGCAACCCAGAAATTTACTCATGAATTATCTTTTTTAACTTACCTTATACAGTAAGTGTCTGGTTCATAGCTGGGCACTCTACAATGTGCCACCATTGCTCAGTTATGCAGCTAATCTTTATTCTTTGAAGATATGAATATGTCTTGTACTTCTCTGTATTGTTTGAAAACCACCAAATAAGATATCTACCATTGTATACCCTTCAGTATATACCAGTTTGTTGAAATTACAATTGTTCATTTAACCTTTAGGACAATGCTTTTGTTTCATATAAAATGAATATTACAAACAGTTCTACTAACATTAAGAAACTATGAATCACTAATGATCTATGAACACACCAATTAGATATTTACAAGGTCATGTTTTATTTAAAACCAGTCTTTTATGAATTTTTTTTTAAAAGATCTAATTTGAAGGCCGAGGAAAACAGAATAATAATAATCCCTCTAAGCACATCTTTGGGTGGTTTACTCAAAGAATAGACCTAAAATGGTGTTATCCTGGTGGTTGCAATATAAATACTATCTTGAACTGAATAATTATCAGGTTGACATTTAAACTATCAGTAAGTAAAGCTGTATCTTCAAAATGTACTAGATACATTTCTTTGATTCAGTCTCTCTCTATGAACTGGTCTCTGAATTTCTCTTTTCAAGATATGCTTGGTCCATCAGTCCATTAGACGTGTTTACCAGCACTTCTCAAAGGGTAACTCCTATTTCTCAGATCACTCCCTCAAAGTCTCTCTAATTTCATTTGGGAACCCTGGGGCCTGTGACTAAGGTGCCCAGAAACAAATGTTCTCAGCTATACCCACTGCCCATATCTCTGTCACTGTGGTGTCTGACATAGGTGGTTGCATGGGTCCTCTGTCAGTATCACTAACAGGTGCTGCTGGCACCTCTTGCTGGCCCAGCTTCAACCCACCCTGTGACATCCAGTGCATTCTTACCAAGCCCAGGGCACAGAAGGGAGAGAGAACACTTTCTAAGTCCATGCTATGCTAAGGAAGGTCAGTCTTAAAACAGGGCTGTCCTCTACTCCCTTCCCTAACTGTGTTAAGAAACGCTTTCTTCCTTTGTTTGTAGCTCTTCCTTTTGTTTTGCTCAGTCATCTCCCTTAAATAGTCAAGCTCAATCCTCCAGGGGACAGTTTTCTGACAGATGAAACTCTAAACTGACCCTCCCCTCTTTTACTGGCATAATCATGTATGTCTGACCCGCTTTCTATGGTTACTAACAGGTTGAAAGCTCAGTGAAAAGAAGAACTGACCAATAAATATGACTGGAGCTCATCACAGTTACCATTAATCGAGCATTTATAATACTTCAAACTTTGTGCTAAGTTCTATTACTAGTACCTCCATTTTACTGATGAGGAAACCAAGGCTTAAAGGAATTAATTTACTTACACAAAGGTAGATAATAGAGTCGACTCCCAACCCCAGACCTATCTCACTCCAATGCCTAAGATTTGCTCTCCAGCCCCACATTCCATTCTTGTTTCCTCAACAATCTCCATGAAGATGCCAACAGGAAGGGACAGAGACAATGGACCCCTTCCTCCCCAAGGACATACCCGCCCTTTACGATATAATCTCTGCTATCTCTGGAGGGTTATCTGACTTTTGAAAGAAAAAGTTTTATGACTGCCAGCAGACTAAAGTTCCAATATTCATAAAGAATACTTCTCCTAGCTATCCTTCTTACCTTTACCCACTTTTAAAACACAATTGAAAAAAGAAATCACTAGCCTTTTAAAGTTATACTATGCACCAAGCAAAAGACAATGCATTTTAAACAAAATGCAGATACAAAGTAGAGAGCCATTAAACCACTAGCTATAGTTTTTCTTACAAAATTTAATTACCAAAAAAACTTCATGAATCAAAAAGTATAGTACCTATGTTATATTTCACAAAACTCAATATTTCTGAAGTAGGTAATATACAGTATACTTTTTAATTAAGGCATATTTCTAATTGTGTCAAAAAGAAAGCTGAAGAACTGTGGATTTTATGTTTGCTTATGTTACATTTTCACATTACTGATGATGTTAACAAGTTTTAATATTTGTGCATTTATTAAAGTTTATGCATTAATATTTTAAATTATAGTCTTATTAGTTAATTGTGGAACACAGAATATTGCTTACTTCATTTTCAGTTCTTAAAAACAGATGAATGTGAGAAACAGAAGTGTGACTACAGGGGATGCTGTGGCAGTTGCCTAGGCCCCCATTCCGGATGAGGCCCTCATTGCCATCACCTAAGGGAAGCTCCTTGCCCCACACCATACTCACCCAAGGTCACCTTCACTCCCCCAAGATCTTGGCCTCTGAAGAGGGAGGGGATGGTGGCACATATCCAATGAATGATCCATGTCTGAGTATAAAGGCCTGGCCTCCTTGTCTCAATTTGGAGCCATTCTAAAGGGTCCTGCCAGCTCCATAACTGCCTGTGAGATCTACCCAGGGCTCTACTGCACTTTAACTTACCCTTCTGCCAGGCCATGCTTTCCTCCCTCCTAACATATTATTTCTGGAGTATTGTCCCAGACATCTCTGGCTCACAAATCAGTCTCAGAGTAGGCTTCCTGAGTAACCAAGGTTACAACAATTACAATAAATGCATCTATAAGGATGTGTCACTTAAGCATCATCAGTCTTGAACATATAAGCCAGGCACCTATAAGCATGGCCTAAAGGATGAAGTGCTCAAGCTGAGGCCCTACAAGAACACCAGATACAAAGCCCTGAGGAAAGGAATTCAGCCAGAGCCTAGCCCCACCCTCATGCCCTGTTTCCAGACAGAACACTCAGGTGAAAAAGAGAAACTCTAGCAGCTATATCTGCAGTCATAAGTGAGGAAACTGCAGAGGAAAAATAAAATCCTAAGAAGGTTGCTTCAGTGAATAACTGAGCATTAGAAATATAAACAGTAGTTTTTAATCTGGGATTCAAAATGCTGTTCAGTATCCATATACATGTAATTAATATCTTGAGCAATCAGAGAAATTAATATTACCTTTTATCTAAAATCAGTATTATATAACTTAGTAAGGCAGTAACTGCATAAAACTTGATTTTCGAGAAATAATACATTTAATATTACTTAATCTAATGAATATTTTCTAAGATCTAAGTGTGCCCTACACAGTACTAATGGGTTTTTTCCCCCAAAAAAAAAAAAATATTATGAATTATAAGTTAATATCGACTATGGACAACATAAATAAAATCTCTACTTCTTAACACTGGCTTCTCCAAAATACTTAACAGATAACACATTCAGTAGTAAAGTGATTTTTTTTCTTTTAGGCGAGGCAACCATTGGTTGACCCCACAGATTGCAAGGACCTTGTTAACTTACAATCCCTTATTTTTTATTTTATTTTTTAAGCCTACGGCACCTGGTCTTCCTAGGTGGTTTCCCATCTAAGTACTAACCAGGCCCGACCCTACTTAGCTTCCGAGATCAGATTGGATCGGGCTTATTCAGGGTAGCATGGCTGTAGACCAGTAAAGTGATTTTTCGAATACCAGATGATCAAATAAATAATTTTCTGTTGTCCACGGCACCACTCTCCAGGCCCTACAGTTCCCTGATGGTGCCACAAGGAAGGAGTTAGTGAGAAAGTCCCACCACACACATTTTAGACAGGTCAGCCCTGCCTTTATTTTCAGTTTTATATTGACCTTCTGAAGAAACTTTCACTTATGAAAGTTTGAAAACCTCCGTGCTAGGCCAGTATTTTCCAGAAAATATTTTTTCTGGATTATGCATGAATATTCTGTGTAAGATTTGGGTGCCATGTAAAATTTGGATTCCACTGAAATTTTGCTAAGAACAAAGGTTCTGTTACTGCTAGAAAATAAGGTGGGACTGTTAAAAGCTATATGTCTAAACTGTAAGTTTCCTGAAGACCATTCTGTCTTGCTCATCATGGTATCACTAACACCTAGCCCATAACGGACAGGTGGGTGCTCACTAAATATTTAATGAACGAACAAAAAAGAAACAAATAGAATCTAAAATCACTGAACATAGACACAATGTTTTATAATAGAATCAAGAACTAACAAAAGAAGGGGAAAATGCCATTTCGAGAACAATCTAAAATATAGTAACTTTAAAAACTGGTCATAAACAAACAAAAAAATGCCTTTAAGAAGCTATAAGCCCATATCGAAAATTGTCCAGAGCCAATATTTTCCCAAACAAAAAAAAAAAATCTTACTTTATATGGAAATCTTCTAAAATATGTCCCTTCCAAATGATCATTTATTTAAAATCATAATTATAATAATTATACTATCCATGAATAAGATAAAGTAACATAGAGAGTTCAACTACAATTGGCTTACAGAGTTCTACCACAATTAGCTCCAACAAAGTATGGAAGCATTTTCAAGAAGATTCCTGTGATTAAAGTTTCATTTTCAAGGGGAAACTACCTATTCAGCTTTTTTACAATTCTAAACCTCTTTGAGAACTTTGGCTTTCAAAAGTGCACATTATAAAAAGCAAGCAAGCGACTCAAAGATAACTCAAGCAACATGCAAAACAAAAGTTACAAAGCTTTAAATTAAAAAATAATGATAAAAAAATAAATAGTCATATGTTTCTGTCAACACTTGACCTTCTTTAAAAATGTTCATTTTCTTCATTGGGAGAGAGATAACTGTAGGAGTCCTTTTTGGGGGAAAAAAAAACAATAGGAGTCCTTTTTTTGAACATCTAATTCAAGTCCTTTTTAAATGCATAATATCTTCCATAAAACATTCGCTTTTTTTTTTTCCTATACTTCAGGGAAGATTGTTACATGGGCTTTTTTGTCTCTGATAAAAAATCATTTCAGAGATCATGCAACTGGATGCTATGTCCTCTCAGAAATATAAGCTGTAAAAGAAGATTCCAGAAACTTTATGCACGAGTCCCCAAATTTAAAAAAAAAAAAAAATTATGGAGCTCCCAAAAATCATTTGGAGGAAAGAAAGAAGAGACGGACTCACAAAAACTGTCTATATTAAATTTGTAGTGTACTGTCTGTGGATTCCTTTTAGGCAAGCTATCGAAACTGTTATCACTGACAAAATATAGTAGACTGCCTAAAAATTTTTAACAAATAGTATTTTGTAACATAAAATTTCCTATACATCAGGTTAAGTCTTTTCAAGGCATCTAACAGGATGCATGACCATTTTATAGGTTACTTTTGTAATATTTACCCAGAAGTAATCAAAAAGAGTATTATAAGATCAATAAAGACAAAGTAGCATAAAACTGTGCATATATATGATATACAAGTTAGCAGATCCAGAAAAAAAGTCTGCTTCATTAACAAATCAAGTTTATAAGCCTGCTGTCATTTGAGGCACTGTGGTGCTACCCTCAAGAAGCTGAAAGTTGTGTTGAGGCGACAAAACCACAAAACACACAAACCAATGAAAGAGTTCTAAAAGAACATGACGTAATAAAGTGGTAAAACTGACTATTAGATATATAATATATAAATCACCAGAAAGAGAGCAATGTTGTTTCAAGTAGTAAAAAAAAAAATTTAAAAATTATAGATGCTTTAGTTTCAAGTCAGGTGTAGAGATTAAATTCCATCAACCAAGTGTATGTTGGGTATAAGTTACCAATCAATTGCTAGAAGTGCTTTGACAACAAGTTCAGCAAACATACATTTTAATAACTTTAATATCCTAAAATACATACATATATATTCCATCTTAAGGAAATATTCCCATAGGGTATTTTTTCAAATCTTACAGAAAATGAATTGAGGCAGTTGGGGTAATCCAATCAGCCTTCCTAAGATTACCTGGACATTTATTTGGGACTTTTCCATGCATTATAGGATCTAGAAGAGATATCGAGTTTTATTCCCCCTGTGCAGCATAATTCAGGTAATTCATATGGGGAACTATCTACCTCAAACACAAATGCGTAATTCTAATGAGAGCCGCCATTCTTCATGCCTATGTCCCCATCATCACAGAGGCAGGCCCATGACTCAAGCCAGGAGAACCTAGTAACTTCCTACCCTTGGCTTCAGTGACTTATCCAAGAGATTGACACAAGATCCAAGCCAGGAAAATCCATGGTCCCTCCCCAGATGGTACAGCTATCCTCTCTGGTGACAGAGCTAGGAATACATGAGCCAGGGAGAAAAATGAAGGCAACACACAAAGAAAAGTGAGGCCTAGAATCTCTCACACTCTGGCAACTTCCAGGGTTCCATGATGTTCTGGCCATTCATGGTTATGTGAGCCAATTAAATTCTCCTTTTGGACTAAGCTATTTTATACTGAGTTTCTATCTCAAAAAGCCACAGCAAAATATTCTCAATCCAGAGAAATTCAATGCAGATATCATTTCTGAAACAGATTAAAAGAGATTCTAAATAACATGAGGAAATGCATGAAAATTAATTTTAAAGTAAAAATCAGGAGACCCACAATACTTGAAGACTGAGGAGGATTGTGTTATAGCCTTCAGAAGCTGGGATCAAACTCTGCCTGCCTTGTCCCTGTCCTAGCAGTTCTTATCCGATAGGTTTGACAAACAAAACACTCTCATCTCTTGACAGGGACAGACTAGTTTTTTCCAAAGTTTCACTGAAGAGGACAGAATCTAAACGGATGTGTAATTGAAGAATTGCCACCTACTCCCTAGAGCAAGACAAAATCCCAAATGTAAAACTCATTCTTTCTAAAATGTGTTTTATTTCTGACTACAAGTAGATTACCAAGTAGAACAACTAAAAAACAAACCTAAAATGCCAAGCAAATAAAGTTGGGCCAGTAGGTACTCCCACTCTCACCTCCAGTGGTTGTTCTATCTCCATTAGTTATCACAAGATAAGAATCTAGCTATATTTTACCCTTCTGAAAATCTACTCTCTTATGCCACAGTTTTGTCTCAAAAATAAGAAGTATGTTTCTCTTTTGGTTCTGCAAAAAAATCTCATTAAAAGAACATTGATGGTGTAAAAAAGAAAGGCACACTTTCTTCTTCTCTATTCCTGTATATTTGCTCTTTCCTTTTCTCTTTGAATCTAAAAAAAGAGTCTGACAAATAAGAGTTTGAATCCCAGATGCAAAAATCATTCATCAAGAGATAAAACAATTAAGGCTGAAAATGAGGCGGAAAAACACCTACCTGAAACATGCGTGGTCTAGATTACCTGGATTCTTAAAGTCGTTAGCACAGTTTCTGGCACATGAAGGACTTCATTAAATTAAATGGCATCACCGAACAAACAACATACTTCACCACCCTTAGTCCAGCTCTACTCCTTGAAAAGTCAGCTTACAAAGAATAAACATATGTGGGGAAGTAATTTAAATCTATTTATGCAAGCCCACCTGTAGAAGTGCAATCACAAAAAAAAAAAAAAAAGCAAGCTGCTTTCCTATATGCTTAAGTCAAAAAATAATTTTTGCAAAACAAATATCAAATAATGTGTATCTTCTACAAAGTGCTATCTAAACAGCACAAAGTGCTATTTAAACAGACTGAAAGGAGGGCGAGAAATATGGGGGGAAAAGATAAGCCAGGCAAAAGAAATTTGTGAACTACTACATCTGTCACAGTAATCTGCAAGGCTAACAGTATTAATGCTTGTTTTCCAGGAACTACATGGCAAATAAATTTGCATTAGCCTTCTGATTTTTCCCTAACAGTATGGATATGATCCGGCAATTTCTTTTTATTTGAAGGAGTTTCTCTGTTCTTGCAGGTGGTGATGGTGGCTCTAAGTAAAAGAATAGCAACAAGGAACTAGGCATTCTGAAGGAATTTACAAGTCTCTGCTATGCTTATCAGGGATATCAAAAGTACTTAATTAATGTCAGGGTACATTACCACATTATCAGTTTACATTATAGTTACCCATCAGTTAGTGAAAAGGCATTATATATCTCATCATTTCAGGGAAAAGACAGATTTACTTTCAAAATCACAAATACTCGACCTTGGTGATGCTTACTTTAGGGAATTCTGTGCTGAGCTGGGGTCTCCAGGATTCACTGTTTAAAATGCAGGCATGTGTACGTGATTGTGGTTTATCTCCAATCAGGCTTGAGTCTAAGTAAAATTTGATCAATAAAATTTTTTGCTACCAGTTATCATTATACTCTTTTCTTCTACAAATACAACTAGCACCTGAGCACAAAATTAATACCATACTTTTGGAGTATATTTCCAATTTTTTCAATCTTTTTAAACAATATTATCTAACAACATGATAGATAGGCCTACAAATGATCAGAATAACTTATGCAGTTAGTTTTACTAACACTGATTTAAAAGTATTAATTAAAGTCTATTATTCTTATTTAGAGGGCAGATTTCTCTAGAGAGAGTAATTAAAACAAACCACTATTAAAGAGTATTTTTTCTATAGAAACTATTAAAAGGATACAATTTTTACCATTATCCAATTAGTCTAACATTTGTAATGAAAATATATTAATTTAGTCTAAACTTACTAAATAGGTAAGTTAACAAGTAGGGGTTAGTAGAATGAGTTGCCAATTTAATGTATCGTTAAATATTATCAAGCTGTCCAATCCCTAAAGTAATGTTCTATTATAGATATTTATATAACAATAGTAATAATAATAACTTCAATAAGGAATTCCTTCAGTAGGTTTGTTTATTTAAGAAAAATTGATTGGGTATCTACTATGTACCAGGCACGGGAGACAAGCTAGGAAATAAGACTATTAGTGTCCCTCACCCGACCTAGGAGTTCACATTTTAATAGAATGTATATTAAACATGTTTAGGTCAATCTGACACCATATAACTTGTTTGTTCTTTTTAAAAGTAAGACCTGAATTGTAAAATTTAATAATAATCAAATATTTACTTAAATGTAAAGAGCTCCTCCTCTACCCCAGGAAAAAAGGGAAAGGAAAAACAAGAAAGGATTGATCACAATGGTATGAAACTAGAGATCAACTACAAGAAAAAAACTGGAAAATAAACACATGGAGGCTAAATAAAATGCTACTAAACAATGAATGAGTTAACAATGAGATCAAGGAAGAAATCAAAAGATACCTAGAGACAAATGAAAATGAAAACACAACAACTCAAAATCTATGGGACACAGCAAAAACAGTCCTAAGAGGGAAATTCATAGCAATACAAGCCTACCTCAAATAAACTCAAAAAAAAAAAAAAAAAAAACTCAAATAAAAAATCTAACCTTACACTTAAAAGAACTAGAAAAAGAATAGCAATCAAAGCCCAAAGTGAGTAGAAGGAAGGAAATAATAAAGATCAAAGCGGAAATAAATGAAATAGAACCTAGAAAAACAATAGAAAAGATTAATGAAACCAAGAGTTGGTTCTTTCAGAACTCCAACCAGACTTATCAAGGAAAAAAGGCAGAGGACTCAAATAAATAAAATCAGAAATGAAAGAGGAGAAATAACTACAGACATACAGAAATACAAGAAATACAAAGGAGCATAAGAAAATACTACGAGCAATTATATTCTAACAAATTGGACAATCTGGAAGAAATGGATACATTCCTAGAAACATACAATCTCCCAAGACTGAGTCAAGAAGAAAGAGAAAATCTGAACCAACCAATTACCACCAACGAAATCAAATCAGTAATCATAAACCTCCCAAAAAACAAAAGTCCTGGACCAGATGGCTTCATAGGTGAATTTTACCAAACATTCAAAAAAGAATTAATATCTATCCTCAAACTATTCCAAAAAATTCAAGAGGAGGGAAGACTCCCCAATTATTTTTACAAGGCTACCATTACCCTGACTCCAAAAACAGACAAAGACATTACAGAAAAAGAAAACTATAGGCCAATATTCATGATGAAC
>NW_006441071.1:11303139-11327695 GCF_000325575.1 Pteropus alecto
TTAAAATAATGAAACTAGACCACCTTCTTACACCATATACAAGAATAAACTCAAAATAGATTAATGACTTAAACATAAGACCCAAAACCATAAGACTCCTAGAAGAAAACAAAGGTTGTAAACTCTCTGACACTGATCTTAGTAATATTTTTTTTCTGATATATCTCCTTGGGAAAGAGAAACAAAAGAAAAAATAAATACATCAAATGAAAAAGTTTTTGCACAGCAAAGGAAACCATCAACAAAAGAAAATGACAACCAACCAACTGCATGGGAGAAGATATTCACTTATGATACATCTTGTAAGAGGTTAATATCCAAAATATATAAAGAACTTATACAACTCAACAACAAAAAAGCAAACAATCCAATTAAAAAATGGGCAGAACATCTGAATAGATATTTCTCCAAAGAGGAAATACAGATGGCCAAGAGATATATGAAAAAACGCTCAAGATCACTAATCATCAGAGAAATGCAAATTAAAACCACAATGAGATATCACCTCACACCTGTCAGAATGGCTGTCATCAATAAATCAAAGAACAACAAATGCTGGTGAGGACGTGGAGAAAAAGGAACCCTCATATACTGTTGGTGGGAACCCTCATATACTGTTGCAAACTGGTACAGCCTCTATGGAAAACAGTCTGGAGGTTTCTCAAGAAATTTAAAATGGATATACCTTTTGAGCCAGCAATTGCACTTCTGGGTATTTATCCAAAGAAAACCAAAACAATAATTCGTAAACATCTGTGCACCCCTATGTTCATGGCAGCACAATTTACAATAGCCACGATATGGAAGCAGCCTAAATGCTCATTGAAAATATAGGCATGGAACATTGAAAAATATGTGGTTTAACTTAGATGTACTTTTTTAAAAGAGAAAGAATGTTATTGTTACTTATACTTAAGACATTAAACCTCATAATAGTTGGATTAAATAAAAACCCAAATATCTATGCATTTAATAAGAACTGGAAGTAGAAAATTGCTTAATTTTGTACAAATTTATTCCTTAACATTTTATATAGGAGAAGCTACATGATCAACAACTTTAACTTTTAATAACATGAAGAAAATATTGAGGATCCTGGTCCTTTTTTACTCAGTTCAAAACTGGTTGTCTAGGATACAGCTACACAGAAGGAAATAAAGCTACACATTTCCACCTGGAATCCACTATAAACAATCATATTCTTTAGTTATACTTCTGTAATGGGTAGAATCGTGTCCCACAAAAATTCATGTCTGCCCAGAACCCTGAAATGTTACCACATTTGGAAATAGGGTCTTTACAGGATTAATTAGTTAAGGATCTCCAGATGAAATCACCCTAGATTTAGGGTGGAGCCCAAATCCAATGACTGGTGTCCTTAAAAGAAGAGGAGAGGACACAGAAACATAGTGAAGAAGGGAATATGAGAACTGTGTTCACCAGAAACTTGGAGAGGCACATGGGACAGTTTTTTCCTCAGAACCTCCCTACAAAAGCAACCAACCCTGCGACACTTTGATTTGGGACTCTGGGGACTCCTGAACTTTGAAAAAAACAAACTTGTTTAAAAAAAAAAAAAACAAGAAGTGGTAGGGGTGAGATGGGAAGGAGTGAATCGAGGGCAGGAGAGACGAAGGGTGAGGCTGAGACAGACACCCAGTGGGAGTACCTGTTCTCCTGGCTTAAGCCATGCTTCTAGTTTATCCCATCCACATACGTTGGCAAATAACCTTTTTGCTTAAGTTAGGTTTCTGTCATTTAGAACCAAGAATCCTTATTAACATAAGATCTATGAGATCTTATATATGACCTCGTATATGGCCTTATATATAACATGCAACATATATTTGTTAAATGTATGTATGAAATGTTAACATCTATTGAGCACTTACGATAGATATGTGGAGCTGTGGTATATGCTACGTACACAGTATTTTATTTAATCCACAAAACTACCTTACAAAGTGGGCACCAAAACCATGTGAGTGTTTAACAAGAGGAAATAGGAGTTATATAATAATTTTCCAAGATCACATACCATTAGAAGATAACGTTAGAACTCAAAATACAAGACTCTGGTGCAAAAGCCGATGCTCTTAATTACTACACAAGACTAAACAATGATCTAATGAAAAAGCATCGAACTAAGTTTGTATCTATTCTGAATAATCTGACATCACTTAGTGCTACATGGCATTTTAACAAAATCTGTTTGTTGAACAAAATTTAACCAAGCACCATGCTGCAGCCTATTCCTAATTTTTCTAAAAACATTCAGAAAATCTTCTCTCCTGATTTTAGACCTTTTCACAGGTCAATACATGTCTTCTTAAACCTCACCTCTCTTATTCTCCAGAGAGTAAATCTGAAAGTCTCTTATTAATTGTATTTTGACAAGGCCTCGGAAAAAAAGGATTTGAGGCATCGTCTAAATTCTATATTCCCCAACAGCTACTAACTACTGTCACGCATGACGCTTGGAAGGGAAGATTATATTTTATTTACCCTTGAAACGCCCACTCCATTATATATGTCAGGTATAGACTTTAAGTAATTACTATGACCAAAAAATAATTTATTTTCATAAGTTTATTAAAATAGTAATTATTAATATTTGTAGAGTATTTTACAGTTTACAAAGCACTTTTATAGAGAGTATATCCCTAGACCATCCTAGCAATCCTATAAGTAGACAGTAAATAAATCGTGCCTCCATTTGGCAGTTAAAGAAACTTATGATGAAAGGAATACAGTGTTTTGCCCTAAGTCATTCAGCTGGTAAGTGACAGACTGGGATTTTAAAACAGGACTTCTTACTCCAAGGTCAATATTAATTCCAAGAAAATAAATACTTTACCACTGACTGCCAAAGCAATTTTCTATCTGCTTACTTTAACCATTCTTTTTCCCTTAAATCTCTATGCCAGAAATGTTTAAAGAAATTATGAGCTCCTCTAAATTCTCTTCAGTACAACCCTGTGTTCATGAACACTTACTCAACAAAATCTGCCACACATAGTGCCCAGAAAAGTATGTCTCCAGGCTTCCACCTGGAGCTGTGCATATCTGCAGCTACTCAGAAATCTCAAGAAACTTGATATTCTTAACAGTTACATGTTAGACAAAAATCTCTATAAAGTGTTATATATATTTCCTTCTCTGTCCTTAAACAGCGTGATCCAAAACAACTTAACACTCTTCTGATTCAAAACAAGAATTATTTACAGAGCTTCAGTCCATCAGCCAGGCATTGCATAAACGCAAACAGATACAGACTCTAACTTCAAAACAGGCACAGGAAAGGAGGTTGGTGGTCACAACTACCTGAAAGGTGCAAAAACATGCACCTTTCTGTAATGCATGTACATGCAGGAGAAGACACATGGGGACAGCACATGGTCCAGAAAGCCTTCAGGCAAAATCTAAGGGATACAAGGCCAGAGGAGCACGGTGTGAACACAGAAGTAGAGAGAGGGTCTTAGGCAGCTGCCTTTGTAATAATTATACCCAGAACTTGGTGCCTGAAGGTAGAACCGAAGAAGAGGAAGAAGCAAAAGTTCAATGCCAGCCTGTTAGGCCAGAGAGAAGGAGGAAGACACATAGCCTGGGACAGAGATGTCAAGCACAGGAGAGAGCACTCCTGGAGAAGAGTAAAGGCAACTGTCCCAGATGCAACTTAACAATGGACTCCAAAAAATGAAGCCAGTGTATGCACAGGCACACACACAACCTTACATCACCTTGTCATCCTCTCATTTTGTAGAGTAAGTAAAAATATTCCTATGATCCTGATCACAAATCACAGAATTAGAGCACGGGAGATCTGATTAACCTTGCCATTTTGTGAGTGAGGAGACTGGGATCCACAGAAGTACAGTTATTTGTCCAAAGCCACCCATGTTAGTAGCAGAATAAGGACTAGAGCCCTGACTGCTGGTCCCTCGAGTCTAAGCTCTGCGACACACACTGCCTGCCTCCCAATATTTACACAAATCTGTACTGCTTCTACCACCTTTCAAAGCTCACTTCAACTATATTATGATGATTACTAAAATGAGTTTTAATGATAATAGAGTTTACCTCAAAATTATTTATGCTGAGCTAATATAATCTTTCATAAATCTACTGGGAAATATCCTTAGAGTCATTTATAGTACTCATTTCCTAGAGTGGTTATCATAGAAAATGGAATGTAGATTAGCTGTCATAACTAAATGTTGTGTTTTATTACTTTATCATTATAAATAATGGTCAAGGTTAAAGATAATAGTGTTATTGTAAATTTATCCATAATGCATATAATGGAGTCTATATGCTTAATAACTAATAGAGTAATTAAATATTGAAAATATACATGCAAGGAGAAATACATACTTTGGAAACTGGCATAATTATTCTCACTTACAAGCCATGGTGCTCCTTCCCAAAGACGTGAGACTCTAAAATCAGTCTTACCCCTCAGCAAAATATTCTCCGCTAAGTGATCTTTAGAAGACAACATAATCCTGTTCCCAGTACAAGGGAGAAAAAAAAAATCTTTCTTCATAAGAAAGCAGAGACTCCTCTAATATTAAAAACTCAAATTAATGTCCCAGGCATTCTCCTTAATTAATATCTAACAACCCTCCAAGAAAGTTTTGCTACTAACTTTTCAGATTTCTTAAGAGAAATACAGTATATAGTTGCCTACGTACAAGATTTCATCAAAATGGTGAATTTATCCATTTCATTTAATTTTATCCACAATGAAAGTGAGGGTCAGAAAGAGCATGAATATAACTATGCAGCTGAGAAACTGCCCAGGAGCTTATGCATTTAAATATTTCTCCGAGTCTCTCAAAGCTAATTCTCAAAAGTACTAAAGGATGACATTCCAAAAGACATTAGAGTGGTGTTGAAGAAATATGACAAATAAAGATACACAGGGCCTAAAGCGTGAGTTTACAACTCGCCCTTGGTAAACACGTATGTAATGAATGACTCCATCACACTGTTTGTCACAAAGCCACTCTAGTTCCTAGACCACCTACTAAAAATGTTTAAGTTTGATTAATTCTATTAAGAGAGCAGAATGCTAAGAATTTGTCATATTAAAGGTATAAGTAAAACGCCTTTAAAATAATTTAAACAGCTTCCCAGTAAGGTTTTTAGATCACAACACTCTACAGCAAACCAGAAACTGCCTAGATATCTCTTGTATGTCCTAAGAACTGTGCTCTTCTACCCAAAACTTTCCTTCCAATTAGATGTCATTTTGATCATTAGGAAGTTTTGCTATATTTGAATTTTTTGGAGAAAGCTTACAATTTCCCACTTTATCAAATGATAAAACCTCAATGGCAAGTAATAGCAAGATGGGAAAAGAAATTATACACCTGATCAGCAAGAGAACTTGAAAGAGGCCATTATCTTTACATTGGAACAAAGAAAGCTGCTGGGCTGACACGAGCACCTAAAGCGCATCCTAACATGTTCTCAACCATCATAAACATCATATCTCCTGGGTAGTCAAGTTGACACTTCATATGCTTCTGTCTGTGTCTTCTCCTGCATGTACATGCATTACAGAAAACAGAACTGATATTTAAACTCTCAAGTCAAAATCCCACAAAAACAAGTTTAAAACATGAAACTAGCTGACCACAAAGGATACCAGGGTGACTGACAGACATAATTACAAATGTGTAGTGAATGTACTATATGATGCACTTTACAAAGCAGTAAATCTTAAAACCATTGCTCAGAAAGATGAATACAGAAGTTCATAAACAGAAATTTGTAAGTGAAGAACACACAATAACATTAACTTACTCTTTAACCCATGTCTACCATCCAAAGAGTGATAATAGGCCTTCTGATTCATCCCTCCTCTCCCTCTAGCTGCCACACACTAAATGGAACTTGTCATTTACTTAAAGACAGCTGGACCAGACAATCGTAAAGATTACTTGATACTCTACATTCAGGAACTAAAGTTTCCCACAACCTGCAAACAAATGCTCAGATAACTAATGATGCCTAACAAATTATTCAAGACTAAAATATCTATCAATCCATCACCCACAAAATGGTCTGTAGGTCACTTTCCACAGACAAGTAATCACCAGTTTTATACTACTAAGTAAAACCCTGGGCATAGTGAAAGACAATTACTATAGTCAAAAACTTTCCAACAGCTCATAAAAAATCTGAATCCATCAAAGGAAAAATAACCTCTTCAATAGGTTTATATTGTCCAAACTTCAAAACTCCAAAGTGAATGAACATTAAACATGTAACTTGCCAAGACTTGGGCTCTCCAAAGTGGAGATAATTAATGCTGTAGAGGTCCATATCCTCGGTGTGCCATGCGAATGTGGTTTTCCACATGCCAAAATAGAGATAAGGGGTATTTACACCCTCAATAGAAATACCGCACTCTTCCTCAACCACATCCAAGACTGTATTTAGGCGAGCTATGTTCCATTCATCCACACCCTGGAACCAGGAGAGAAAGAGAAAAAAAAAAAAAAAAACATTAATATACTAGTAAAGATAACATTTACTAATCAAACCATCATCTGCCAGAATTATTACATTGTATATTTTAATTCTCTTAGAAATGAAAAATAAAGCAATGATTATTCAAGAAACACACATATATTTATATAATCCATTATTAACTATCCAAGATTATTATGAGCATAACGAGGTTCTATATTAGTATAAAAGTATACCAAATAACTCCCTGCTTGCTTCCCAATAGAAATGGAACTTAAGTCCCCACTCCCCACTTGCTGTTAGCAAAATATCATTGCTCCAAAGCATGTGATTTGGAGTGTACTTTCCACCTTTGACATGTCTTTTTGTTTGGGAGTTCTTTTGTTTTTCAGTTTGTTTATTGGTACATTAGAAGTCATATTCAACACCAGACATCATTTCTAGATAGCCCTAGCAAAATATATCATCTTTCATCTCTCTCTCATCCCCATCCATTTTAATTTTAGCATGTCATACATTGTTTTCTAAAAATTGAACTCTATTGGAAAAACTCTTATTACTATCCTAAGCCACAGATCATTGTGCTTTTACTGCTTCTTCAATTAAATATTAACCTCTTACATTGATGGGAGATTTTAAACACAGAATAATTACTAAAAATACTACCAAACTCTAGTAAAATTCATGGAATAACGTAGTGTTCTAATAGTAACCGAACATGGCTGGTGATGATAGAAAGAAAAGGTGAAAATTGCTAGTATGAGTTAAAGTGATAGGAAAAGATACTGGTTTTATTAGAACTCACCAATTAATATTTCACTATAATTCACAACTGCTTAAAATATATACAAACCCACATATTTTTCCCATATGCCTTTCTCATAATCAAATGTAAATATTAGAGATTGTGCCATTCCTATGCAAACTGCAATGCCTTTCAATCCATTTCAACCTACTCAAGGTATTAAAGAAGGGTATTAAAGTAATTCATGTATACCAAAAAGGCCTTCTCCAATAACTATGCCCATAGACTCACATACAACCACATCTAATATTTCTCTTATACACTACAAACTTACAAGATTGTTCTGGGAGTTATTTTGTTTTGTTTTATTTTGTTTTAGGGTAGTTCTGTTTTTGTTTTGGTCTATAGATGATTCTCTTCAGTGTACTATTCTTACTTCAAGCTTTTTGGTTAGAAAAATTGTCGATGGAGCAGTTAATGAAGCTCTGCCCCAGGTAACAATTGAAAGTGCCAGCGGAAGTAATTTAATCCCCAAATTCTCCTAAGTAGCCACTCTATCTTAAACCCCACAGTGGGAAGGTTGTAACTGGAAAATTGGTCGAAGTAAGTATCCTTTTATAGAAGATCCTAGGTGCCAATTTATGAGACCTCATAAAAGTTCAATCAAATTATGTAAAATATTTTATCTCACTCTATTTCTAGTGATACAAACTCTTAACCCTAGTCCAATCAGACTTCAGTCCAATCACTCTAATAATAAAGTCCTATTTAAAAGTCATTACTGAGGCAATGACTCTGAAGTAATAAATGAGAGCCATATTATAGGAATCATTTTTAAACTGAATGAGCTTGCAAATTTAGGAACAAACTATTCCTCTGAAATTCCTACATTTGGTAAAGTCTTTATTACTGACTGACGTTACCTGAATCTTTTGACATCCTTAGACCTGTGCTTCTAAAGGAGATGAGGATAAAGAAGAATGTTCTGGCAGAAGACTCAGATTATAACCCCAGCTCTGCCACTGACCAGGGCAAAAATCACTGAAATGTTCTGAGCTTCCATTCTTTCTTCATGAAAACATGAGGGCTAGTAGCCTCCCAGAGAGGTTTGGAGTGCTGAACACACTAAAGGACACAAAACCTTTAGAAAGTAAAACTTATTTCTAAGAATTGATGGAATAAATATCTCCACTATTCTCTAGTAAATCTTACTGAAAAGCTTCCCCAAAAACAACAGTTGAACATGTGATAAGAGATAATAAAGTCTTATAAAATTTACTTCTGAAGTTCCCCTCATTATCAAGCAAATAACATGTTTGCTGCAAGGCCAAATAATGGGCAAGGCCAAGGTTGCCATGATGTTTAAACTTAATTTCTTCTGCTAAAATAAAAGTCAAATAATTTCAGTGGAAGAGGTGATTAAAATATTAAAGATAACTTGTATAACAGAAACTGTGGATAAATCCTACTGCTTTAAAATTTCTTCTCCAATTTCTGTTTTCTACTATTGACTAAATTGGCTAACTGCCTCCAAGAACAGGCTCTACTCAAACACTAAAGAACACCAGGTGTCCACAAACTCAGGCGAGGAGTATACCTAGTCTGCCATTTAGGTGAAGTGTTACACCATACACTGCACATACATATATACTACACCTGTTTAAAACAATCCTGAAAAATAGGTAATGTTATACCCAAATGAACAAATGAAAAAACTAATACTCCCAGCTAGTAGTAGAAGGCAAAAATAAACCTAAATCTATCTGACTTCTGGGCCTTCATGTACAAACTCTATGCTTCCAGTTCTGATTATTTTAAAATATGACATGTCACCCTCCTTTCTCAGCAACAACTGTCAACAAAGATCCAAAGAGCTAAAACTGAGGACAGGCAAACAGAGCTGCTGCACCCTCCCCACCCAGAGGCACAGCCGTTCTACACAAACACTGGCAAGGCTTATAATCAAAGCTGCTTCACCAGGGGTTAGTGATAGAACCAATTTAATGTAAAAGTCTCCAGAAAGACCCCAGATACAAACAAGCCCCATAATGTCAAGTCAGAATTTGCCAAATGGTTCAAAGCTTAAAGCCATCAAATCTCAGCAGAAAGTCCACACACCAGCCCAAGTTCATAGACAAATACCTCTTCCAAGATTCTGTCCCCTCAAATAAAACTCTTCTGCACAATATTTGTCACTTGCCTGACCTCCAATGGGCAGATGTTTCCTCCCGTGTTCCCAGTCCCTTCATCCTAATTACCCACTCGTCATTCTAGGCCTGTACAGCTCTATTTACCCTGTCTGGTGCACGTATATATAACTGAAAAGTTTATCAAGGATCTTTCCTTCATCTTCCACCTATCAGGAATCAAATGGCCGTTTGTAAGAGCTCTTCGATCTTCATTAGCACAACCAGAGTCAGGAGCTGTTTAAGGAGCAGGCTTTGGACTTCGCATAGGGAGTGAGTACTCCAAACTGGCATCAGAGCATGAATGAAGCACCTATAAACCTACACAGGCCTCCTTTCCTCATCCTCTTAGAGAGTCACAGTGTCACAGGCACTCCAAAGGTTCTGAGAGGCCCTACTCTAAGGACACCTGTTTAGCTTTGCTTAACTCCACATTTCCCAAGTATCACTTGACCATGGAACCTTGTTTACATAATACATTAACATGCTGTAAAACAGTACTCTGTGGGACAGTACACTAGGAGAAACATCACAGTAAACAGTTCCCTCAATTCCTAAGCCCAAATGTAACTCCAGTAGTAAAAGAGAAAATAATTCTGACCATAGCAGAGAGGGCATTAAAGAACCCATATTCCAACTGGAATATGGTCACATCTACTGTCATGATACATATATGTAATATGATTGTGTCACCTAAAAATACACAGAGATGATGTAAATTAAAAATGATTAAGGCCATGCCACCTTGAACGTGCCCAATCTCATCTGATATTGGAAGCTAAGCAGGGTCAGGCCTGGTTGGTACTTGGATGGGAGACCATCTAGGAATACCAAGTGCTGTAGGCACTAAAAAAATAATAATAATAATAAAATAAAATAATTTTTAAAAAATAAAAGCAATTAAAACATCCCAAAAAGATTTCCAAATGAAGACAGACTAAAAGATTAAACCTAGGAAGAAAAGAAGGAAGACCTAATCAAACATTTAAAACTACCAAATGTACTGACAAGCAGAGAATGGGCTTTTTAAAAAAAGTATATAAAAATGAGTACATCAATCAAAAACTACAAAAAAGTTCTTCCAAGGTAGAAGACAAACTGGTAAACTTATAAAAATCATGGTTAGTGTACATATTCTTTTTCTGCCCTCACCCAGCAAACAGCAAAATGAAATGAAGAATTTCTATCTCAAAGAATGACATGGTATCACAAAAGCAGGATGCTGTATGGGAGTCGAAAGTTCTCTAATCAAATACTGGCTCCTCCCCTCCCCAGTTAGAGGAGCTAATGGTTTCTCAATGATTATTCATGGCAGAGCAGTAACCAGGGTTCATCTGCTACCTAGGCCATGACAAAGGTGTGGCCACCCTGAAATGGCCATAGTAAAGGCCAATCTCTCACTGGAATTACTATAAAAAAAAAAATGCCCTTTATGTACATAAATCCAGACTTGCCTACCTGAAGGGACAGTCATAACAACAAGATTGCAAAATGCATATGAAAATATTTTGAAAATTTTTCTAACTAAATTTTTCTTTTAAAAAGGTAAGAGGCAGTTTCAAAATCAATCACAGCTTCTTTGAGCAGTATCCCCTGGGGTTTAGAGTCTACCCCCACCTCAAACAGGGTTACAGCAGCATGTTCCAAAGGGTGTAGCAGGAAGTGAAGAGCTGAGTGATAAAGCAGGAATTATAAACTCAGGCAGGTAATACCAATAAGTAAAACAGCCAGGTGTAACTCAAAAAAGGGGTGAGGGAGACTATGTGGAGACCAGCAGCTATCCTGTCTAACAGGGACAGCCAATACTCAGCTCCTGCCTCCTGCAGTCACTAGGAATGCTGTCAGATCTGCTGATCTTTTAAGTGAAGCCCAAAATCCAAATTTTATGTGACATTAATCAACATTTAAAACTATGTGGATCAAACAAAATATATCCGTGACCACATTTGCAAAAAGGTTGCAGGTATTAAAGAGTTCACACTTATTGCAATAATTTTAAAAGGAGGAAGGAGGAAGGAGTTTTGAAGATAGGCTATAAATACAAAATTAGTGATTGTGAGCTTGGGGCAGAGAAAATGGTTCAGTTTTTTAAAACTAAAGATATAGTTGCCCAACAATAAATGACGGTTAGGTACTTCATAGATGTGTCCAGTAACTAAAGTGAGATTGTGTAACTGCCATGACAGGAATTCACTCTCTGCATACATGTCCCTCCCACCCCAATTCCATCACTGTGTAAAAACGAAACACAAACAGAGAGACATGAAGTAAAAATGGGAAAATGCAAAGGCTGAATAATTGTGAAAACTAAATGCAAAGCCTGAATAACTGTAGAATAAGTGGGATCTAGCACATGTTTAAGTAAAACAATCTTGATCAAAACTATGTGACTTCTTCAGAGAAGCAGTAGCCAGGATGAGAATGATGAGGGGCTGAAGAAAACTGTGCAAAAGTTTAACCACACCATGCATGTCTGCTAAAACCACAGGTGACAATTCTGTGAGCTATACTGCACCAAGGTCCACCTGACACAACATTCTCCTTTGTCCACAAAGCAGAATAGTTTAAATCACTTGCCTGTAAATATGAGAAATTACTATAGTATCAACAACTAGTATATGATAAAAGCCCTGGACGACCACAGAAACTCAAAACGGTCAAGAATTTCTTCAATCTGTTTTATACATTTCAGGGGCTGCCTTCTCATTTGCTTTACACAAAAGCCCGGGTAGCCACAGAAAAACAACTGATAAATTGACATATTCAATTATTACTAATTATATTTTTATGATACTTTTCACAGAGTAGAAAAGTAAGAGTCTATATAGCCCTTATTCTCCAAAATTAGTTCTAAATCACTAACCTGTCACTCTCTCACTTAGGGCTTTCCGCATCTTCCTTACCATCTCTATATTCTATCTTCAACAATGTCAACATCCAACCCACATGTTTCTTTCCCCACCCTCATCCCTTTCTCCTGCCATTATCCTCAGCACCTTCAATATTATAAATGGACCAAATTACAGTATTTCTTCTACCACAAAAATGTAATCACTGAGTTATAACTAGATGTTGTGCTCTTGGTCCTTACAAAAACTGACAGCTATTACCCATTTAAATCGCCTTTCTCAAAGCCTACCAACTAGGGACTTTTCTTATACTTACTAACATAACTTGCATCTCCCACAGGTTACTGTGAAGAAAAAAGGCAATGTCTGTAAAATAGCTTTTAAAAATTAGTAAACAAACTTTGAAAAAAGGAAAGTAGCATTTTCTTCAAATCTGACATTTACCAAAAAACTAGTTACAAGTCTAGAAACTCTGTAGATACTCATTAATCATTTTATTAATGCAGGGATCTCAAAAGCACTGGGATAATCTGCATGTTAGGAAAACAAAAGCGAAACACTCTCATTTAACAGCTGGAAATATCAAGATGCTCAGTTATTTACCAGCCCTCCTTGTTTAAAATTTAGAACAGAGCAGTCAGATCCTCTCCAGTAGCAAATGTGTTGTCAGTCTAGCACATCACAATTCTTTGTAATAAATCTCTTTCATAAATACTGGTGCTGGTCTCATTTTTATAACTCAGCATTGTGACCTGGTGTTTCTCATTAGTATATTACTGTGCAGCATTTTTTAGATGTTTTTGCTTAAGTTAATTAAATAAAAATACTACTTTTAAGTATTTTTTAAAGATTCTGCTTTTCCTCATTTGGCCCTCACCATCCCTTTCCATAACCCTATTACAGCCCAACTAATACCGCCCAATCTCCACTAATTTGTTGGTAACTTAAAGCTAGTATAATATAAATTACTGCCACTAATTCATAGGGCTTTAACAAGCCCTTGAAGTTTCAAAGGTAATGCACATGGAAAAAGAAAAATAACACTTGGTTAGTTCTTTCAAGACTTCAAAACTCAATCCATTTCAGACAGTAATGTGTGAAAATTGTACCTTTCAATAACTAAAATTAAAGCTCTGGTCCACATTTTAAAATAGAACTTCCTTAGGATCTTTACACAATAAGAATAAAATTAGACCCATGTGAAATTCATTTTGCTTTAAAGTTAATTACAATGTGTGACATTATAGCTCTTTTGCTTCTTCCTTTCCATGAAAATATCTCACAGTATCTAAACTTTTTACTTTTAAAACTGATCACTTCTTTTTTGCATTTTACACACCAAAATACCTACAATTTTACAGCAGTGCTTGCTTTTCTTTCTAAAGGTCTAGACAACAATCAATGTAGAGCAAGCTTTGAAAGAAACAAAATCTGCAACAAAAGGACCATATACAAAGACTATTCATCTTTAAAAGGTAAAATATGAGTATGAAAAGGAAGGCGGAAAAGAAAAGGGAGGAAATGCCCAGTCAAATAAACGCCTGCAGAGCACTTGGGACTCCTGCTTTGAGTCTGGACAACTGAGGGTTTGAGGTTAATGATATCCCTGGTTCCAGGAAGAACAATTCCAGTCCTCTTGAGAGAAAAGCACCCTCCACTGAGATCTGTAAATTTTCCACAAATTAAGATCAAGCCAAAGCATACAACTAGAGATCACCATGTACCCAGGAAGGAAAGCCAACATTGGAGAAAGCTAGCAAAAACAACTGAAAAGGCATTTAGAATGCCCCACCCCCCAAGGGTTGTTGATATCAGAATTATCAGAGAAACATTAAAGAGCATGACATGTTTAAAGAAATAAAATCTGGAATCACACAGACAAGCAAATAAACTTTGGAATGACCAATCAGATCTGGGGGGAGGGACAGACTTCTAGGAGTAAAATATATCATTATTAAAGTAAAAAAACTCAAAGAAAGGGTTAAATAAGAGTAGTTAATCAGAAGATAAAATTTAAAGCATTAACACACAGTGCAGTACAGAAATACAAGATGGAAAATCTGAAATGTAAAGTTGGACAGGATAAGCTATATCTAAGGTTCAAGGAATTAGAGTCCCAGGAGAAATAAAAGTATAAGTAGATAAAATTAATAAAAGATCAATAAAAATTAATTACATTAAAAATAAAGTCTTTGTTCATTAAAAGATGCTAAATAAGGCTGTCTCTAAAAATATTGATGTCAACTTTACTTAACCTTAAATATGCTGCACTGAATTTACAAAACTGAGACATCTCAAATCTTTACTAATATTACAGCTTTTGTTTTCCAGTGGCCAAAATACCAAAATGCCTACTGTATGTATAGATTAAAAAGTGCTTATAAAGCCTTCCATTATTACTCTTACTTACTTGAAGATGATAATATTCTATGTGGCCAAATATCTGAACTCATTCTGGACTTAGAGACATTTCAATAGTTCTTGATTTTTGTTAATTTATCTTTTTTCATAATCAAAGTGAGGATAAAAATAACTTGTTTGGGGTTTTGTATTTTTTGTTTCTTTTTTGATTTTGGCATTTTTTGTTGTCCTTTATTCTTTCTTTGTTCTTTTTTCTTTAGTAAATAACTTATATCTGTCTTCTTTTTCAAGTATTTCTGAACAGAGAATTCAGAAAAACTAAAAAGTGGGAGCTTTATTTTTTGATGTAACCTAAAATACAGAATTGATCTTTCCAGAGTAAGAGATGATTGCTTTTGCTATATACCTTTATACATTTTTTCCTTATCAAACACATTACCAAGAATTTTTATTTGTTTGTAAACATATGCTTTCACAGTATACCTTGTTTATATGTAAATATAAGTACTTAATTATCACTGTTCATTTCCAACTGATGAAGAAAAGCAAAAACTATGGTAGAACTTTAATAAAAGATCAATTTTAGAGACAGCCTTATTTAGCATCTTTTAATGAACAAAGACTTTATTTTTAATGTAATTAATTTTTATTGATCTTTTATTAATTTTCTACCATAGTTTTTCTGTTCCTGGTGGTATCCACCTTTGGCTAGTCACATACTTACTCAAGAAACCTTCCCAATAGAGTATAACAGGATGAGAATCGGAAATCACTTTCAACATCCCCAGCAGATACTGGCTACTATATCAAACCTTAAGTATAAAACATTTAATTGACAATTAGTATAACTATAGATGACTTCTGATTCTGTTTTTAATTCTGTAGATTGTATTTAAACAATTCAAAAGTATGTTCCAGATTTTGAGATACTAAGTGATATTGTGCAGTCATCACTTTATTTAATGTGTACAACAGCCCTGAAGTTTACAAAGTGTACCCTTTATTATAGCTTCAGGTGCTAAAATTAAAATTAATGGGTTATCAGTAAAATAAAAAACCACACACACTAAAAATAAAACAAAAAAATGAAAACTGAAAAGAACAAGCCATAAATGAAGCAAATAATTCAACAAATATAACGGATATAATTTTGGTATCCAGAATATATAAGGTATTCCAAATAACAAGAAAAAGTCAAACAATCTAATGGAAAAATAAGCAGAGGATGTTTCACAAAAGAAGAAAAACATGAATGGCCAATAAAGACATGAAAATATATTCAACATCATTTATAATCAGAAAAATGAAAATTCATACATAAGATATTTTATAGTCACAAGATATTGTATTGGTTACAAACAAGGTTTGTGGCAACCCTGCATGTGCAAACGTAAAACCTTCTGGAAAGTATTCACCATTCCAGATCCCATTAAGAACATTCATGGGGGACCAGTCAAGATGGCATAGAAGGTAGAGGCTGTGCACGACTCTTCTTGAAACCACACCAAAATTATAACAAAACTACAGAACAATAATCACTTCGGAAACTAATATAATATTATATGTCAACTATAATTAAAAAATAAAAAATATTTTTAAAAAGAGTTAAAAAATAAACTACTGTGGGTAAAATGCTATCAAACAGCATCGCATACTACAGAAAAATTGTCTGTGAAAGGAAGTGTCTATCGACGCAACAAACTTCAGTGTTGTCTTTTTTAACCCATTTCCCATTTTAAAAAAAAGTTTAGCTCGCTGCTAGTGTTAATTTTACATAAACATGCTCTTTGAGGCTGAAGCAAATATGATGGGTTTTCGATGTGAAAATATAAAAACTGTTCTTGGAGTTATTTCTAAAGAGAACTTGTCTCTAATCCTAATGTGACAGAAATGTACACATAAATTGTATTTATCAAATGAATCTCTGGCTAATAACTGTTCAAGAACAATGTTAACATCATGCTTAGGAATGCCACATTTTCTAGGATTTGACAGTTGGCGATCAAAAATTACTAAATTTTATAAATGGAAATACCACTACTAAAAACAGAATGCTATAAAGAGAATTATGTCATTTGTTTCCAAAGACTATCAATATACAATAGAGCGATGCAAAAATAATAATAAAAGCAAGATATTTCATGGCAAGCTTTGGGGATAAGGTTAGGACTGTAATCCACGAGTTACTTTGGGGTCCATGCTGCAACTGCAAGAGCCACCAGGGAGTATTCTTGGGGCAAACAGGCTAAGAAATTGCCACAGCCACCCCAATCTTCAGCAACCATCACCATGATCAGTCAGCAGCCATCAACATCGAAGCGAGACACTCTACCAGCAAAAAAAAATGCAACTCACAGAAGGCTCAGATGATGGATAGAAATTTTTAGTAATAAAGTATTTCATAATTAAAGTATGTAAATTGTTTCTGTAGACAATGCTATTTCACACTTATTAGACTACAGTAGTGTAAAACATAACTTTAATATGCACTGGAAAACCAAAAAAATCATGTGACTTTGTTGTGATACTCTCTTTATTGTAGTGGTCCAGAACCAAACCTGCAATATCTCTGAGGTATGCCTGTATTCAGGCCACCCCTGGGTGATGGGTAGGTCGCAGAGAAAGACTAACAGAAAAAGCAGCCCATGAGCAGTATTGCTAATCTAGCCGGGTTGGACTTCATAGTGCATTTGGGGTATTCAGTGAATTACTATGCTTTAAAACTTAAATACACTGCTCATATATAATCAGATACTGCATTCCAAAAATATGATAAAGGAAAAATCATTAAAAAGAGACTATCTCCTGTGTCACATCCCTTAGCACTATTTGTATCCTGGTACCTTGTCTTACTGACAAAAAGATAGTGGTATATTTCTTGAAAACAACAGGGGCATTTTCTTAAGAAGTAAATCCTACACAAATATCTTCATGGCTCTGACAGGCTTTGACAGATGGTAGGAAGTATAAATTGCTGGGCTGCAGGTTCGACTTATACATAAATGACAAATGCAGAACAGAATTCTTCACAATTTTCTGAGTCAGAAATCAACTACTGAATATCTCATTGTAGCCTCAGGATTGTTGTCTTGTTTTGCTTTAATATTACCACCAGCAGCAGCTAACATTTATTCACTACATACTATGGAAACAGGCCCCAAACTAAGTGTTTTATTTATGTCCTCTTATTTTATCCTATAAAATAGACACTGTTACTATCTATTATCAATGCCATTTTAAAGATTAGGGAACTGCAGGAAAGAGAAATCAGATAACGTGCCCAGGAGCTGAGATTCAAAGGCAAGAAGGGAAAACCCTTAACTCATGCTGGCTCTACTGGATCTGAAGATACGTGGCTGAACAAGGAACCAGAAAGTCAACTCTGAACTACATACTTTTACATAATTGAGGAGGGAAAACTTCCTAAATACATCTTTATACATCTAATCTACCAAATATTATAGCTTAGCCCAGCCTCCCTTCACTGTGGTCGGAAGATGTCCATTAGCTTACAGTTGGGCAAAATCATCTAACACAATGAATACATTACAGAGTATCGGTTGTTTACCCTCATGATCACGTGCCTGACTGAGAGCTGTGACTCGCTGCCACTGCCAGAATCACAAGAGAGTATCATACCACATACAGCTAGCACAGGAAAAGACCAAAATTCAAAATCTGAAGAACAGTTTTTACTAAATGTGCATCACTTTCATACCACCATAGAGTCAAAAAATTTTAAGTTGACCATTTTAAGTGAGGGATGGTCTCTAATTTAACGATTATGATTTTTTACTTTCTGTTTTCTTAAGGGATTAGAAGAAAAGATGACGTGGAAATATTGGCTTAAGCCAATAGCAGGACTCATGGATCTACTTCTAGACATTCATTCTATCAAAAAAAAAAAAAAAATCACAGAAATAATAAACAGAATTGTTAACTTTATTTTACATATCTACCAACATGTGGCCCTTGCAGAATTTCCTAAAGGAAATCTGAACCATGTGAAGCCCTGTTCTCTTTTAAAGAGAATCAATTATCTCAACATTTAATAAAACAGTAAAATCCCATACTGCAACCCTGACATGTTATTTTTACATAGAGGAAATTAAAAACACAATGATCTTTACTAATGTATTCATATTCTCTAGACTAGGAAGCCCCTAGTCTCATTCAACTCTATAAAGTGAATTATACTGCAATATAATGCAGTATTTCAAAATCACTCTCATAATAAACATTTATGACAGACTGCCTAGAAACTTAGTATCTATTTTCACCTTATTTACTAATAGAACTCCATTTAATTGAAAGAACAATGTAGGTGGCTAAAACCTGAGTTTCCAGCTTCCCCTGCAGCTAAGGCTAGTCATGGTACATGGTTCTGGCAAATGAAATGTAAGCGGTCACCACTGTGCAGGGCTTCCTGGAGAAAGCTTCGAAGGGGCTGCCTCAGCAGGCACAGGTCCTTTGTACCCTTTCCCCTTCCTCCTGCTACCATCCACCAGACTTTTAGACATGATTAGTAGAGCTTGAGCAGCCACCAGGAGAGCACAAGGGTAAGGATCTCATTATGAAGATGGCAGAAGAAATTGCTAAGAGTGTGGCTCTATGATGACACTGGGGCTGAAATGCCTGCCACCAAATTTTTACATGAAAACTTAACACCTAATTTGTTTCAGCCACTGATTCTAAGATCTCTATTACTGACAGCAAAATAATGCCTAACTGATACATTTCCTCCTTAGTAACCCAATCTGTAGGTCCTCACTTCCCCCATTCTCTAGTGGATTATATTAAGAAAGTAATAGATCAGTATCTGTGACACTACTGTGATCCTACTAGAGGAAAAGTGGAAGCCACTTGTGTTTTGAATGATACCAAAGTATGTGCTGGACTTGAGCCTTTGTATAACAACTAATTCCAGGAAAATCTCAATTTAAATAAAGAATATATCTGTTTCTCCCAAATGGCTGCTGACTGATTCCCAAGGGCTCTATCTACTTTTTCTTTTGTTTCTCCCAATTGTTTGTTTTTTCGACCTTGCTTCATTTTTTTCTCATTGCTATTTCTCACTTAAGGCACTTTTAGATTTAATGCATGCTCATAACATTTGGCAGAAAGCTGGTAGTATTCTTCATAACGAAAACCTAAGGAATTTCCAATAGTTTCATTTTCATTCTTCAGAGTGTAAAATTTTGGATCAGAAACATAGGCTTAACATTATTCCTTCAAAGAAAAAGGGAAAACTAACAATAATTTTCCTGAATATTAAACTGTACTTTCTTACTGTGGAATACTGGGAACAAGATTTTTTAAAAAACCAAACTTTACACCTGCAAATAAGAAAAGACCATTTTATCATTTTAGTGACATATTTCTCTTTAAAAAATCTTTTTTTTTTTTTAGAACATAATTAGAATCAGGCTCCTAGAATTCATGGCTCTAACTCTGTTCTAGTGACCTGAAAAGCCCATTGAAAGGTGAGAACTTATTTTGAGGAACCCAGAAGCTGTTGTGTGGAAGCAGCTCCCCAAACTCCCCAGTCAGACCTACCAGTCTCTTCCTATGGTCAAACAGATGATTTATAAAGAGAATTACATATAATACTTGTATACAAATACAATGCAAAAACTATATAATAGAACATTTCAAGATCTTGGGGGGATATACACACACGCACACACACACACACACACACAACATAATAGAACATTTCAAGATCTTGGGGGGATACACACACACACACACACACACACAGAGTTATCTTGGTTTATTCACTCATCATTGAATTGTGAACATTTCCCTAACATTTATTTTATTATACATTTTACTTCATGTCTATAACAATTCGTATCATTATTTTCTTTTGTGATATGTAGGTTGTCATATATTCTTTGCTTTAATCTAAAAAAAATACTGGAAAATAATCTTGATCTATAAACATTGATCCATATTTCTGATCATTTCTGAAATAGATTCGAAAAGCAGAAAGCAAGGATCGACAGTTCTTTTCTGACAATAGTTATTTGAATATTTCTACTCTATAAATTCCCTCATTAAAAAGAGAAAAAAAAAAACCCATCTCCATATCTTAAAATATCATGGTAAAGATAAAATCCAGATTATTCTCACCTTCCTTTTTTTAAAAATGGGGAAGGATAGGGCCAAAATAGGAACTGGGCTTCAAATATATATGCCTTCTCAAAGTCCTTTTGTAAACCTGCAGGCAAGGCAAGGGCTGCAATGAGAACAGAAGCTTGCTTCTGAAGATATTAAGCAGCCAGTGAAGACACTGGCAGATAGTAATTCAAGAGATGAAGAGGGCCAGAGTACACAACATAGTTCAAAGTTCTCATAATCCTTCCTGGGGGCAGTCTACAATAGTGGAAAGAGAAAGGGAAAAGTGGTCTCCCAGTTCTGCCACAAAGTGGGTTTCATCTTGGATAGATCCTAATATTTCAGTCTGAGGTTCCTCATCTATAAGTGTGTTGGCTATCTCAGATCGCCAAGACTCCTTCCTGGTGAAATCATCAATGATTATATGATCATCACCAAATTCAGTACTAAAACTCTGTTTTTTCACTCTGGGTTTCATGTTCTTTTCCCTTCAGTAATTCCCACTGCTGTTTCCCTCACACTTTTCCACAGATAGCCAACCCTCCAGGCATACTGATCATCCAGTACCCTCAGAACACTTTAGCATCCTCATTCTTCACTGAGGCTCACAAGTCTGATGCCTACTGATACCCCTGAATTCTCACCACAATCTCAGGGATTGTGCCAGTCCCCCAGAAGCTTAACCTCTTCACACTCCTATGGAGCACAGTACTCTTACTACCCATGGGGTACCTAGTCTGCCCTGTACATGTTATAGGGAAACCACTCATGACTCTCCAGCTAACTAGCAAGCACCCTGCACAGATATCCTCTAATATCCCCAATGCTTCTTACACTCCCATAAATCGCTCAGCATGGGACTCCACATATATTTGTTGGTTTACCAATCTAGCACTGTATTAAACATCTAAGTATACTTCAGTGGTGAGGTTTAGCAGTTGGGGTAAAGAGAAGAGTTAAAACAGAAATTATCAATCCTATCCAACTCAAATTTCTTTTAAATCATTTCCAACATAAGATCAGACAGTGTTCCCCATGAACATTCCAAGGGCAGGAGCTTCCTGGCCCAAGGGCAGCCCAATCTGCTCTGGGACAGCTGTTATTCTTTAGGACGTTCTTCCAGAGACAATACTGATTCTTCCCACAGTGATCCCACCTAACCCTCTCACGTGCAAGACACTTGAGGCCAGTAGCCATGACACTCTGCATCTACGCTTTAACTCTCTTCAGTCAATAATTCCCTGGCAACTCCTCAGAAAACACAGCTTTCAGACTGATGGAACATTCTCGATGCAACGTGAATAGAAAGAACTACCATCACCCCCCCTGTCTGGACGGCATAATTTGGGATCATGCAGGCTAAGACTCATTCACTAAAGATCAGCCATAACATGCTGGCAGATAATGAGTTTTGATTCACTAGAAGCTTTATCTGAAAGCCACGTTCCTATAGGCCAACAGCTCTCTTTGCAGCAAAACATGTCTAGAATAATGACATTTTACCTCGGATGTGAAAGTTACACATACAATTAGTGTTCTGGCTTCAAATCATTTCCCCAAGATAAATGATATCCTGATATGATAAAAATACAAAATGAAAAGGAACTCTCCCGGTGACTCAAACAGTTTAAACTGTTTTACCTCATTTGGAAACCCACAGCCTTAGATAAATTTGTTATCCAAGAGCACCACCTGGTGGATGAAAGCATTTAAGCTACCCCATTGTGGGAAGAGGAAAAAAAATGTCATCTTAGAAGCCTAATTGTCATTAAGACTAAAATCTTGTAAGAAAAGATTCCCAAGCTTCAGAAAACAGATTTCTGATAAACAGGCTCTTGACAAAATTATAATATAAATGAAATCTAGAATTCATAAAAGGTCACTACCAAAGAATTCAGTTCATCTTCTTAAAGAAATGTTGCTAATCATAAAGCAAACATTTCTAAATGAGAGGAACCTCAGAGAGTTGTTAATTCAATCCCTTCTTCCCTTTACAAATGAAGACTCTAAGGCAAAGACAGAGCTTCCCTAAAAGTCACAGCTAAGGATGAGAGGCACTTATTATATATGTAAATGGGTCAAATATTCTGTGCAGTTCAAGATAGCCTTCTATTTCAAGAGGCTGTGAAGAAAAGGCAGAATATGAGGCAGTCAGTGCATGTGGTAAAGTGTCACACTCTCTCGGGTTATCAACGATCTGGCCACACCCCATTGTGGACTGTGAACTACCCCCACACTGCCCCACCAAAGACCAGGAACTGCCATACCCTCCCTGCCTCCACAACTGCCTGCATCCCTCTTCATGTTAGATTTACCTGCTTTCCCCTGCCCAAGAAAACCATTCTAGCCAATAAAAATGAGACATAAAATAAATGTTAAATCACCTGCTGAAGAACATTTATCATCATGGAAAAGCATTTACAATGTGTTAAAATGGGAGAAGGAAAAGACAAAACCAAACTATGTTCATTATGGTACCATATCTGTTTAAAAAATACAATTATCAAGTGTTAAATCAAGAAAAAACACTGGGAAAAAATACATCAAATTTTTTTTGACAGCTTTTGTCTCTGCATGCCAGGATTATACGTGATTTCAATTTCCTCTCATATAATACCAATTTTTATATTTAACATTTATATTAATAAAAAGTTAATTTTTACCTTAAAAATTATACTTTTATAATTACAGACTATAAAGAAAACTGGAAAATGGAAACTGGAAAGAGGATCCCATATATAGGCCCATCCAGCCAGTACATGCATAGCAAAAAAAATGTCTGCTCCAGCCCTCAAGGAAAAATATAAAGAATAAGACATTATATTTTTGTCTTAAGGTTTGGCAGAGTATCTTGGCAGAGTATTTTTCAAACTTTTATGAATACTCTATCAATTATCTATTAATAAATACCCCAATGACAAAAGCAATAGACTAGCAAATTAATATTAAAGAAAAAATCTTGGAAATATAATTTCTTTAAAATATTTTACAGATTTTCAGATGCAGGGACCTGAGTTCACATTCTAAGTCTATTTTCTACTTGTAAAATTTTGCCTGAGTTACATATCAGAATATATGGCACAATGTTCCCTAAAGAATTCTATGGCTATGGCCTGAAAACCACTGTCTCCCAATGTGATTAGGTCTTTGAGATACATATCAAGGATACAGTTATCTGAAGGTCAGTAAACAAGAATGGAACACCTTACCTCAAAATCCCTACATCATCTATATAGAGATCAGAGAATGAAATTTTTTTCTAAGTACCTTAAGTTACCAGTTTTCAAAGTATTGCCTGGGAACCACGGGGAGACATCCGGATCCCATCAAAAGGTCTATGGCATCAAAACTGTTTTCATGTCTACAGCCACGCCACCCTGAACAAGCCCAATCTTGTCTGATCTCGGAAGCTAAGCAGGGTCAGGCCTGGTTAGTACTTGGATGGGAAACCACCTAGGAAGACCAGGTGCTGTAGGCGTAAAAAATAAAATAAAAAATAAGAGATTGTAAATTGACAAGGTCCTTGCAATCTGTGAGGTCAACCAAGGGTTGCCTCACCTAAAAAAAGACAAAAAATTTATATTCTTTTTTTTCTATACTGTTTTCGAAATTACACTGCTTGGTTCTACAGATGATTACTATTCTGCAGCACCAGGAACTTTGCAACAGGCTGTAATGTGTAAGCAATGGGAAATATAAATGGACCCCACTTTGGGGGTATTTAACATCCAAAGGGATTCTGGGCACATTCTGGAAATCCTATGTAATCTGACTTCAGGCTCAGCAGGCTCACCTCAATTTACACTCTAACCACC
>NW_006441071.1:11327876-11355536 GCF_000325575.1 Pteropus alecto
CGCCACCCTGAACAAGCCCAATCTTGTCTGATCTCGGAAGCTAAGCAGGGTCAGGCCTGGTTAGTACTTGGATGGGAAACCACCTAGGAAGACTAGGTGCTGTAGGCGTAAAAAATAAAATAAAAAATAAGAGATTGTAAATTGACAAGGTCCTTGCAATGTGTGAGGTCAACCAATGGTTGCCTTGCCTGAAAAAAAACAAAAGTTTTTCATAATTACACCAAGACAATATTTGCCATTTTCATTCTCAATCGTACATGAGTGTAAAGTAGAGTTTTCCAGAGGCTACATGACATTACAACAGATTAAATGCAGAAGCAGATATAAGAATCCAGAGGTCTTCCATTAAGCTAGACATTAGGGATTTGAGGGGGAAAAAAAAGGTAAAATAATGCCACTCCTCTCACTAAATTTGTTTTTTAATTTCTAATACAATATATAAGGATATAAGGATAGATATAATCTACATAAACAAAAGCTCTTTCAGGTCTACAATAAATTATTAAAAGAGTAAAGGAGTCCTGAGACCAAAAAGTTTGAGAACCACTACTGATGTTCAGAAAAACACATACCAGATAAAATCATTCTAACTCCTCTTCCTCCTTTTCAAAGCACTTTTCAAGCCTCTTGCTGTGACCAGTCCATCTCACAGACCATATCTGATGACACTCTTTAAAGCACAATTCTGATTCTATCACTTCCCTATTAAATAATCTCAAATGATATACAGAATAATAACCAAAAACACTCAGGAAACTCCACCATCTGGCCATGAACTATTTTTCCAATTACTCATCAATTCTGTAATTACTTAGGTGCGTTCTCTGCAGCAGACACTATGATAGAGGCTGGGTCTGGAGAATCTATGAGAAATGATACCTGCCATCACTTGGACTCAGAGTCTACTGCAGAAGAAATAGTTATATAAGTACAGGTATCCTTCATTTCCTGTACTTATTTTCCAAATATTTGTTGTAATAACATATATTTCCTTACCCAAAATTGACTATCCAAATCAAAAACTCTCTAAAATGATTCTGTGAACTCGCCCACAGAATCATTTCAGTTGTATACAAATCCAGGTAAGAGAATGTAGACGGCAGTTCACTTGTATCTCAGCTGTTCTCCCAAAAGGATTATGCCTTGTGCCCATTTAAATTTATTAGGCATCACTGCTATCATCTGCTCATCATTAGTGAAATTGTCTCATGAGACAGTGGAAAAACCTGAGAAGGTAAGTAAACATAAAGGCCTGGTAAAGGCCACACATTAGAAAGATGCTGGAACTGACAACGCATTTGGAGGGAGGGAAACACACAAGGTGTGTTCTTGACATGTCCCCATCTCATGTGTTGTTCCTAGAAAACTTAACCTTGTTACTTGAGCCAACACAATATTTGAAAAACCAGAGAAATTCCTTGTGCAGTGGACTAATATCTACTCTCAGGGTAGGAGACTGTTGGGATCAGGCTGGTACAGGAGAAGGTGGTAGATACCTTCAGATATGTGGAGGCAGCTGCAATGGGAGAAGAACATGATTCAATGAAGAAGCTGTGTTTCAAAGCAAGTCTGGGAGATTTAAGAACAGTGATATGGCACAAGTTGTAGATCACAGGTGAAGCATCTTCCCCTCACTGTGAAATGCAGCTTTCTTCCTCCAGTGAACTACAGAAAATTATCATCAAAGATGGTTATACACAAAGGAAATTTTCAATCTTAACATAATACCATCTCATAGGTTTATGTCAGAAGAAATAAGTACCTGGACATAAAGCGTACAAAGAAGGCTAAAGTATTCTTAAGTGGGAACCATAATGATGAGGATAAGCTAAGCTCCTGGCTGGTGCACTACTCTGAAAACATCAGCTCACAAGGGCCATTGCAGACTGCGCTGCCTATAATGATATGAGGCATTCAAACCAGAAAGCCTGGGTAATAGAGGAGGTTGGTGAGGCTTACGGGAGGAGATATCTGTCAACACTCAACTTAGAAAAAAATCTTCAAAGAAGACTCTTTTGAAATCAGACAATAGTCTTGCAGATCCTTCTAGTGTTATGGATTACGGAGATAATAGCTAGCTTAAACAAAGCAAATAAAACTTCATTTTAAACCTCGACTCAATAAACCATTATCATCATTAAGAGGATCAACATTATATTATATGACAGGTATTACTAGAAATGCAGCCCAAAATAGCATAAAACACAAGCTTGAATGACTCACACTGCACTGTACTAGTGTAGGTAAGTAATGCTGATGCCTCTTCTTAGCTCTCACACACAGAACAACAGAACTGTTTTCAAAGGTCTGTGAAGTGCACATGGCTATTGGCTATCCCATAAATGTTCTACCTTCTGTCTTTCCTAGATACCTGTTGACTTTCATGTCCCTTAGCCAAGTCAAAGCGTCCCACAGTTATAGAACTTTTTTCTCCCAGTTCCTCTTTTCACTTTATCTTCTTTTTTGTGTGTTTGTGTCCTGAAGAAACTCCCACACTTCTTTTAACAGAGAGCTAACTTTCTAAATGTACAGTCAGTAAAGGCTAATTAAAACTTTATCAATGGACCAGCCCATGATGAAACATAACAAAACAAGTTCAGATCTTAGGACTCTTACACTAATGTCACTGCTACCAAGGTATCAGGTAGGGTCACCCAAGAACAGAAGTAGCTCTATTTCTAAGTTCAGGGCCCTCTTTAAGGTTCCTGAAATCAGCAAACACTTCAATTTCATTGTCTCGAGGTGTCAATGTAGTCAGTGTATATGAATCTCATTCTCCCGAGAACATTCAGAATTTCATCCCATCTATCTCAAACAGTTTTGAGCATCGTTCCCTGAGAACAAATAATTATAACAAATAATTATATCTCTATATTAAGGGTTGGCAAACTTTGTCTGCAAAGGGCCAGACAGTAAATATTTTAGCTTTTGTGGAGTCACGATTACTCAACTATGCCACTGTAGTACCAAAAAAGCCATTTGTAATATGTAAAGGAATAAAGATATGCTCCGATAAAACTTTATTTACAAAGAAAAGCAAGGGGCAGAATCTGACGGCCAAGCCTTGCCCTGAGTCATACACACAAAGGCTAGGTTTTGTCACTGCATGTCTTTAACAGTCTTGGAATTTTAGTTCAAAAAATAGTAATTTGCTCAAGTTGCCCATGATGTTAACCAATTTTTAGTACATCCCAAGGAAATCAACCTTTGAAAAACAGCAGCAGAATGAACAAGGGGCCAACACTCGTGCCCCGGGATCTCTAGGCCCTTCTCCCTTTACTCTCAAGGTAGACTATTCTCAACTAGTCCTTCATAAACATCTTCGCCCCCCAATTCCTGTGTTGATCAACACAATGACACCTCCTTGTCGAATGCTGCAAGATGAACATCTGAGCAGGAGGGGCCGCTACAGCTACAGCACAATGGGGCCTGGTACCCAGGCCCGCAGCCTTCTCTCCAGCCTTGGGTTAATTCCTTGCCCTCAGACACCACAGCCACTATTCCAGGTCTGCCTCACCCTTCCTTGCACCCATGTGCAGCAAAAGCCTCCAAATTCAGTAAAAATACTGATTACAAAGTGTGGCCCTACCTTCTGCTCCACCCTCCTGTTTTCCACCTTTACCTGACTTGAACTTATTCATCTAGGTCTAGTCCAGATGTCTCCTCTCCTCAAGAAAGTCTTCCTTCAATGCCAAGCCTGCTCTAAGTGCCTCTCCTCCCGGCTCCATATAGAACGCCATATTTGCCTTTATGGCCAAGTTCATTATACCTTATTGCCCCTCTGGAAATTATTTGAGAATTAGTATCCTTATCGATCTTTGTACTCTGAACAAACTATTTCTCTTACCTCCCCACACCTTCGCCAAGAACTCACACCCATACCAAAAAAAAAAAAAAATAGCTATGGTTTTTCAATCATTCTTTTAAGATGAAAAGAAATAGCCAAAAATAGAAAGTAGGGGGAAAAGTGAACTGCGATTTGATGACTATAATCTCTTTCAAAATAATGCCATGAACCATAACAAGCCAGTTCCCAACACAATTTAAATATTGAGGTGAACAGTTAAACAATGCAAGGATACAATAGTCAAGAGCAAAACAATACATGGGCTTTTTCAATGCACATTCACTGCAACAATTTCAGACATTCCTGATAGTTACAGGTTATTCTTATATTCATTCATTCGTCACTCTAATGCATTCTTTTTCTTGTTACTCTCCATCTACCTCAAGGGGGTACATACAAGTTATTTTTCATTTGTTTGAATTTAGGTGTCGTGAGTATGATTGGTTTTGTTTACCAGTAGCAGTTTACAACATCTCTCTCATGTCTTTCTTTATGGTACAAAAGCATTGAAAATGTCAGCTCAGCTCAGGAGCTACTAAATGCTCCCGCAGAGTCTACAGCAATTCCATGAAATACTATGCCTTGTAAGTCCTATTGAAATAACAGATTCCTGGCTCCCAAACCTGTAAATGATGAGGATGTTTTAAAACTGCATATATAAAATCAGTGGATTTTGTTCATTGGATTTTAATAACAATTGTTACTCAAAGCTGAAGTTTAAAGTCAATGTTCCCTTGAAGCAATGCCAATGTGTAACTGGTTTTCAAACACCAGCAGTAAGTACATTGATAAACATAGTAAACCAAAGTCCATCAGTCTCATCTGTGCAGGAAACAATTGTTATTTCACTATCAAATATGGAAAGCTAGTTCAGGGCATTTTTACATCAATTGTTCTGAAAATCATCCCAAGTATGCTGCTTCTAACTCTTAATTATATGTGGGAAAAGGAACAAAGAACTCAATGATCCCCAGGAGTGGTTAGAAAAAATAACTTACACTAAGTTTTGTTTTATTTTATTTTAGAGCACTCAGACATGCAACCTCTCAGCCAAGGATCTGGATGATTTTCCTAAGAGCGGTCTTCCTTTCAGAAGCCTGAAAACTTGCCAGGATACCATAGGGAAGAAACCACAGAGAAGGCACAAAAGAAACCATCAGCTCAGAGGAAATTTCTAGTTGACATTGACCTAGTTTAACACATTTCCACAACTATGAAATTGACTATATGTAATTGCTTCCTTAAAACTGGTGTGTGGGATAAGAACTTCTGGCAGCCCCTCTACTGGCCTTGGAACTTTGGAAAAGCAATTTAACCTCTCTGGGCCTCAGCTGTAAAATATCGGCCATATTTACATGCCTTCACCCATTTCTATAGAAAACCAGACGCTGGTTTAATAAGACAAGGTGTCATGCTCTGTAAGGAAGCCTTACAGAAGCCCTTACTTTCCCAAACGTAACTAACCACAGCATGTTAAACATAAAAAGATTTATTAACATTAAAGAATAAATCAATAAGAATGCACTTAGAATTGAAATACCTAAAAATCTAGCAATGATTTAATACAAGGTTCAATTTGAAACTGGCAGTCTAAAGATGGCTAGAAGTAGAATACACTGAAATGATCCCCTGGAGAGCAATACTGAAAATGCTTCTAAAGACAAAATATTGTTAAAACCTCCTCAGGTCTTTAGTGGGGAAAAATGTACATATATGCAAACACATACACAAATATACACTCACATAAAAGGCCAAAAAGATATAAAAAGGTTATTTCTGTTTGGTAAGCTTATGAGAAATTTTTTTCTTCATATTTTTCCCTATTTTTCCATTTTTCTACATGCGTATATACTACCTTACTAATAACCAAAAAATTCTTAATACAGTGGTTACACTTATACTAGTGAAAATCCAAAAGAAGAATGGGGAAAAGATGTTTTCTCTTTTTTGAACTTTTATTTTTCATCCAAACACATACATATTTAAGACACCACGTAATCCAACATCCAGCCTCAATTACTAATATTTAGGCCAATCTTCATTCAACTATAACCATTCCACTTTATTTTCTGCAATATCTTAAAAACCAATCGCAGACCCATGTTATTTCACCTGTATATTTTTTCAGGTGAGCATCTTCAATTGATATTATATACATATATAATATATATATAGGCACCATGCCATCATAATTATATCTAATAGGACAACAGAATTTCACATTATCATCTAATACTCGGTCCATATTCAAAAATAAGAATGGTCCTTTCAATAACAGTATTCAATAATTGGAAATCCATACAGAAAATCTAAAATTATGACACTACCTTATATTCAGAATGTACAAAAAACTGTAAGTCAGTAAAAAAAGCATGACACACACACACACAAAATGTACAAGAGGCTTAATAAAGCACTTTGATAAAAGAAAAATCCAAACAGCCATTGAAAATGGGGGGAGGGGAATCAAAAACACAATTTAAAACAAGAAAATACTACTAACACACCCAACAGAGCAGCTAAAATTAAAAGACTGATGACAAGTGTCAGGGAGAATGTGGAGCAATGGGAATTGCTAACTTGCTATAGGAATGTGTGAACTAGAAAATAATTTTACTCTAAAGTTAACCACATATACACCCTAAAACCACCCCTATGCATATGCCCCATGGAAACACATGCTTCCATGACCTGGGAAACGTGTGCAAACCGTTCAAAGAAGTTTTGACGCAACCAAAACGATCATTAGTAGAAGAACAAATAAATAAACTGTGGTACATTCATACAATAGAATAATATACGGCAATAAAAATAAATGAACTCCAGGTACACAAGATACAGTTTAGAAATGTAATAAGGTATGACAGAAGGCAGACAAAATAGAATATATACCGAATGATTCTTCTAGTTATATAAAATTCAGAAACAAGATACAATAGACATCATTTTTAAAGAAAAGGAAGTGATTACCATAAAGTCTAAATAGTGAGTATCCTTAAAAAAAGGAGGGAGAGTATGATAGGTAAAGAGGGCATATAGAGGAACTCTGGGGTGCTGATAATGTTTTCCCTAATGTCAGTGATGGCACATAGGTTTCACCTTACAATAATTAATGAAGCTCTAAGATCACGTTTTATGCACTTTCCAGCTTGTTCTATATTTCAAAATATAAAAGTTTTAAAAATACTTAATAATTGACCCATGCAAGGATTATCAATGGATGTAGGTAAAAAGGCTATTGGTAAAAAGAATATTCATCTAGTCTCTAAGTACCACCCTACAGAATAGGTGAAAGGCTATTGGTAAAAAGAATATTCATCTAGTCTCTAAGTACCACCCTACAGATCACTTGTTAATTAAAAAGGAATATCCTTGACCGAATCCTTCAAATGGTAAAAAAAAATATAAAGAACAGTATTGGGAAAATTAAAGATCTATGAATATTGTCTGTACATTAGATGATATTATATAAATGTTAAATTGCCTTGTAATTAATAGACACATGCTGAAATAGTTAAGGGTGAACTGTCATGATGTCTGCAACTTACTTTCAAATGTTACAGGAGAGACAAAGACAGAGCGAAAAACATAAAGCAAATTTGCCAAATATTAACAATTGGTAAAACTAAGCAAAGAATATCCAGGTGATCCAGGTGTTCCTTGCATTACTTCAGCCTTTTGCTAGGCAAGAAATTTTTCAAAAGAGAACACTATTTTGAGAGGGATAAAAGATTTCAAAAAGGAAAAATTTTTTTTAAATAGGGTTTACAAGTATCAGGTAGAGACAAAAAGTATTAGATTGTATTTAGTGGATTATGCTCTCATGAAAAATAACTAGAAAACCTAATAATATGTACTTTTTAAAAAAATTCTCACAATTTGTGGGGAAAAAGGAAAATATAAGCCTGTTGAAATATAACTTTTTGAAAGGATTAGGAGAAAACTACTAGAAGAATACATACTAAAATGTTGCTTTTGCCGTAGGTATTATGGATAGATAATATTTCCTGTTTTCTAATATTTTTATAATGAGTTTTGCCTTTTTAAAAATGTAATGTAATATAAAGATTAGCCAGATAGCCAAATACTGTTGAACAATCAGGTATGTGTACAATTAACTGGCTTCAGTTTGAAAACTACCAACTGCAGAAATCCTACTGATATGTCTTTATTTCTTCTTGTCCTGTGAGGAATTATGAATTACATAAAGCACAACAAATGACTACTTCTTAACTATCTAAAATGGTAACAAAAATAGTAACATGAAATGATCCTTCACAAGCCTATTATAATATAAATATACCTCATCGTATATGCTCCCATTAATGTCTGCACCATAGATAGGTGCCACAAAAGTTAAGTTCTTCCAGTACTTGCGCTCCAAGTCTTCATAATCCAAGTATCTTGGAGTACAATATCTGAAAAAGATAGATGAAAAAAATACAAACTAGTAAGACAATTTTAAGATTTTCTCCACCTATTTGATTTAATTTACTTTCTAAAGAAAAGCCTATCAAAATGAAAATAGTGTAGATAACTCATGTTGTCAAATCTAACAGGTAAATATAAAATGTATTTATCATAGATATTTGCATACTCTTATGATTCCCAAATAACTATGAAAACTTCATATTTTGACTAAGAAAATACTTTACTGAAAGTATCAATAGAAGCAGAAAATTAGTTAAAAATTCATTATATTAGCTTTCAAAATATTTTTTAAATCCTTAACCCATTATACTATCCAGCTGTCCCTCAGTATCCACGAGGAATTGGTTCCAGAACTTCCCCACAAATACCAAAAACCACAGATGCTCAAGACCCTTATATAAAATGGTGTAGTATTTGCATATAACCTAGGGATAGCCTCTCATATACTTTAAATCATTTCAAGATTACTTATTAAAAAAAAGGATGACTTATAATACTTAATACAATGTAAGTGCTATGTAGTATAATAGTTGTTATACTGTATTGTTTAGGGAATAACGGTAAGAAAAAAAAATCTGTACATGTTCAGTACCAATGCAACCATCATGGGCCTAACTACATAGTTAATGTCAGCAGCAACCTTTGTTTTCTAATATTTTCAATCCACGGTTGGCAACTAATATAATAATGGTGGCCCTTCAAGTCATTCGAGGATCTTCTTTTTAAAATTATTCATTTTTTAATATGTATAACTTATTGATGAAGACTTAAATATTGCCACATAAAGCAGAAAATTTGCCTAAGAAAGATGAATCATGAGTATAATCAAAAACTCATGACAATGGAAAGACAGAAAACTCATTTACAGTTATTCGGAATAGTATAACACGAGGAACAATTTTCTTGGCAGTAAACTAAATGTAAGCAGGCAAACACTTGAAGAACAGAAAATAGAAACAGTTAAATTAAGACTCCAAGAGATTGTGCAGAAGACTCATTTTCATTTTCATTACAAGTTCCTCTGTCTACGTGGTTTGTAATCAGGTCCATGTATATCTATGAAAGAAATAAAAATAACAAAGTAAATCCACTCACTTGCCACTGTTGGCCAGCTGCCTGAACTCCTTCACTGTCATGGCTTTTTTCTGGATGTTGTATTGCGTGAACAGTCCTGATTGCCCTGTGACCATCTGCTGAATCGGTGCTGGGATGAGCAAATTATCAATGTCATCATAGCACTGCCTTGGCTTCCACTCCTTAGGAGGAATCACCTAAAAATAAAATTTTTAAAAATATGATCTTAAAAATATTCCAGGTATATATTTAGCTTTCATATTTCAACAGAATATAGGAGAAGAATGTGTCAGCATTTCTATGACAAATGTGTTAAAGAATGGTAAAGATTCACATTAAGGGAAATGCTCTCTTTTTTCCAAATATTCACCTGACTGATACGATTTATTTTAAACAGTAAAATTCACCGACTACTCACTATATCAAATACTGTATTTGTATTAAATTCATTTTTTAGTTGATATTGTTAACCTCTCAATTTTAAATGTAAAATTGAGAGATGCACAGAAGTAAAATAACTTTTGAAATTCCGGTACTATTTACATTAATGAGAAAAGTAAGTAAATATGTGTTTAGTCCATATCATTTTCTTTAAATGCCTCTCACAAAAATATGGCAAACAGCAGAGTGGTGTGCTAATAAATGTTAACAATCAGCTTTCTGGGAAGGTGGTTGAAACCTTGACTTGTAGCTTTTGCCTATTTCCATAGTAACTACTCCCACCATGGCCAATTTGAGCTTACCAACATGACGTCACTGAACATAGAGTAGGAAAAAGATGTCAACTACCAATTCTTATGTGCCTGTATGATGAGGGGACTCAGCCCACCACTGTTTTCCCATAGTATTTACACAATTATTAATAATGAAAAGATGAGAAAACATTAAGACTACAAATACATATTCATATGATTAAAAATTAGAAGGGACAAAGATATGAATTAAGTCATGATTTACAGCTGGAATTTATCTACCTTTAGAAGTTGTTTTAATTTTTCGAGATAAATTTTTTTAAACAATTAACTGTAAAATGTGGATATCACACATACAGAAAATACATAATCATAAATACATAATCATAAATATGTAATCATAAATATGTAAGAACATAAGTTCTTAATTTTAATGTAATCCAATGTGTTCATTTTTTGTCTTTATGGGTACTACTTTGATATTCCTACCCTAGGGTATGAAGACATTCTATTTTATATTCTAAGAGTTTTAAGGTTTTGTCTTTCACCTTTATATCTACAATGTATCTGCAACTGGCTTTTGTGAAAGATTTAGGTCAAGCTTCATCAGATGAAGAAACTTGGGGTCAAAAGATGAGAGATTTAGGAAACACTACACAGCTGATAAATGACAGTATTAACTCAGTACTTCCTCTAAGGTATATTAGTTTAAAATGAGACTATAGACAACTACACTATATGCTACTGAAAACAAATACTTGATACTTTAAAAGAATATGAACAAACAAGCCAAATGGATATGGATAAACATATCATACTGTCTTGAAAACACTGATATAAGAGAAGGTTATATTTAAAGTGTTATAAATACTAACTTTCTTCATCAGAAATAAGTCAGTAATTCAAAAAAATCAAACATGGATTTAGGATTAAGGATGGGTATAGGGTTAGGGTTAGTGTTAATGTTAAAGTTAAGGTTAGGGTTAGAAATATATGGTTAAGTTTAGGATTAAGGTAAGGGTTATGATTAGGGTTAAATTTAGAATTAGGTTAGGGTTATGGTTACAGATTCAGTTCGAGTTGGTTTTAGGATTAGAGTGATGTTTAGGATAAGAGGTTAGGGTTAGGTATGGTGTTAGAGTTTGTTTTAAAGTTTAGTTTAGGATTTGGGTTAGGAATAGGGTCAGTACTAAACTTACAATTAAGTTTATGTTTAGGATTAAGGTTGAGGTTAGAAAGTTAAAGGTAGAGTTAGTTTTAGTATTAAAATTAGAGTTAGGGTTAAAACTACAATTATATGTTAGGGTTAAGGTTAGTGTAACGTTAAGGTCAATAACAGTGTTAAGGTTAGGGTTAAGAATGTGCGTATGTTTAGAGATAGTATGATAGTTAAATTGATGATTACAGGTCTGGATTAGGATAAGTATTTAAAGTTAGTGTTAGGGTTAGTGTAGGGTGAAGGTTAAAGGAAAGCTAAAAGTTAGGTATAGGTTTAAGGTTACAGTGAGTGTCAGGATAGGTTAGGGATTGGGTTAGAGCTAGGATTAGGGTTCAGTTTAGGAATAGGTTTACGGTTAGGGTTAGAAGTAAAGTTCAGCTTTGGGTTAGGAATAGGGTAAGGGTTAAACATTAGGGTTAGAATTAAGGTTAGTGTTAGAAATTTAAGGTTATGGTCGAATTAGTGTTAGGGTTAGGATTACAGATATACTTAGGTTGAGGTTTATTGCTATGATTATAGGTTAGGGTTAGGGAGAGAATTAGAGTTGCGGTTAGTATAGGGTTAGAGTTAAAGTTAGGATTGAGTTTAAGGTTGACAGGTTTAAGTTAGAGTTAGTTTAGAGGTTAGGGTAGGTTTGGGGTTAGGATTAGAGCTGGTGCTATGGTAACTTTAGGAATAGGTGTGGGGTTAGGGTTAGAGGTTAGGTTAGAGATTGAGTTAGCATTAGGGATAGGTTTATGGTTAGTGCTACTGTTCTGGATATGTTTAGTTTTAGGGTTAAGTTTAGGATTAAAACGTTAAGATTAGGTTTAACATTAGGTTTAATGTTAGGATCAGGGTTAGTTTTAAAGTTAGGGTTAGAATTAGGGTTAGGGGTAGGTTTAAGATTAGAGTTTGTGTTAGGGTATTAGCGTTAGGGTTAAGGTTATAGTTAGGATTAGGGTTAGAGCTATGGTTAAGGTTAGGAAGTTACTATTAGGGTTAGTGTTAGAGATAAGGTTAGGGTTTGAGCTAAGGTTAGGATTAGGGTTAGAGTTAGGTATAGGGTTAGGTTTAGTGTTAGGGTGAGAGGTTAGGTTAGAGTTTGGGTTAGGTAGGCATAGGATTCACTCAGTGTTAGGGTTAGAGTTAAGTTTAGAGTTTGAAAGCTAATGTCAGGTTTATGATTAGGGTTAGATTTAAGAGTAAAGAAAGGATTTACTCCTTTTTGGAAATAAGTACATCTACAATCAAAATTAATATTATGTTTAGAGTTAAATATTTCCCGTCTTGTGAAAAATAAGGCAGTTGTTTACCCAAAATGAAGTTTTGGAGCCATTTTATTTTTCAAAAGTTAGAGAAGCAAAAATAAGAATGAATTTACAAAAATCTAAATATTGTCTTTGTACTTACTGCATGTGTTAATTTATTTTTGACTAAAGTGGTCAGACAGAACTTTAAAAATCTGCACATTCAGGCCTATAACAAAATCTTACTTTGGGACTGTAATTTTAAATCTTAATATATCAGATGTTCTTACATAGGAAATAGAACTACAACATACTTAGGATTTTTAAAAATTCCAAAATTAAACCTTTGTATTTAATGAATCTACATAAAGGAACCCAACTCCTCTCAAAGGTTATCTTCCAGATTATACCAAAATAAAAAAATATATTTTAAATCACCATTTCCCCAACCCCAGGCTGGGCCCTATACCCAGTAGCAAATTTTCAACTAAAATTTGTATTTGCACTATTTATCTTGAAATAAGTTGCTATTACTACCATCTACCTACTGAGGAAACAGAAGGAAGAAATGTGGTGCTTCTTACAATCTTCCTTCACCTTGAAGGCATAGATCACTATCTGTACTCTCTAGTTTATTCATTTAACTATATAATGTGCATAACCCTTGGCTCAGGAGGGTGTAGGTCCAGGTTACTGTTGTAGAAGAATTTCACATACTTCATATATAATAATAGTTCATCTTAATCTTCCTCCATAAAAACAATACAAGCTGTACATGTAAGGAGGCTGTCATTCTTTGCACTTTTCCCAACGTGACTGCCAACTTTGTAAATAGAATTTTGGGCGTCAAATCTATCACTCTGAAAATGAAAGTTAAATCTAAAAGATGTTGATAAAAGAAAAACCGAGACTGTAATCTGAGGCCAAAGTCGCTTATGAAACTACTCAACCATTTTCTTCAAATCATAAATCAAAACCAATTCATTAAGTGGTGCATTAACAAAGAATCTCATGGGTGGCTCTGATCCCCAGGGCTACCCATCAAAGCAAACTAGCAACATTAATAGTTTTGATTTTTACAATCTGATTTGATTAGATGCACTTTTATACATTTACTATTGCTGCAACTTTCAGAAAAAGAGGGAAAATAGGTGAAATTGAGTTTATGTGACTTGATAGAAAGATGGCAAGATGACTAAAAACCAATAGTTCACTGTATTCCTAGAACAAGTAAAAGGAAACTATCACAACACTGAATAAATGAATATCTACAACTTGCTCAATGAGTCTCATGTAAAAGTCTGGGCTCAGGTGTGTGTTTGTTCAACATTCAGAAAACTAATTGTAGTTCTCATTAACCTTGTTCTCTTACATAATGCCGACAGCGGCACAGGTGCACTCTGCCTGACATTCCCTTATGAGGGCATTTGCCACTACCTCTTATGTTACTAAATGTGCCACTCTGCCACAGGATAGTCACTAATCTCAGTGGAATACAGTAAGATATATGTTTTCAAGAAACAAAAGGGAGAGATGAACAGAACAAAGGGCTGCATTCAGAAGTCAAAGAAGGGGATGACGACCCCAACTCCCCTCCACCCAAATAATGCCCAAGTCTTTTCTAACCTATTTTGAGTTTATGATCAAAATTGTTTGTCAAATGATTCTGAAATGATATCATTCTCCTTAACTACAGAATGATTATTCTCCTCCAAGTTAATGTGGAATTGCTAAGGTTCCAAAAATGAGATCTTTAAAAGAGCTAACCCAATAAAGTAGTTAAACTAAGGATCGCTCATCTGAGAAATTCATTATAAACGTTTACTTTGAATTTGTTTTCCCTTTATCTTCCTTGCTTCTCATTCACCCCTAATAAACCTTCACTCAACTTAATTTCCCCCAATTTTTTTTTTATTTCCCTCAATTTTAGATCTTTTCTAGGAGGCACCTGAACCATATATAACAAAATGACAGACCTCAGGGGGTAGATGCCAGAACAACCTATGAATTGGCTTACAACCAGCGGCAGCCAGATACAGGAAGAGGCCTTGAACAGTGATCCTTGCAGTTCTGGAAGCTCTCTCCTCTGCTACTGTCTGCTCTCAACACTACTGGACCTTCCTGTAGAGATGGGGATTCCAAGGAGAGCCCAAGACCCAGTCACAGTCAAGCAGGCCCTGCCAGGGCTCGGGAATTTATGTGGTGATGTACAAGTCTACAGAAACCCAGACTATAAACTTAACATTTAGACCAATGATAAAATGAAATAAGTGGGAGCACTAAAATATATTCTTCTGAGGGAAATTTTTAAATTGAAATAGATTTCCAGTATGGAAGGAACACACAGTCCATCTCAGGTTAAAGTCAAAGAGGATGATCTCTCTTTCAAAGCTCTAACTTTGGGTTTGTGGGTGCAAACCCACAATGCAGTCTTCAGCACCTTAGTGACCACTCCTAGGACCCTGAGCATATCACAACTACTCCTGTCAGGACTCCCTGCTTCCACTCTGCCTCCCCCGACAAATTCTTTCTTCACACATAGAAGCCACAGTTATCTTTCCAAATTATTGTCACAAAATGACAAATAAACAAACAGCCACCACGTCCTCTTCTCCTCTCTAAGACGTCAATGTTTCCCACTGTACTTACAATAAAACCCCCAAAACCTTGTTATAACGAGACAAGCCCAACACCATCTGGCCCCTTCCAGGCCTCTTACCTCACTTACAATCCTCTTCCCTTGCTCACTGAGCCCCAACTCCACAAACCATCTTCCTATTCTTCCCATACATGAAACGGGTTAGCCTCCAGGTCGCTGGACTTGCTATTCTTTCTGTCCCCACATCTTGAAAGGTTGGTTTCTTTACATCCTTATCTCACCACCCTAACATGCTTCCACTAGAACATAAATTCCATGGGAACAGGAGCTTTGTCTGCTCTGTCCCCTCACCTCCCCCTACACATGGTATAGTGCCTGGAACATAGCAGGCACTCTCCACACTTGGTGAACAAAGAACTGAAAACAAAATAGAATAGGCAAAACAGTAAGAGAAGGAAAGTAGTCAGTGCCTAGGTCTATGGGCATGGTAGGGAATAAAGACTGACTGCTAATGGGTACAGTTTCTTTTTGGGGTGAAGAAAAGTTCTGGAATTAGATATCAGTGATAACTGCATAAGTCTATGAATACACACACCACCAGTGAATTACATACTTTAAATGGGTGAATTGCATGGTATGTAAACTGTATCTCAATATTAAAAAAAAAAAATTTAGAAGAAAAAACAGAACAGAGGAGGGAGAGAGAGAAGGAAAGGAGTAGTGGTTATTAACTGTCCTCTATGAGAAACTGATGAAAGTTAGGAATATTCTCACATCTCTAAAATCCGTATATGGTTCTCTGTGGTTTCTATGAACTGCTTTTGTTTTTTTTAAAAACAACAACAACAACAACAAAAAAAAAAGCCCAGAAAACAATCTAATAGAAAGCGTTAAAAGAAAAATACAATAATTAATCTTCTTTGAAGAAACCAAGTGCTCCATATGGATTAACAAGAACAAAGCTTCTGCAAGAAACAATTCCAGTTTAAAGGAATTGAGGATAATCACCTTTGCAAGGCCTGCCCGATGGGCTCCTTTAGACTCCATGTATGCGAGGTATTTGTTGAACTCCCGGAACTCCTCCATGGAGGGTCTGAAGGTCATGATCTTACAGCTGGGATTCAGACGACTCTCCGTCGGCCCCACCTCCATGATGGCTGGCGTAGTCTCTGCAGAGAAGATGATTTGGTCATAAGCAATGAATTATTACATGGTTAAGGTTGGCGGTCATTTCTCCCAAATGGCACATTAAGTTTCCCCAGCAGGAAATCTTTTAGTTACTTACCACTCCCTTCTACCACCCTATAATTCCCTCATCTCTCCCTGGACTTTTGGAGGGGGAAAAAAAATGCCTCTAGCCACCCCTCCTCCCAAGCTCCTATTCCTGGGATTTAATCACTGACCTAATTATATCACCCGCCTCCTCAAAATCCTTCCTAGTAAGAATGAAGGAATTTGCAAGTTTACAAAAGGTGTTGTTCCTAAGTACCAGTTCTGAAAAAGACTCTCATACATGCATCTGTATTAAGGCCCAGTTTAGGTGGAATAGAACATGGACAATGCAACATCCCCAACACAGAGTTTACTGAAGTATGCTTCCACTTGTCATTACATGCTTTCCTATAGTAACTTCCAACCATCTATTCAGCAAAACTGCCAAGAACCAGGCTAAAGTATCAGAGAGACACAGGAAGGGGTAAGGTATGTCTCCATTATCTACACTCACTTTTTAGAGGTCAAACTGCAATACAAAACTGTACACCTGAGTTACTCAGAAAGGAGCAGAGTTAAGACTTATAAGAAGGTGTAGGAGTTTGCCAGATGATACAAAGAGCAGTCCTGGCAGTGGAAATACTTGGAAGTATTGCAAGTATGGAAAGAAGTTAGTTTGTCTAGGGATCTTAGAAAGAAAAGACTACAGAGGATCAAGGTAGAAAAGTTAGTAGGCTATGCTATGAAAACACGAACTTAATCCTGCTAGCAATGCACAGGATGCTTCCTCAGCAAACACTTACTGAACACCTAGTATGTGCCAGGCAGAGGGACTGCAAAGGTGAATAAGAAGCACTGGTGTGCCTCCCCCAGAAAGGCGTCCCACCCCCATCCCACTTCCAGATGCAATAACAGTGCCTGGCATCCAACAACTCAAACAACAAATCTTCTTGGAACAAAGTTTTCCTTTTATTGATTTTTTAAATAAATTTAACTTGCCTGACCCCCCCCCAAAAAAATTGGGAAGTGAGGGATGAAGGGAAAACGTGCAATGTTAAAACAGATCAGGGCTACAGATGAAGATGTGATTATCATTCATTTAAGGTTTAAGTGTCTATCTCACAAAGTACATGTAAGGAAAATGACATATATCAAAATTAAACCCTGCCACCCTTTCGGAACTTACAATCTAAAGGAAAAAACAATCTACATGAAGATATATTAATACATGGCAGAAAATATCCTGTATTATCCCTTCCAAAGGGAGGGGACATGCAAAAGCCAAAATCTCCCAGGCCACCTCCCCACCAGATACATATACCAAATCCACAGGCTGCAGGACCAAAGTCTACCCCTATACAAGAAACAAATAATCCTTTAGAAGCTTCCAAGTCAGTCCCTTACATAACTATTATGGCCTTGTCCTCCACCACAGCCTACACTACACTTTACACTCCAACAATACTCACTGATTTGTTTTTCTCTAAATAAATACAATTCCCTATGCCTTTGCCCAAATTATTCCCTCCCACTGAAGCATCCTTTACTGTTTCCTCACCTGGCAAACTCACTGCCAAAATTCTCAACGCTCTGGAGCAGGCCTAGGTGAACCATCCTGTGTGTTTCAACCTCCCTCTCTGCTTTCTTCTTACAGCAGTTGCCTGTCCCAGTGGCTGACACGTCTGACCACACACTGAGCTCTAAGGTCCTCAAAAGAAAGGCTCTCCATCTCTTTAAATCCTGACATCCAGTCTGGGATCCAGTCTTGCTCATAATATCTGCTGCAATAACTATTTGCTAACTGAATGAAGGAATAAATGCCAAAATGTTATTAAAGTATTTACACAAAATGATACCAAATGCAGGAAAAAGGGAAGTACTGGTCCCAACATGTTACTTAGAAAACAGATTCCTTTGCTTGACTGGTAAAGAATAACAGAACATAAAATTCTGCATAGTGAGTAAAGGAAAGAAGCCCCTAGATAATCTTTGCAGAAACATTTGATACAGAGAAGGCAGCGTTACCTTTTCCCTAGCCAAAGAACAAGAGTGGCCTGCCTATTTCTCGAAGCAAAGAAAGAAGCCACTAAAGAAGGAACTGGAAATCCAGCCAGTCATTCAACAAGTAGTTACTAAATGCCAGATTGTTGGGTGGGCACTAAGGAAGGAATGAAATGAAATCCTAACAGTAGTAGAATGAAACAGACAATAAATAAGAATAAGTGCTCTGAAGAAGAAACCAGGGTAAGTGGATATAAAGTGCAAATAGGAAGTGGGGATATTTTATACAGGGTAGGCAAGGGAAGGCATTTTCAGAAGCCTGAAGGAGGGAATAAATCATGAGGATATCTGGAAGAAGAGCAGTTTAGGCTGAAGCAACAGCTATTCAGCTATTAAAGGAATAGTGAAGAAGTAAGTGTTGTAGGAACTACAAGATAAAGCAAAGGAGAGAATAGTGGGTGAGGAGATGAGGGTGAGAGAGGAGAAGGCATGAGAGGAGATAGGGGTGAGAAAGAAGATAAAAGAGGAAAGTCGTTTTGCATTTTTTTGAGAGGGAAAGTAATCCTGTGCTCCCTTCCTTTCTTGTACATTCCCATTCTAGACACTCTAATATGCATGTCCATTCAAGGAGATGACACTGCTTTCTAAGGAAAGTTCTTGAGGATTTTAAGCAGAGCAGTGAGCTAGCTCATCATTCTGGCTGTTGTATCAAAAAATGACAAGGTTGGAAGAACAAAGAAAATTTACACCAATCCAGGCAAGGTAAAAATGGTGACTTGGACCAGTGGTGAGCAGAGAGAAGTGGTCAGATTGCACATATAGTCTGAACAAAATTTCCTGATAGAAGTGAGAAGTGGTCTAAAAAATAAAATATTGGCTCTGACAAGAAATTGAAGCAATGAGACTATTAATATATGCAGCAAATTAATAACAATCAGAATTAAACCTCAGCCCTTGACCTAGTTTGCTAACTGGTCTGTAAAATATACTTTGCCTCTTCCTAGCATCATCATTCCCTTGATTACACAAAACTAGTTCTACCTACAAATTAGATACACGTACTAAAGACCTAGCTGGCTTATGTTTTAGACCTTTTTCAACCTGTAAAGTTTAGACTGACTCCATAAAGATTACACGATCATCAAATTTAAGTATGTATAAAATTTTTAAATATGTTAAAGCAGCTAAAAATTTAATATTACTCCCATCACCCAAATCTTTGACAATATGATTGGCAAAAAAGTCTGATGTTGTTTCATTTCTTTGATTATTAGTGATATTGATCATTATTGGATATTTATCTTCATTTCATTTTGCCTACTTACATTCTTTACCCTAAAATGATAGTTTATAAATTTTCTGCTCCTTTAAGTTTTTCCTAATCCGCATTTATCATTATTAAACTTAATCATGCTGCTAGAATCAAAGTCCCAGACCCCCTTCTTTCTCTTTTACCTTTATTTCTCTGAGCCAAGCAAGACAGTAGGTATAAAATGTTATTGCAATAATGCTTCCTGGTCAGAGATTTTAAACTGAAGGTGATGCAATAATCATTTTTTTAATGCTACACCTCTTTAGAGACTGAGTCCCTAAAGTGAGTGACAATGATATCTATGATAACTTTGTTACTTTGTTTCCATAGAGCTGGCTTCAATGTTTTTGAGAACACTTAAACCAAGAACCCTAAGAATTTTTTTCTTAATGAACTGAAGATTTTTTCATTAAGTGAAGAAAAGTCCAGTACTGATTCATGCTTATATAACTCTTCCAAGCTTCTCATCTGCAAATTTTACCTTATCATGAAGGAAAAACATCTGTTCTCCTTATTCTAATAATGTCTTTACTTGGTAATTAAAAAAAGAACCTGAGGCTGGCGTTTTCCTGTTTAATTAAATCTATATGCTATACTGTTTTCCTTATGCATTTCCTGTATTTCTGATCTGTGTCCTGTCATTTAAATAATTTCTGTGAGAAGAGTAAAAACTGATAGCTCTCATCATGGGAGTATTCGTTTCTTAGACAATGGCTGACACAGAACTGGTCTGCACTGCTGACTGCCTCTGAAGAGAACATTTTAGGATATGCTATTGAGCGCAACCCCCTGTGAGATACAACGTTCGGGGCAGGCAGATAATACATTAGGCTAGAAAGAAAATTAACCAAGGCAGTTAGAAGAGAACACTACTCGAGCCTCCTCCACGGTTTCTTATGAGGTCTCACCCAAACCCTAGAGGCCATTCTTTTCAGTCCTCACTCATTCCTCCTTCCCTACAGTGAGATTTTAAAAGGCATTAGCAGCCAAGGCTCAGGCCAGGCAGATGCTACTACCCTGCTCTACTCCAGCCACTCTACTCCAGTGTATGCTTTGCAGACTGCCTCGGTCAGGCATTGTTATGGGTTGAACTGTGTCTCCCAAAACAGACATGTTGAGACCTAACCCCCAATACCTGTGAATGTACCCTATTTGGAAACAAGGTTTTTGCAGATGTAATCAAGTAAAGATGAGGTCATATTCAAACAGGGTAGACCCTAGTCCAATATTACTGGTGTCCTTATAAGAGAAGAGGCAGACACAGAGGGAAGAACACCATGAGACAATGGAGGCAGACTAAAGTCATACAGCTGCAAAACAAGGAATGCTGGCAATCACAAGAAGCTGAGAGACAGGTACAGAAGAGATTTTTCCCTAGATCCTTTACAGAAAGCATGGACCTGCTGACACCCTATTTTTGGCCTTCTAGCCTCTAGGATTGTGAAAGAATAAATTTCTCTCATTTTAAGCCATCAGCCCTTGTGGCAATTTATTACGGCAACACTAGCAAACTAACACAGGCATCAAGGGTCAGACTGGAGGAAAAGAAGTAAAGTGCCACATTCCCCAACCCCAGGTTTATCAATATTGAAACTCATAATACTCTGACTCCCATTGGATTCTTTCATCTTTCTCAACTGGCTCTTGAAAACTTTATGTTGCCCATGAGCACATCTATACATGTATTGAACTACAACAGGGACATCAGACTTTGAGGGCTGCCCTTTTCTGTTATCTCAGGATTAACAGATACGTGGGTCACTCAGGCTGTCGTTGTCACAGAGTAAGTATGCGGAAGAGGGTACTGGAACCAACAAAACTGCCCTGAGGATTCACCCTTGGCTTCATCTAGGATGACATCCTTTCCTGGGTCAAACTACACCCAGGCCTAGACTTCAGTGGGTCAAGAGAAGCAATTCTCTTCACATGAAATGCTCACAGAGTAACTGCTTCAAGTTGCAAACCTGCCACTTCCTCTAAGGACTAAATCTCACATATAGTATTTAATTTACTTATGTGTGTCCACTTTGGCCTTGCATCAACTTTTCAGAGTCAAATTTTATTTATATCTGTCATTTCCTGGTTTTTCCTTTCTCTATCTCTTACACTACCTTAGTGCCCAACAATAGGGGCCTAGTTGGATCGAGTTGGTTCTTCCAACACAGATCAGGCAACATAAAAGGAATGAGGAACATCTTTAAGTACAGATAGATGAAGTATGAATACAACAATGTTATTGTTTCTACAAAATAGTTATGGTGAATCTTTTGTGCTGGCTGGAAAATTACTGCTTGGCTATCGCCCATGGGAACATAGGCTATCACCCATGGGAACATAACATTCTAACAATAAGCTTTCTGCTTCTGTAGCCCCGCTTGCGCACCTGACCTGTGAGTTGACAGGTAGTAAATAGGAGAAAAATAGACCTTTGTGTTTAAGACAGAATGAGGAATGGGATTTAGGGCTTAAAAACCCTGTACCTCTACATTTCGGGGCTGCTTAATTTGGGGTCTGTGTACTCCTGGCAGACCTAGCTGGCTGAATAAAGAGCATGTTTCCTATAACTCACTGATTTCTGGTGGTCCGTGTGTCTTTCGGGGGCTGGCGGCCACAACACTTTCTCTTTAGGTGAATCTTTTGGAAAGATCCAGTGGAGATTAGATGATCAAAAAAACAAGATGTCAAATGAAATGTCAGAATTCCAACAGTAAAAGACTAGTGGGTAGAGGGATTATTTGTAAAATCTAGAAGGATTTGAAGTGTCTTAACTCTCACTCTACTTTAAAAAAAATAAAAAATAAAAAAATGAAAAAGAACCCAAATGTGGTAGATGCTATATGGTGAGTACGGTTTATGCAAAAAAAGAAAATGCAAGACTAAGACTCTAATCTTTACTCAAAGAAAAGGCTTTGCCTTATAACAAAAAAGACAAATAAATGTATAAATTTTAAGTAGAAATAATAGACATGTACATCATTCTTTGTGATGTACATCTTTAACCAAAATAAAAACTATTCAATGTCTTTTGTAAAAAACCATTCTATGTCTTATAACACAGGCATAAAAATAACATCAGGTCAAAAATTGTCAATCTCCCCTCATGGCTAAACATAATTATTTCTTTTATCTCTTGATACTGCCCAGCCCTCCATCCCTGCTTTAGGAGAAAGTCAAATCAATGATGGAATTTAACTTGAGTTAAAGAAAAACATAAAGCTCTGTGGGTTTATTCTTCTACTGTTGCTATTGTAAATAGTATTTTTTAACCTTTTCTTTAGAAATAATTTCAAACTTACAGAAAATTTTCAGGAATAGAAAAAAAACTTGCATTACACTTTACCCAGAATTATCTATTAATATTCTACCCTATTTGATTTATCAACTTGTATTCTCTCTACACATACACACGTATACAAACATGATAAAGTAAATACAGTAGAATACTGTGTGTGTATATGTATACGATTTTTTTTCTGAACCATCTGAGAGTAAGTTGCATACATCATGGCCATTTCCCCTGAAAACTTTACTATGCATTTCCTTAGAACAGGGGTCATTACGTAGGTACCGTAGAGTTTTCAACTAATAAGTTTTACATAGATCCAATGCTTGTTCTAACTTCTGTATTCCAATTGTCAAATAAACCAATAATATCCTTTAAAGCATTTTTTTTTAGTTCCAGTAGAGAATTCAGTCAAGGATAGGTATTGCTTGTAGCTGTCATGTCTCTGTGGTATTCTTTAATCTGGAATATTTCCAGAGCCTGTCTCAGTCATTAATGACATTGTTGTTTTTTTTTTAATAATCATTTTGTTTTAATATTCAAATAGAAAATTTATTGGGTTTCCAGTCAAGATAGCAGAGTAGGTAAACACTATGCTCACCTCCTCCTATGACCACATTAAAATTACAACTAAATTATAGAATAATCAACCTAGAAAACCATCTGGAAACCAGGTGAACGGAATTCCTACAACTAAGGCTATAAAGAAAAAGCCATATGGAGATTGGTAAAAGGGGCAAAAGGACCAGACAGGCTGGTCCCACACCCATGTGTGGCATTTGAAAATCAAAAGAGCTATCTCAGCTGCAGAGGTCCCCACTGAAGAGTTAGGGATCCCAGGCCCATACTAGACTCCTCAGCCCAAGGCTCCCATGCCAGGAAAAGGAGTCCTCACAACAGCTGGCTGTGAAAATCACAGGGGATTCCATCCATCTGCTGAGATGGAGGGCTGCTTGGAACCCAGACATCTTCTTAAAGGGCCCACACACAGACTCACTCGCTCACAAACATTCATCCTGAGATCCAGCAAGAGGACAGTGGATCAAGGGAGCCATACAGGAAGAGACGGAATTCTGTGACTTACGGGTGAAGTCTGCCACTGTCCCTGAGCCTTTCTTCCACACACCCTGCAGGCACAAGCAGGCACCAAATCTGAATCTGCATTAACCAAGTAAACAACACTCACTCCACCCTGGTGACTTCCATAGACCCCACTCCACCCAACTCACCCACGCACGGCCCGTGGCTCTTTCAGCAATTGTGCCTGGGCTGGTACTGCAAACTTTCTTAAAAACTCTCCAAAGACTGCAGGCCCCAGGCAGAAAGTAGCTGTCTTCGGTGTGCAGTGTGCCTTCTGCGGAGTGGCCCCTGACCCAGCGCAGGTGGCAGCCAACCTCAAGTCACACCTTGGCCTCTCCCATATTCCTCCTGGCACAGCACAGGAAACTACTAACTGTGGATCACTTTGTAGCTCCAATCAGGAACTACAAGCAGCAGCTGACCTCGGGCTGCAGTGGAGCCCCTCTCAAGAGGCCCCAGAACCAACACACCCAGTTGCTGCCTTTAGACCACAACAGAGCACCACCTGATTAGCTCCACCACCCAAATCCTCACAGCCAGTCAGCCTGAGGGCATACTCCACCCACTGGCATGCCAATAGTAATCAAGGATCAACTACAACAGGAGGGTACACACAATCCACACAAAGGACACTCCATGAGCACCCCACTCAGATGACCAGGGAGACTGTACAACTAGGTCCCACGTGATAAGTACTACATAAGGCCACCCGACCAAGACTGGGAGATGTAGCAGAAGATCTACCTAATATATAGGGGGGGAAAAAAAAACACAGAGAAGCAGCCAAGAGAAAGAGACAAAGATACATGTCTCAAATGAAAGAACAGGACAAAACTCCAGAAAAAGAACTAAACAAAATGGAGACAGCAATCTACCAGCTGCAAAGTTCAAAACACTGGTTGAAAGGATGCTCAACAAGCTTATGGGAAGAATAGATAAATTCAGTGAGAATCTCAACAAAGAGGTAGTAAACACATACACACAAAACGAAAAACATAGAGACCATAAAAAAGAATGAGTCAGAAATAAAAAATACAAAAACTGAAATCAAGAATACACTAGAAGAAATCAACAGCAGATTAGATGAAGCAGAAGATCAAATCAGCAACTTGGAAGACAAAGTAGCAGAAGAAAAATGAGAACAGCAAAAAGAAAAAAGAATTTAAAAAAAAAAAAAAAGGATACTTTAAGGGACCCTGGGACAACATGAGCATACCATCATTTGCATCATAGAGATACCAGAAGAAGAAAGAAAACAAGAAGTTGAAAAGCTATTTGAAGAAATAATTACAGAAAACTTCCTTAAACTGGAAAAAGACACAAAAGTTCAGAAAGAACACAGAATCCCAAACAAGATGAACTCAAAGAGGCCCAAACCAAGGCATATCATAATTAAAATGTCAAAGGTTAAAAACAAAGAGACAATCTTAAAAGAAGAGAAAAGCAGCTAGTTACCTACAAGGGAGCTCCCATAGACTGTCAGCTGCTTTCTCAACAGAAACTCTACAGGCCAGAAGGGACTGGCACAAAATATTCAAAGTGATGAAAAGTAAGGACCTACAAAGAGGACTATTCTAGCAAGGATATCATTTAAAATAAGAGAGATAAAGAGCTTCCCAAACAAGAAAAAGCTAAAGGAATTCATTACTACCAAATCAGTATTATAAGAAATGTTAAAGGGACTTCTTTAAGAAGAAGAAGGGGGGAAAAAAGAACATAAATATGAATAATAAAATGACAACAACTACGCACGTACCAATAATCACTTTAAATATAAATTAAGGCTCCAAACAAAAAACATAGGGTAATATATTTATAAAACAGAGAGAAAAACAAAAAGAAAAAAAATATATATATATACATATATATGTCTGTGTGTGTGTGTGTTTGTGTGTGTGTGTGTGTGTGTGTGTATACACATATATGTATAGTAGCTGAATGGATAAGAAAACAAGACCCGTACATATGCCGTCTACAAGGGACCCACTTCAGATCAAAAGACACAGAAAGACTGAAACTACAGGAATGAAGAAAAGATATTTCATGCAAATAAAAATGAAAAAAAAAATCTGCAGTAGCAACTTACATCAGACAAAATAGACTTTGAAACAAAGGCTATATAACAAGAGACAAAGAAGGACACTACATAAAAAGGGATCAATTCAACGAGAGGATATAACCCTTGTAAACATTTGTACACTCATTGTAGGAACACCTAAATTTATAAAGCAAATATTGATGGACATAACAGGAGAGATCGAAAGTAATGCAGTAACTGTAGGGGACTTTAACATTCCATTGACATCAATGGACAGATCATCCAGACAGAAAATCAACAAGAAAACAGTGGCCTTGAATGACACATCAGACCAGATGAATTTAATTGATACTTTTAGAGCATTTCACCTTAAAGCAGCAGAATATACATTCTTTTCGAGCGCACATGGAATATGTTCCACTATAGACCACATGTTAGGCCACAAAACAAGTCTCAAGAAATTTAGCAAGACTGAAATCATACCAAGCGTATTCTCCAATCACAATGGTATGAAACTAGAAATCAGTGACAAGAAAAAAAATGAGAAACATATAAATACCTGGAGACTAAATAACATGCTACTAAACAATAAATGGGTTAACAAGGAGATCAAGGAAGACATCAAAATATACCTTGAGACAAATGAAAACGAAAACACAATGACTTGAAATTTATGGGACACAGCGAAAGCCGTCCAAAGAAAACTATTAGAACTGGTCGATGAATTCGGTAAAGTAGCAGGATACAATATTAATATACAGAAATTGGTTGCATTTTTATTTACCAATAATGAACTATCAAAAAGAGAAATTAAGAAAACAATCCCATTTAAAATTGCATCAAAAAAGAAAAATACTTAGAAATAAATTTAACCAAGGAGGTAAAAGATCCTGTACCCAGAAAATTATAAGACATCGAAGAAAGACTAAAGAATCTAAATTTAAAAGAGAGTAATAAAGAAAAAGCCTCCACCATCTCCTCTTTGATGATATCCCAATTTGCAGACAATGTCCTCTGTGCTATACTGGCCAATGAAAGTGGACAACAACTTTAAAAAAAAGAAAGAAACTGAAGAAGATATAAATAGATGGAAGCATATACCATGCTCATGGATAAGAATTAGCATCATTAAAATGTCCATACTGCCCAAAGCAATCCACAGATTCAGTGTAATCCCAATCAAAATATAAATGTCATTTTTCACAGAACTAGAACAAACAATCCTAAAATTAATCCTAAAAGATCCCAAATACCCACAGCAATCTTGAGAAAGAAGAACAAAGTTGGAGGTATCACACTATCTAATATCAAACTATACTACACAGTAACCAAAACAGCATGGTACTGGCATAAAAACGGACATATAGCTCAATGGAACAGAATATAGAGCCCAAAAATAAAGTCATGCCTATATGGTCAATTAATCTATGACAAAGAAAGCAAGAATATACTAGGTAAAGAGTCTCTCAATAAATGGAGTTAGGAAAACCAGACAGATACATGCAAAAAAATGAAATCGGTCTACTTTTTTACACCATATACAAGAATAAACTCAAAATGAATTAAAGACTTAAATGTTAAGACCTAAAACCATAAAACTCCTGGAAGAAAATAGAGATAATAAACTCAGAGACATTGCTCTT
>NW_006441071.1:11355601-11364782 GCF_000325575.1 Pteropus alecto
ATATATATATTTGGATACATCTCCTAGGCAAAGGAAACAAAAGAAAAAATAAATGAGACTACATCCAACTGAAAAGTTTTGCACAGCAAAGAAAACCAAACATCGACAAAATGAAAAGACAACCTACCCATTGGGCAAAGAGATATGCCAATGATCCATCCATTAAGGGGTTAATTTCCAAAATTTATAAAGAACTCATACAACTTAACACCAAAAAAATAATCTAATTACAAAATGGGCAGAAGACCTGAATAGACATTTCTCCAAAGAGGATATACAGATGGCCAATACATATGAAAAGATACTTAATGTCACTAATCATCAGAGAAATGTAAATTAAAACCATAATGAGATATCACCTCACTCCTGTCAGAATGGCTGTCATCAATACGTCAAAAACAAGAAGTGCTGGAGAGGATGTAGAGAAAGGAAACCCTCGTGCTTTGCTGGTGGGATTATAAATTGGTGTAGCCACTATAGAAAACAGTATGAAAGTTCCTCAAAATATTAAAAACAGAACTACCTTATGACCCAGCAATTCCACTTCTGAGTATTTATCCAAAGGAATACAAAACTAATTCAAAAAAATATATGTATCCCTATGTTCAGTTCAACATTATTTACAATAGGCAAGATATGGAAGCAACCTAAGTGTCCATCAACAGATGACTGGATAAAGATGTGGTACAATGGAATATTATTCGGTCACACGAAAGAATGAAGTTTTACCATTTGTGACAAATGGATGGACCTAGAGGGTATCATGCTAAGTGAAATAAGTTAGAGAAAGATAGAATACGATATGATTTCACTTATATGTGGAATCTGAAGAATAATATAAATGAACAAATCAGAAACAGACTCATACAGAGAACAAATTGATGGCTGCCAGATGGGAGGGGGTCCTCGGTCCATACACAGTGCACACGAGCCATGCTGTGAATAAGGCAGTGGTGTCTAGGAGCACATGTTGAAGTGCTGGGTAATGTAAAAGTCTCTTTTGGAGGGGATTAGTGGGTGAAAAAGGTGAAGGGAGTAAGAAGGACAAATTGGTAGTTACAATATAGTCATGGAGATGTAAAGTACAGCACAGGGAATATAGTAAATAGTATTGTAATAGCTATATACGGTGCCAGGTAGGTACTAGACTAATCAGGGGGAATCACTTCATAAATTATATTAATGTCTAACCACTATGTTGTACACCTGAAACTAATATAAAATAACACTGCATGTCAACTGTACTTGAAAATTAAAAAATTAACAAATAGAATATTTGTTTTAAAAAGAACATTTCTATTTTAGCATGATATGTTTTAAGCTAAGTGTTTTTCCTTTAGTGGATGGTACATAAAAATGTCATTTTTAAATTGATCTCATATCCAGCTACCTTGCCTATAATCTATTGTTTCCAATAATTTGTGTCTAGATTCTTTAATAATTCTATCTAGTCTATTATATGAAAATTAACATAGCGATTTTTTTGTTGTTCCTTCACAATACTTATTTTTATCTCTCCTTCTCATCTATTGACCTGACTAGAATATCCTAGTGCTAACGTAATGACAGTGGACTGTCATTATAAGGGGAATGTTTCTTTTATTCATCAGAATAATGTTTACTGTGTATAGATAGGTACAGGTTAAAAATGTTCTACTACTTTCTCTAGGAGGTTTTTGTTGCTTTCTGTTTGTTTTGCTTATAAATCACAAATACATGTAACATTTTACCAAATGTTTTTTCTATATCTATTATGAGCTTTCACCTTTATCTATTATTGTGATTAAATATGATTATTATGTTGAACCAACTTGTATTTCTGGAATGTACCCAGCCTGATGATGATGTATTATCAGAATTGTACATTGTGGAATTATCCATGCTAGTATTATATTTTAGGTTTCATAGCCTATCTTCTTCATAAGTTGAGGCTAGCTTGTAACTTTCCTCAGTCATTGTCCTATCTGGTCCTGGTACTAAGACTTGCTAGCCTGAAAAAAATGAGTTGGGAAGTGTTCCTCAAAGAGGGAAACTTTGAGTTTGTGAGGGTTGGAATTCAGTATTATTTCAATAATTTTAGAACTAGCCTGCAAAACCATCTGAACCTGGTATTTTCTTTGCAGTAAGACATGTAAGTACAGAATCAACTCTCTTAAATGGTATATTTCTACTACTTCTTGAATCCGTTTCAAAATTTATATTTTTCTCGAAAACTGTACATTCAAATACATTAGCATAAGTTTTTCCTGGTCTCATCTGTAGTTCAGTACTCTTTTCAATCCTAATGCTCTTGTCCATTCTCTCGCCCGCCCCGCCCTCCATCCGAAGGTGGAAATCTATAGCTCCCATCAGTCTCAAAAATACATCACACATGACTCAAAAAATAGTTAAGAATCACTGGACTAGAGCCACAGAAGTGGGCTGAGCTGCGACAGCTCCATCAATACTCAGAGGTATCACCCCACTAAGCATGTCATCCTTGTTAATGGTAACTCCTAACCATTAGGAAATTAAACAAATTTAATGTTCCTAAACACTAGGGTGCAGGGTTCTACCAGTTCACTGAAAAACAGGAATGAAAGTGCTCTGATTTTTCATAAAGTTCCATCTTTTATTCCCAGAGAATGCTCTTTCTGTTTTGTTGGTGTTTTTTGGACTTAACATAAGTTTTCTTTGAGAATTTTCATTTTAGAAAAAATGGGTAATTTAAAAGTTTATAGGCCGATGTAAGTCCAACTTTTTTCAAATCTGGAAGTCTGGGACGCAGTGAACTAAATCATCTCTAAGGTACTTTGTGGCCCCAGTGTTGTATATGAGAGAGAGGAAGACAGAGTAGAGGGATGGAAGGAATTGATTATTTACATTAACAAAAATCAAGTAACTTACTCAAGTTCAAGTCCTTATTTAACCAATATCTTCCTGGTTTCCAAGCTTTTAACTACAAAACCCCAAACCTCTACCTAGATACATGAATCTTCCAAATGCAACATTCTTAAACCTTTCTTAGGAAAAATGCCTTCCACGTGCAAACCACTTTAACTTCAAATACATCAGCTTGACAAATCAGATAATTAGTCTTATCATTTTCATCCAAAACATATGTTTTCAGACCTTTCTATACCTCCTAAATCATTCATTTATTCAAGTGATAACCCTCTGTTTCTATAGCTAAATACAAAGATTAATCAAAGAATTTTGCCTGATAAAATTCTTGACTTCAAGGACCCAGAGACAACATGGAGAAAAGAATATACAACTTTCTTTTTATTTTCCTTTTTTAAATTATAAGAATTTGAGCCAAACTGATGACATATGCTGGGAGCAAGATTTCAAATGCTCCCAATACAACTTTCTTATCTAAGATTGGTAAAGATAAGAGAACTATCTCAAAAATGCAAAACACAAGCATTGACTATTGAAAGAGCCACACTCCTTATGGAAAAGATAATGGAGGTAGACCACAAAGTCATCTCAAGACTCTGCTCATCAATCCCTAAAGAAGTGTCCAAGCAAAAGCAGAAAGAAGAATCTTTGCATTACTAACAGCAGAGGCAGCTAACATTTAACATAATATAACATAATATAACAGAGGGAGCTAACATTTAACATAATATAACTAACAGCAGAGGCAGCTAACATGTAACATAACATCAAGAGGCAGCTAACATTTAACATAATATAACATAATATAACAGCAGTTAACAAACTCACTCAAGGTCACACAGCCTTGAAGATAAACATAGGAGTTAACAGGGATTTTGCTGTAGAGAACTAAATAGGCAGGTAGACAGAAATGGAGGGTTGGATGCTTGAAATATGCTTCCATCTGGCCTTAGGTGCAGAAGCCAAAAATAAAAAGAATTCCTCCCAGGATAACTGCCTAACTTGAAGAAAATTAGAAGGAAAACAACAGTAATAAGATTGGAAAATTGACCAGGAGTTCCTACCCCTTTGTCAGAAAGTAAAATTCCAGAAGGATGAGGAATCCTAGCAAAATTGACAATACAAGGCAGTATGTAACTCCAAACTCAACTTGAAGGTACAAACATAAATGCTCTAAGAGTGCCTGCGGGAAAGAAAAGACCACAGATGGACACTGTGGGGGAAGGCATAGAGAAGAGGTGAGTTTGAGATGGACCCTGAAGGTCAATAGGATTTAGGTCAAAAAAAAAAGTGAGCTATCCTTCTATGGGGGATAGGGAGTACAAATAACAGCTCTTAACATAGGAAATATTAACTCATTTAACTCTCCCAAGGGCCATACAAGGTAAGTATTAACTATCAAAGCGGCGTGCTCAAACTTTTTCGTCTCAGGATCCTTTATACTGTTAAAAATTATGGAGAAATCCAATATTAAGAGCTTTATTTATATGAGATATATATTTACAAAAACAGAAATTTCTAAATTATAAATTAAAAGATAAATTAAAAATTCTATGTATAAAAATTTTTAAATAATTTTAAATTGTTCACAGGTCAAAGGCAACAATGGTTCTCAATCAGGAATGATTTTTGTTCCCTTAGGGTCACTGGCAATATCTGGAGTCATTTTTGTTTTTCACATGTGGAGGAGTGCTAGTGGCATCTAGTGTCTATAGGCCAAGGAAGCTGCTTAACAGCCTTCAATGCAGAAGAAAGCATCCACAACAGAAAATTACCCAGCTCTAAATGTCAATAAAGCAGAGGTTCAAAAATCCTGCTCTAGGGCCTAGAGAAAATAGCATATGTCTACTAACAGCCATGTACAATACTGTTCACAGCAGCATTTTTGTGACAGCTGAAAACTCAAATGTCAATCTATGGGAGAATCAATATATAAACTTCAGTATTGTCATCCAAGTAAAATATCATACAGCAGTGAAAATTAACAAACCAAAGCTACTCCCAACGATATGGATGAACCTAAGAAAGTTAAGTCTTGGAATATTCAAAGCAAATGTCCATTTTCACAAATCTAAAAAATAAAATTTAATCTGTTAAGGAAAAATGCATATAAAATATATCATTATTTTAGAGCATGGGAAAAGTGAACAAAAAATCAGATCAAGGTTGCCAAGGGAAAGCAAATGTGATAGAAGATCAGTTATATCTGGGTGAATTCACAGGGACTGTATCATGTCTTTTGCCTACTTCAGCATTACATAAAAATTTTTGTTTTAATGATGAAACAACCAATACAAGTGATATATTTCTTAAAATACCTGGAAAATTAAAATAAATTTTAAAATGTGGACCCTGAAAAGAAAGATTCATTTGGTAAGAATCCCAGGAAAGAATTTATTGGCAGAAATGGATTCCCCATGATCAACCGAGGGCCCGAATTTTATGAAAAATAGAAGTCTAGGGGCCATTTGCTCACACGGGCTCCTCGCAAACTCCAGGAAGAATCTCAAACTAAATTCGGCTTCCATCATTATGCCCTGCTTGTTTACCCATCCAAGCTGACCACTGAAGGGCAGCCCTGGTTTCATCTTTCTACCAATGCACTGAGACTTGCCCTGTCCAATAAGAACTACACAAATTGTTCCCTCATTTGCATCTATACTAACCATGATTTGGACTATATATTTTGGAAACCTCATTTGCACAAAACTGGGGACTTGGGTGGGAATTTTCTCTATAAAAGATGGACTCTCTTTTGTCTCACTGGAACATAATTTAGGTTGTTACCTGAATCGGTGTCTCCTGGGCTACGGCTACTTCTGCTCAAAAAAAAATAAATTCTTTTTATTCTTTATTACAGTCTAAAATTGTTTTACAAAACTAAACCAAAAATTTTTTTAATTCTATGCTGAAGCCATTCTGCAATACCAAACACTCCTAGTTTTTAATTATGGCAATCCCATATTTTTGTATATTAAATGTATCAAAAGCAGGACAGACTTGAATACCACGAACATCCCAACATAGGACTTAAAAATGTTTTTAACTGTATTTTGTGACATTATTTTAATTATAAAGTCTATGGTTGGGTTATATATTTGTATTCAAGTACCTAAAATGAAAATAATTTGCTTAGGTCTCTTCTTCTTAATCTTACACTATTATAAAACCAATAAAAGACCTATAAATAACTACAAATTTACAGATTAAATGAACAAGGCTCCTTTGGTAAAATAGCTTTTAAGTAATCATCAACTACAACATCAACAATGACTTTAACACTAAAAGGTAACTTGTGCAGAAAAACATTTGCACACTAGGATAAAAATCTTTTCTAGCTCTGTGAACTGTGCATCCTTCCAATACTCTTTGATCTGGGAAGAAATCTTGACAGAAATGTATCATTAACAACAGGGAAAATGAAAATTTACAAATAACAGTAATTCTAAATAAATCTGTTTATCTAGGAAGTAGTTTGTACTGTTTTTTAAAAGCAATTTCTCACATGGGATGCAGGAAAATGTCATGTCTCATCTTATGATTCAATTTGTCAAAGATACAGAGAAGACAGTAAAGAAAAAAATAAAAACACTCAGTATAAATGCCGACAGTGCTAAATCCTCTTTTGAAAGTAAAAAGTAAATTCTAAAGTAATATAGAAAAGTATCTGATAGACAATGATCACTAGACAAAGAAAGGAAAGCATCATCTTGACATTAATTTTTAAGAACAGAAAACTAATTAAAAATGATCAATATTTTCTTCCCTGTCAAACTTGCCTTCTAAACCTATTTTTAATTTGAAGACAAAAGTAATCTCTAATCTGCCTATCAATAAAACATCTAAGCCAGGAACAAAAATGCCTTAAAACTTATGAAAAATGTAAAAATAATTTTTAAAACATACAAATGCAATGTATCTGATTATGAGAGATTCATGACACTTATAAAAGAGCTAAAAAGAGAAATTCTGAAGTTTTCGATAAATATTAGCTTTAAAAAAAACTTAATTAATTACAATTTTTAGGCAAATTACAAAATTACACAAAAATATGGGTCTCAAGAGGACCAAAAAAAAAAGAAAAATGCAATTAACGCCAACTAATGACTCTACATGAATAGAAAAAAGGATTGTTGTCCTATGACTATGAATATATAAACCTGATTCACTTTCTAAATTATTATCATTATGCAGTGGAGTTGGTAAGGAAATACAAAATAGCCAAAAAAAAGTAATTTAAACAGTTTCCAAACGTTGCATTTTACACGATTTTGAGTTCCAAGTAAAAGCTTACTGGGCTTGGATTGTCTCCCTCAAGAGGCCCGGTAAGAAAAAATGCTTCCTGGCACGGGTAAGAGCTACCTGAGTCTCCCAGGTCTCCCAGGTCCGGATGCCCTGGACCCACAGCACTTGCTGTGGCTTCTTGGCTGCCACAGCCCCGCTTCGTCCACCGAGCACGCCGGCGGCCCATGGCCCTAGGCGGCAGGTAGGCTGGCTGGCCAGCCTCTCCTGGACTTCTGGACTGCGCCACTGCGCACCCGCGGGTTCCCTGGCGCCAGGGTTAGAACCGCATCATCATTAACTCTCCACTGAGATAACATCTGAGATTATGGAAACTATTTAGGCCTATCGGAAGAAATCACAGGACGCCATGTAAATTACCCATTCTTAGTTTAAAATAGAAAAAAAAGGAGGCCCCAAATTTGAAATATTTTGAAAATATTTAAAGGCAATTTAGTATGCAAACTTTGAAATTACTCCTAAAGATTCACAATGGCGTATGCTCTATCAGCTATATCGGGGGAAAAAAGTGTTTAGAAAACAGATACAACGATCTGACTGTCTTTGCTTGTTTCATTATTAATGAATGCAAGGAATACTATTTTAAAAAACTGTGACAATTTGCACATTTTTAGTAACAACCTGTCCTAAAGACCAAGGCTGAGGGAAAGGGGTTTACTATATTTTCATCCTATATGCAATGTTTGGCACAATACCTTGCACAGGTAATTGCTGATCATTTATTCTCTGACTCCTGATACCAACACAGGGCTTCCTTGGCATTCAATCACATCTAAAAGTATTTTCAATGTCTATTAGATGAGCTTAATTTTCCTCAAAATCTCAAATATTTAACCAAATTATAATAAATACAAATACAATCATGATACAAGCATAAAGGAAATCATAATCTGTTGTCCAAGGCTTCTCATTGATTATAAAAACTGGTTTCAAGAAATACAACAAGAAATCCTTACTAGTGTTCACCAAAAAAAAAAAAAAGAAAGAAAAAGAAAAAAACTAGGCAACATTTTGTTTGTTTGATTCAAAATTTTTCTTTGTTGTTAACAGCAAAACAAATGTCTCCATTTATCTGGTCTTTCTCCATTTGCCTGGACTTTTGCAGGAAGGTCCAGTCTATGTGTTTAATAAACTCCTTCAATAGTATAATACTGAGAGCTATCTTCATGAACAACTCTTTGAATATCACCACCATCTCAATAAAAAGAACATTTGAGAAAAAATAAGCCTTGCATTTGCTTGGTTCTTTACTGTGTTTTAACATACAATACTTCGTTTTCATTCTTAAAAGTTTTCTGAGATTAGCAGGCTGCGATTACCATCTGAGAGATGATGAAACTAAGTCTCAGGAAAGGAAATGACTTTCCCAAAGTCAGACAGCAAGTAGGTACAATAAACTGCATATTTAGTATCCCCCAGACTCAGGACCCAAATAACTGACCTCTTTGCAAGGCTTTCCAGCTACTATAAAAAAATAAAATAAAATAAAATAAAGCCCACTGAATTTAGAAGAAATCTGCAGCACCAAGCCCAGATGGCTTCACAGAATTATGCTCAATTTTTAAGAAACAAACCCAATGTTATTTAGGCTGTTCCTGAGCACAAGAAAAAAAAATAGCAAGCTTTAAAAATCCTTTAAGAAGCAAGCCTAAAATGGGTAACAAAACCTGACAACTGGCCCAAGGAAACTGCAAAACAATTTCATTTTAGGGCAATGATGAAAATTCCTCTGAAAAATGAGCAAGCAAAATCCAAAGCACAGTAAAATAATAAACCATGACCAAAGGTTATGTCAGGGGTGCAAGAATGGTTCAGTATTAGTACATTTGTTATATAATTCTTTGTATATGTGTGTGAATGTGTGAATATATGGATAAGTATATAAACACATACACAAATAAATGTATATCTGAACATACACATATTCAGCTCTACTCACTAAGAGGGTATGGGAGCAACACCCCAATATCAATAAGCACTTAGATCTTGGTTTCTA
>NW_006441071.1:11364822-11368838 GCF_000325575.1 Pteropus alecto
AAAGAGTGATGAGACATATCAAAAGTACACAAAATCCCGTTTAAAGGGTTCCCCTGGGCCAAAACTATCATAATTTAAGTATCGTACAAATAACATTAACAGATTAAACTCATTGAATAAAATAGGAACCCATAAATCCAAATTGAGGAAAATAACAGAATTAAAAGCTTAATAAAGAACAAGATATTTACAGTTTTTTTTCCAAAACAAACAGAAACTTTAGAACAGAGAAACATGGAAGACTCTATCTTAATCAAGCAAAATGAACACTACCAGTAAAAGAACAAAATGAAATTGTGTGCCACCAGATAAGATGTAATTAAAATACTGCCAAAGATGCCTCAAGAATCTAATCATGAGGAAACATCATACAAACAAAAATTAAGGAAGAATCTGTAAACTAAATGGCCTGTAATTTTCAAAGGTGTCAACCTCATGAAAATCAAAGACAGACTAAAGACTATTTGAGACTGAAGGATGCTTTCCCAAAAACAAGAAAATGAAATGGATCATTCTGGACTGGATATTTTTGTTACCAAGAACATTACTATAGCAAATGGTGAAATGTAAAGGGTCAAAGGATTAGATGACAGCAATGTATCACTGTTAACTTCTTTATTTTGATGAGTATGCTGTGATTATGTAGGAAACTGTCTTTGCAGAAAATATAGACCAAATTATTGAGGAGTGATAGGGTGTAAAGGCAAATTTTTCAAGCAAATAAAAATTCTTTGTACTATAATGTAACTTTTCTAAAAGTCTGAGATTGTCTCAAAGTAAAAAAAAAAAGAACTTATTTTAAAAATAAATATGAAGGAAGAAATTACAAAATGTGCAAGATCCATGTAAAGAAATATTTAAAATGCCCTTTATAAGGACTTAAGACAAATCACATATCATATTTTGTGCAAGAAAACTCAACATCTTAAAGACTGATAATTCTCTGTAAGATATTTCTCTATAAGTTTATTCCCAATAAAACTATCAATATGTTTTGAAACCTGACATATTGATTCTAAAGCTAAATACGATGAGGAAAAAATAAACAAGAATAGCCCAGAAAGTTCTGAAAATGTGTTATAAAGCTACAACAATTAAAACATTGAGGTAATGATAAATCATTGTTTGAAACAGAATCAACCTAAATGACTTTCAATATTGCACTGGTTAAATATATTATGGTACATGCACACAATATAACACTGCGCGATTATTTTTTAAAAAGAGAACTCTATATCTACTCATATTTTAAAAATCACATGCAAGTTACATTGTTAAATAAAAAAAAATTCACAACAGTAAGTACAGATACTATCATTTGTGTAAAAAAAGTATACATATGTATATATGCGCTTATACAGGATGTCTTATATAGAATATATAGACTATCTCTCTGAAAAACCCTAAAAAACTGTTTAACAGTGGTTGACCAAAAGGCAGAAACTGGTTGTCTGATGGCAAAAGTTGGGAATATGTACTTTTTATCCATTTATACCTTCTAAATGTTATACCTTGTCATATACCTTGCATAGCCTATTTAAAATAATAAATAAAATGCTATTTAACATACATTTATATAAATAAAATTATTTTAAAAATAAACAAAAATACATAAATAAAATTAACAAAAGGAATGAAAAATGAATTTACCTATATCAAGGTCAGATTCTTTCTGCAAATGAAAGCTGCCTGAATGTTGTGGACTGAGAGTTCTCAGTAAAAGTGTCCAAATTTCAGGCAAGGGTTTCTTTTGAAAGTAAAAACAAATAACAAAATGGTGAAAAGGGCTACCTGCAAAAAAAGAGCCTACACCATCAGTCTCCCACTCAAAGGGACGCCTGTTATATTTCTAAGTATCTGATGGACTTCCAAAACAGAACAGAAGCAACATGACTGATATTCAACCACAGACAAACGTTATGTCCTCAGGACTGGAATTTAAACAAATGTCTGGTGAAAAAAAAAAAAAAATGAGTTAGAAGATGAAGATAAAGAAAGAGCAAAAGTGAAGGAATGTGTCGCATTCTTTAATCTCACTGAACAGGGGAAAATGTACGTGCAAAAAGAATGTTCTGATGAGCAGAACTCTTGAAAGTCAGAGAAGCCCAGCAGGTGAAAACACCCTGCTCAGATTACTGCTCAACACTGCCCATGTCCATCTGCGGAAACCTGTCTGTAATCGAAGGATGTGTGATTCCCTCATGTGCTTTCCCTTGGACCAAGATATTCTAGAAAGAGCCCTGAAAAGCAGATACAAATACTCTAGATCTGGGTTTTTGTTCCTCTTGTGAGTTAGATTAGAGAGCGACACTGAGGACATTAGTCATCCAATGACTGACATCCTCTGGATCAAGTGCTGAACCTGCAACGCTAAAAATGAGAACAGGGCTATAAAGTCCCCTAAAAGTGCTGTCACACACACACACACACACACACACACACACACACACACACACCCCTAAAACAATTTCTAATGTTGTTTCCCATTTGTTCTTATCTAAAATTTACTGAGGTCCTATCTGTTCAGCCAACTGTCTTACTTTAACATTTCTAATTTAAAGTTTTCCAATTCCTTCTTTAATAAATAAATCAATATTTAGAATACCTATTTTGTACAGCTATCAAATATATTTCCAAATATTTAATTTAATCTACTAAGGCTTGAGTGTTGAAAGACTAAACAATTTCAATTGGTTTAGGAAAATTACTGATGAATACACATTTTAACTATCACTGTTTGTTTCCTTCAATTTTGTTTGTAAGTCTCACTATAACTAGACATTTTCCAAAGTTAACAGAAAGAAGCCATCATCTGTGTACTCTCTAATTCACCCAAAATCCTTTCCATCTTGTCAACTCAAGCCAGACAGTTGGGTTTAATGAGGGATATTAGAACTTTCCAAATTATCGAGTAATAAGCAACCATAATTGCTTAAGCCAGGTAGGGAAAAATGAAATCGTATTTTAGCAAGAAAAAAAAAAGATGAAAAATGAAGCTCAGTAAGCTTTAATAGCTTAGACAGGAAAGGAAAACAATTCAGGCTGGGAGCAAAAACATAGATCACTGTGCACTGCAACTTTACATACCATAAAAGTAGAATGTGCATCCCACCTGAACAGGGGTCTCTAAAAAACCAGCTACTGAAACCTGAGCTCTAGACACCATTTTAATAAAGATGTTATTCTTCTTATTTTCATATGCATGTTAATGTATATGAAATTTGGTTTTTTCAATCAAGCCTTTCTGATTATAAATGCAATAATATTGATTCTCAAAAAAATTCTTCAATGAAGGAAAATCAAAATTACCAGTAATCCCACTACAAGTTAACATTCCAGTATATTTTTTCTAAACATATGCACATTTATAAATATGCTTAAATACAATTGGGGTCTTACAATGTATATGATTTTGCATACTTTTTTTTCATTAAACATAGGTTTGAAATTATCTAATATTTTTAAATATACTTCCAAGTTATAAATATCACAACACCGTGTTCAGTTAAAATAGCCCTTGTGCTAGACACTTAGGTTATTTCTAATATTTAGTTAGCAAAATAGATGATAAGAAATCTATATCTCATGGCAGGACCAAACAGCATCAAATCTTCTGGAAAGCGAACAAATAAGAACTACAGCTGTAAGGATCAGCTCTAGTAATCCAATGACTGTGTCACCCTCACCCAGCCAGGCTCCTTATTTCATACATTAACAAATACTTACTGGTTTGCCTTGATCCTCTTGTTTTCATTTTTGGAATTTTGTTTGGTGTGTAATAAATTGAGAAAACAAAACTGATAAGAGGCTAGCCTTAAAATTCAGTAACTGACCACACACTGGCAATGAGTTCTGTCAAGTAGGGTGGGAAGAGTACCAGTTATTAGTGGCCCAGAGAAACCTACAACATAAGACCTAAGGGAAAGTCAGGTTTAGATTTTTCTCAACCTGACCTTAACCAACCCTCCTTTGAGATCAGGCCCCAATTTCTAAATAGAACTTTCAGCAGTAGTCAT
>NW_006441071.1:11368861-11393401 GCF_000325575.1 Pteropus alecto
AGGTGGTATTTAAAACTATACTTGTACTTTCCATCAGAAAAGACTGAGAAATAGCAATTGTGTTTCAAAAAAGGGGGGAGGGGCTAAGGGAAGTGAAGCATTTTCCTTGTATTGCCTAGGGGCTGTGCTGTTCAAACTGCAGACTGCAGTCCTACCCCATTTGTATATGTGATATAGAACGAAACAGAAATTATCACAGTAGAGCACAGCTGGCAAAGTATTGCTTTGTGAAATTTTTGTTTCAGTTTTATATATGCATGTGTGTTTGATCAAGATGGGTAAAACATATTTCTTATTGTGTGCCTTGATTTTAATTTCCTTAATTTTTTCATATATGTAAAAGTCATGAGTCTGTACAAGAAATTTGGGCAGCTATAATGTAGTGCTGGTGAGACAATGGTGTGCTGGTGTGACATAAGTGAAAAAAATACTTGATCCCTTACAGTTTAGAATTCTTACAGTTTAGCAACAAACAATTGAATAATCACATAAACATAAGATTAATAACTGCTAAGTGTTATAGAAGGAAATTTTTAGGAAATTAAGATAGATTATTATTATGGAAGCTGATTAGGATTGGCCAAGAGGTGGGAATGATGACAGGTCAGGATTCTGAGGAAGTACATTCAAGCAGAGACTAGAAAGATGTATAGAAAGGAAGAAAGTGGAAGGAAAAGTCTGCCTGGCAGCAAATAGCTCTTCAGCAAGGGCCTATAATTTGAAGAAAACACAAGCTAGTGGGCAGAGAGGGAAAAGTAGACCATCTAGAAAAGGCTTGAGAGGAATTTGGGTAGAAGATAATGCAGGAATTTTAAATGTCCTCAGGGCAATGAGAATGATCTGATTTGCATTTTAAAAGCTCACTGAGTGGAGCAAAGATAGGAAGTCTGCAGTAGATACTGAGATGATGCCAGGTGGACACTACAGGATTGATCTGATACATATTTAGGAAGCAGAAGTGACAATAATTGGTGATGGTTTGGGTATGAGGACTGAGGAACCATGGGGTATCTGGGATAACTCTAGAATCAGCAATGAAATGGATGAGATGCATGAAAAATCCCAGAGAAGCAGAGCTGAGAAGAAAGCTGTTACAGTTACAGTTAAATGGTAGAGATGCCAAACTGTAACATTTACTTGATACAGTTAAATGGTAGAGATGCCAAATTAATAACTGGAACTGAATGAAGATATAAAAAAGGAAGTCATCACCAAAAGGGTTTTGATGACACATTATTCTGCTCCCTAAATATCTGTCAAAAGTATAGTATAATACAAACCCAAAAGAATCTAAAATAAGTTTTAAAGATTCTCTAGAGCAGCATAAATACCATAAATACCATAGTAGCTAAAGCCACTGTATATCTGAAAATATAGAGCAAAAGTGTAACTAAATATTCACATTAAATATAATCCTCTTTCATGAAATCATAGGGAATCACTTGTCTACTGTGTTCACTGCTGTACGCACCACACTTAACATTTGAAGAAATGTACCAACTACTCAGCAGAATAAACCACCCATCAAAAATAAGATAAATAATGCAAATAACAAGCAATATTCCAAAGAAAAACTCTGTATTACTATGAGATGTACTAGTAAGGATATTTATCAGGGAAAAAATGGAGATGAGTTATTGAGCACATACTAGTTCTCATACCCAAATAATAGATGCCAGATTCTGTTCCCTAAGAATTAGCTTAATTTCAATAACAGAAATTCCATCTCTTGGCAACCAATGTAAGTATCCTCACCATTCCCTAGAAGTCCCTAGATAGAAGAAAGAATCAAAATGTAATAAAAGCTTGACATTGAAGGTATAGAAAAATCTCATCTAGGTTATTAACAGAAACAGAAGAAGTTAGAAATAAATTTACAAAAATGAAAATGCTTATTACTGATGATTTTTCTTTTTCTTCTAAATTCTGTTTCCAGATTTTCCTATAAACATGAATTTTCTTTTTTCCCTGCTCACAAAGGTCATACTGATACAATTCAGATATACATGAAAGAGACGAATTGCCTGTAATTCCATCACCAAGAAGTAACTAACCACTTTCATTATTTTGTGTGGACCTTTTTCTGTACATATATGGGGGTGAAGAGCAAAGCATGATACATAACAAGTAGTGTAATTGTTTAAGACTATGAAGATTACAGAATGCTGTTATGACAAATATACAGGATCAAAGAAAGACTAACGAAGTGATAACAGCTTTCTGAAGGATGAGGTGAAATTAACCAAAGCAGCACAGGTAGAGGTAGCAGTCTAGGCAGAGGGAACAAGAATATGAGCAGGGTATCAAGCCCAACCCAGCCACAGAACTGGGGAGAAAAAATGAGTTTGTTAGAAAGGAGGAGATTGGCTAGATTTACTAAGAGCTGAGAGTTAGGACTTGATCCTCAGGGAAAGAATGAAGGCAGGACAGGAAGGAGAAGCAGGGTGGATAGGTTCCTTAAAGGGATTGCTCCCATTGCTTAAATGGACCTACTCCTTTCCCCTACAAGTGATTTAGATTACCAACATCTTCTCCCAAAGGGCAGGGAGGGTAAGGGCAAAGATGGAATCTTTGGGGGTTGGAGGGAATGAAAAGACAATAATCCAATATTTCAAATTTATACTAAAATATAAAAAGCTCCACAATCCCATCTAGACTGGTAGGGATAAAGAAAATACAGTGACTTTAACTATGGCATAACTCCCAAGAAATTCATATTAGAAATGGGGGTGGGGAGAAGAGCATTAGATATTCCCATTTAATGAAAAGAAACAAATTTTAAGATGAAAAGACCTGCAGTAGACACTGATTTTAATGATAGTACGGAATACACCTGTTTTATCACCATATCAATAATATATAATGAGTAAATACGAGGGAATAATCACTAACTGTATAAAGAAAGGCTGTGCAAACAGAAAGAGATGATCTTAATGATATCCAGACAAGACAAACACAGTACTATCCGAAAGACAAAGACCCACACAGAGAATTCTGGCCTCTAGAGAAAAGGACTTGGTAGTGGGGCAGAAAAGGATCTATAGGCCTCTCAAAGGCCTAGAGAGAGTATCCCTCAAGACTAACTTCTCCCTCCTTATTCATTCATTCATTCATTCATTCAGGAGGAAGTGTTTAACCCAGCAATTCCATCCTAGTTATTTACCCAAGAGTAGAGAAAACATACACCCACACAAAAACTAGTTAATGAATGTTCATAGCAGCATTATTCATAATAGTCAAAAAGTGGGAACAACCCAAACACATCAACTGATAGATAAATGTGATATATCTATATGATGAAATATTATTCAGCCATAAAAAAGGAATGAAATACTAATAATATGTGATAACATGAATGAACCCTGACAACATTATACTATGTGAAAGAATCTGGTCACAAAAGACATAATTATGTGATTCGGTTTATATGAAATGTCCAGAATAAGCAAATCTATTTAAAAAGAAAGCAAACTGCCTAATCCTGGAGGGGAAAGGAGTTGGAGAGAAACTGACAAAACTGCTAATGGGAACAGGTTTTCTCTTTGACGTGATAAAAATGTTCTAAAATTAACTGTGGTAATGGTTGCATATACCATTGAATTGCACACTTTAAACGGATGGGCTGTATGGTATGTGAATTATATCTCAATAAAGCTGTTATTTAAAAAGACAACATATATTGTGCGCCTCAAGCACTGTGGTAAATTGTTGGAAATACAATAAAGAAAAAAAAAACGTACAGAACCTGCCCTCAAAGCCCTAATATTCTAGTAGGGGAGAAAAGTCAAGAGTTAATAACAAAACAATGAGAAAAGGAACCTTAGAAAAAAACTAATCTAACCTAGCCCTGGGTGATTTAGAAGGTGTCCTGAAGAAAACCCAATATATCACATTTTAATCCTTAACTAGAAATCTAAATCTAAAAAACTTTTTAGAAAAATTAAGTGCCTGTTCATCTTATTAAAAAATTAATTTTCATGGAATGGTTAATGGACTTTTTAAAGAGCATTTGTGTACGCGCAACGTTTAAAACATATGCTTAACTTTAGAAAAGCAACCGATTAAAGTCTGTTAATGTGAAACACATCTCGGATTTAAATTGCATCGTATTACCATGTTCGTGGGGTGCTGTAAAGATTTTGTGCAAACTTTTCATAACACATTAAGTTGGGAGAAAGAGGGCCTAAAAAAAACGAATCCCCAGGCAATACATTCCAAAACAAAGCAGGGGGAATGGGAGAGGACCAGCAAGGTAGAATTTGAGTAACGATCTTGAAGGAGAACCGAGTGCTACGAAGTAAAATGGACCTTTAAGAATCAAAGCCACTAATTTTCAATCACAGCATTTCGAAGATAGAATAATAGCCGTTGCCATAGAAACAATGAAGGCAAGTTTCCCGAGGTTAAAAACAAAAAATACTACAAATTCAAGTGGGTGAAGTAGGGCAAAGTTTGGTGGACAGAGCCTACCGGAAACTTTCGCCAAGATAAGATGTACCAACTGCAACTTCTAACCTACATTTCCGAAGCAGTGCTTGATAAATCACCTCGCGTGGTAATTTACCAAGTGCTAAAAAAAGTTTGCCCTCCCTTCTCCCGGAGGAGGAACCAAACAAAACCCCACCCAGAAATCGCCCACAACCGAAGCCAGCCGGTGCAGAAGTGCACTGTGCAGCTCTGGGGGGAGATCGGTCGGAGTTCACCCGACAGGCATCCGAATCGAGTCCTGCCGGTTTCATTGGCTGAGCCCCGAGGAAAAACTCAAGCTCGAGCCCGGAGCCCCAGCCTGCCTGGCTCCCTCCTCCACTTATCCACCCCACGGCACACCACGTCCTTGGCATTCCACGCGACCTGAGCCAACTCATATTTATTAAGCACCCACTGTCTACGCCGCATCGTGGCGTCGGGCACTGCAGGAAGAGATGGCTCCATGCCGGAAAAACCAGAAGGACAGCCACGGGTACTGAGAACGAATTCCGAAGAGACTGGCTGCCTGCGACCGAGTGTTCTGGAGAGGAATCCCCCACCCTCCGCAGTGGTGACAGTCCAGGGAAGAGATGGCCCCCAGGGGCGCAGCAGGCCCTGCCTCCCCGAGTCCGCTACAGACCCAGCTGGAAGGGGAAAGGATAGGAATCAGCATCCCTGGACCACCCGCACGCTCCTCTGCTCCAGTGAGCACGACCCCGACTCCGGCCCCCGGGAAAACGGCGAGCGCGGGCACCCAACCCCGGTGAGGGCCGGAGCCGGCTGTCACTGGCTCCCGCCTCCCTCCCCTGCGACCATGGCCGGCCGCTCTCCTTCCAGCATGACAGTCGCAGCGGCCGCAGAACGAGCGTCTCGGGTCCCGCGTCTCCGCTTCCTCCGACGCGGGCACCCCCCGCTGCCCCGCGCGAAGTGGGGCACTGCCGGGAAGACCGCCCGGGCCCCTCCCCCCACAGCCTCCATCCCCCGGACTCCGGAAAAGCGGTTACCTGGCGCGCGGGTGGGGCGAGGACACAACCCTGAGAAGGAAGACGGGGGCCTCTGACCCAGGGAGATTTGGGAAATTTGGAAGACTAGTTCCGCACTGGGGTGACAGCTGTTCCGTGCGCACGCGCACCCGGCCCCGGACGCCGATCCCTCCGCCGCTCCTCACCCTCCCGTCGAGGGGATGGGAGGCAGCGGCGAGGGCGCGCGCACAGCGCCAGCCGGCTCTCCCTTCACGAGGGCGCGCGCGCCGTCACGTGACCGCCAGGGACCCGGCACTTAGTGGGTCACGTGAACTTGCAAACAGCTTAAAGGTGCCAGGCACCTTCTTACTTTGGGCTTAATCTTCCGCACTGTTTTTAACCTAGGTTAGCTGACGTGCCTATTGTTCTCTAAGGATGATCATGTCCACTTTTTCCCAGAACGAGAAGACACCTGAGCAAAAAGAAGGAACAGGTGCATAGAACCTTGCCCGGAAGCGCCGATCGAGTTCCCGCAGGACTGAACCTGATGGAGTCCACGCGCCACACGTCGTCCTGTGCCCGGACGCGGGCCTATGGCGGCCGCCGGCGCGCGACTATCAGAGTGACGTTGCTATGGGTGGGGCCTCGGAATGCCCAGTAGAGCCCAGCAAGAACGTCGGTGCTCGCTGCGGGGCAGCAATGACAGCGTGTTACCGCCGGGGCATCTGAGGGTCCCAACCATAGTGGGAATTCCCGAGTGAGCGAAGGATGTCCACCTGCCAACCTTTTAACAAGTAACTCAAGCAAGAAGCCGTGTGTCGTTAGCCTAGGGGAGCGAAATTCCTGTATTTCAGGCACCTTCGCGAAGTACATCCCGCCCTACACAGGTGTGCTCTTGAGCTGGAGACATCCGAGTGTGGCCCCCAATAGGAATCCAGGCTGGGGAAGGCGGTCTTCCCAAAACGGGATGAAAGCAGTTTGTCCTGAATGTAGTTAACAGGAAGTGCAGGTGCCTCCGGACCACTGAGAACGTACTCAAATTAGCTTGCCACACTTGTTGCTTCTGCGTTGTAATTCCGCTTTCCAAGGTGTCGAAAGGAACCATACAGACCTTAAGGCTTTGTACTGCCAAAAACAGATGGCTGAGCACCAGATGTTTTGCAAAGCTGAACTTTTTTTTTTTTTTTTAAACTAGTCAGATTTCGCAGCTGGGTCTCTTGTGGCGTTTCCCCTAACGTCTTTTCCTCTAAGAAATATTGGGTAGATCGTTACACTACTGAGCACACTTGGGCTGTCTAATATTCTGGGTTTTCTATTACAGTCCTCTGATTTCTGCTTTTTAAAATATCTCAACGGATTCACTTTCCACGTCCTTGATTATTGGACCACCACACTTTATTAAATTATAAGCAAGATTAAAGCTGTACTACCCACATACATGTCTGAAACTTGTTTCACATGTTCACTCAACTGGGAATTTTTCAAATGTATATACTGTAAGGATCCCGACCTTCAAGTCAACTAGATGTGCTAAAACAATATATAACATTTCTTTAAGACTTACTGTGAGCTTGACATTGTTTTAAGAACTTCACATATATTAGCAATATTAATCCTTGTACTCATTCAATGAATAGATATTATTCTCTCCTTGCTACAGATATGCAAAACTGAAGTGTAGAGATTAAGAAGTATGTCAAACAACTATTAGAAACCTTAGGAAGCCATATGCTGTATTAGACTATGAACCTTGTACATCTGAATAAAAAGTCAGGAACAGTGTTGTGTCTCTAATGTATCAAAATACCTCTACATTGTGAATTGCAATGAAAATTAACATTTTAGTTACATGGTTGATTATTTAGGCCCTATTAAAAACTTCAATTGCAATAAAGTGGAGACTGTATAATGGATACACAGATTCCCCTTAAAGCTTATAATGGATACATAGATTCCCCTTAAAGCTTATATGTTAAAGCTTATATTGTCACCTCAGAGACAATACTTGTAAATTTTTTATGTGTAATGCAGCAAATTGATACACTACTAAATAATATAGTTAATTTTGAATATATTGAATATGATATAGTTAATTTGTATTTGCAAATATAAGGAATTAAATAATACCTAATACTCATTAATCTTTATATTTATCCTTATCACATATATGTTATTTATACAAGTATAATGTACACCAACCAATAACTAGATGTTTAGATGATGTATTAAAAAGTCACAGTGAATATGATAGTGAGTACTAATGAAATTAGAAACCTTGGTGCCTGTTCTTCTCTGTGTCCTATGTTCTAAAGTTCAGATCAATTTAGCTCTCACCCGGATTATTATAATCGCCTAATGATTTTCCTACCTCCAATGCATTCTCTATCCACCCCTTACCCCTCCAAGTCATCCTGTACTGCAGGCCAAAATTATCCTCTTAAAGTAAAAATCAAATCATAATTCCACCCAATTGAAAGAATTCATTAATTCCCCATCATTAACAAACTTTTCAGTCATTTCCACTAAAGGAGTCACAATGGCCAAGAAGAGTATGGTGGCCAAGAGTATAGGGACAGACTTTGAAGTGACTCAAGCCTCCTGTGTAAGCTAAATACTCATTCGATCAGTATGGATATCATTATATCTGTTTGTTTTAATATAAGAATGCCTAAAACTACATACCAGTTAAATTATTTAATTTTTCCATCAAAATATTTGAATAAAGTTAAGATTTGGAGAGAGATGTCATATTTTTCTTAGGGCTTCTAGTTCTCCCTGGGCCATTGCCCTAAACCTGTACATGTATGCATTTGGGAGGGAGGAGTACCGGGGAACTGATGAGGTAGTTTGTTTTTCATACCAAAAAAAATACTGGAAATGATTTATGACATCCAATCTTAAAACAATTTTAAAAACTAAACATTCATTTTAACAAAAATAAAACCACAAACCTAAGCTGAAGTTAAAAACTCTTGGGTATAGTTTCAATCAATCCTTTTTATTATTTATTATTACAATTTATTGTTATTATTTGTACTGCTTTATGAAGAGATATCGGATAGCGATACAGCCATGAACAGGCCAGATTTGGCCTTGCCCTTATGGAGCACATAGTCAAGCCACAATGAGATACCAATACACACCCACAAAATAGCTAAGAATAAAAAGAATGACAAATGTTGGTGATGATGTGGAAAAACATGAACACTAATAGAAATACCTATGCACCAAAGACATGTAGAAGAAGGTTTATAGCAGCATTACTTGTGAAGTCCCAAACTGGAAACAACCCAGTCAATGCTAGAATCGAGAAATAAATGGTATATTTATATTAAGAGCAGTATTATTTGTAATTACCAAAAACATATTACTAAAGATAAAAGGTGGAGGTCAGTGTTTATAGATTTAGTAATCATAGAACATGGCCATTATTTCAGGTAGAAGTCAGGTGTGCTTTCTCTTAGGCCTGAGGTGGAGGCCCTCCAGGAGTAAGGTGTAAAAGAAAAGCTTTATGCCCATGAGGTGGTAGGGAAGGTGATCCAAACTGACCAGGAGGAGGTGCAAATGCTTCTAGTGGTGAGCTTGTGATGGGCAGTGCTGAGAAGGGTTGGGATTTATACCAGAGTAACCAAGCCAACTATTGTGGAAGAAGAAGAATTTGAGGGGATGTTGATTAGTATGCATCAGGGTTCCAGTTTAAGCAGATCTCTTCTGTTAATGGTCGTAGAGTACCTATAATTTCACACGCTATCCTTCATCACTGAGAAGTACTATGCCTTTCTACCCCTCAGGCATGAACTTAAAAGATTTCTTCATTGAGGAAAATATTAGACAGTGTATCGCTATTTTTATCAAGTCTCTGATTACAATAAGAAACAAAGCACCTGGCATCTTAGAAATGAAATTGATGTATTAGTTGGAAAGAGACCACAAAATATCTTCTTGGAGTTGCTTTAACAATCCCTGGTTTTTAGAGTATTACCAACCTTCTTTTTATTTGTTCCTCTATTAATTTCTGTCACAGAAAGAAGGCTTCCTTCATCTCTCTAGCAACAGCTCTTTCATACTACAAGCAAAGTTCCAATTTTCATGAGCATTCCTATAGAGAACAAAACATCACCTCATATTTTCATATTCTATAGTTTACCTCTATTTCATTGAATTCGCTAGTTTTAATATTCCCCTTGCTTTGCTAACTGCTCCTCATCTTTTCTCCTCAAGTTCTTCCAGTAAGATATTGTCTGATCAATGAGTTCAATTTTCAGCTTAAAACTTTATTATAATACATTTATTAGGGGCCTTGCACTGACTACAATGAAAATGTGTCCTTCCTTGGGTTCTCTTCCAATTATACATAATTGACATTTCATCACTCAGCTAAAAGTTGTAAATGCTTTCTCTCCTTGAACTATAGCTTGGGCCTTTCTCATATCCATTTCATTTCCTGTTGTGATAAATTACAAAATACAGCCACAAATTCCTCCCATGATCCTATGCAATATGACTTTGCACTTTCTCCCATCGAGAAATTATCTATTTCCTTTGTATCTGGGCTGATCTTGTGACTTGCTTTTATCAACAGAATGCAGCAGAAGAGATGTGTGACTTCCAAAATCTGGTCTTAAGAGACACTGCCACTTCTGCTTTCACCCTGTTATGATGCTGCCCTGCAAATAGGTCACAAATAAAAGAACTAAGGCCCCAATGGACAGCCAGTACCAACTGCCAGACATGCAAGTGAGGCCACCTTGATATTCCAGTCCAACCACCTTACAGCTGAATACAGCTGCAAGAGTCAGTTCAGGCAAAATGGCAGATAAACTGTCACCCAATCCAGAGAATCATAAAAAATAATAGTAAATCACTACTGCTTTAAGCCACTAAGTTTGGGGTTTGTTTATTATACAGTAATAGATAACTGATAGAACTGTCTTCTCTGTCTCTTTCTCACTTCGGTGATCCCCTGGCTCTCCCTTGTCTAACTCAGGAAATACGATTTATTTCCTATTACTTTTTTCCTCAGCTTCAGAATTGATCTACACAAGACAATTCAAAACTTTAGCATAATCACTTTTATAATCAAGAGATACTTTCCTCTCTTTTGGAGACCTCTGATGTACTGTTAGTCTTTTTACACCAAAACAGTATTTTTTCCCACTGCCTTTAGATTACTTTTTAATTTTTTTGGATTTTAGCCAGTTCCTTCATCAAAGAGTTACTTTCCTATTTTATTGGTTGTTCTCTTCAAGCAAGTTCTTAGCTTGCAAAATTTCTGTAGATATTCCAACATCATTTCAAGAATTTGTTTTTATTCCTTGAAATTGAAATTTATCCTTCTCAGCAACTGATGTTTAGTTACTCTGTGTAATCTGTTCTTTCTTGGAAAGGAATCCTTTCCAGACTGAAGGGCAAATGCTAGCAAAAAGTGAAAAGGACAACATCCCAGGCACTTCTTGTAAATGCCACAGATTACTACCTGGATTGCACCAGCAGCCTAGATCCTGATCTGGTCCACAGAGCTCTAGTCTAAATTGTTCAAGGAAGTGAAGGCCTGTTTGTAATCTGTGAGTTTTTTGGAACAGTAGTTCTCATAGTTTTTTACAGGAATCGGAAAGGTTAATAAAACTATTTTTATAAAAACACTAAGACTATATTTGCCCGTTTTACTCTCATTCACTCTTTCACAGTAGAGTTTTCCAAGGCTATGGTTAGAATTGGTTTCTCCACTGCCTGAAGACTAATGGAACGTGTGCATGTGTATTAGTGTATTTTAAAATCTAATATGATAAATATCAATGGGTATACCCACAAAGACAATTTTCAAGAGTGTTAAGGAGGTCCTCAGACCAAAAAGTTTGAGAACCTTAAAAAGACTAAATTTTCCTTAACTCTTATCCTTTAACAGTAAGTCCTTCCTTGAGGCATTCTTTCCTTCTGTGGGGCCATGATCACGTGAGCTGCCACCCTAAGCCACTGCAGTGTGGGAGACCAGCAAGTTGGGGGAGGAGCGCATGCAGTGTCAAAGGCTAAAGGCCAGCAAGGAACAGGCCCCGGGGGTTGGGGGGGGCGGGCGGCCATGCTCTGCCAGAGTGGGCCCACCCCTCCACCCCCTACTCCACATCTCCACTGCCCTGCCACTATCTGCAGCCCCCTCCCAGGGTCCCAACTGCTCTCCTGTTTCCTCTCCATCTCTTCCTCTGGAGCAAACTGGCACCTGGGGTCTGTCTGTGTGCCTAACTTTACCTCAAGAACAAAAGACATAGCCTTACTCTGGGGCAGGGGGCTCATTTTTAGTAAAATAGAAACAGGGAGATGGCCTTTCTACTGCGGGCATTTCTGCAATAACTCCAAATGATATGGTCCAAACACAAAATCTCAAGTTCTCTGCAAGTGCAGACTTTTGGGGTAAATAGGATTGTGGTAGACCATTTAAACTTATGCAGAGCACTAACAATTGTTTTCCATCCAGAACATTAACAATTCTGCTGCTTGCACAGTTAAAATTTCTGGGAGAGAGCAGCTGGCACCGTTAGTGGATCTGACAGCCTTAGACCCTAAGGAATCAGCTTCTTCTGCAGACAAAGTAGGTTCTTGAAAGCATTAGAGACACATTTCATCAAAAATTTAAATCTTATCTAAGGGATAGCATCCCTCATCAAATTTTATTATCATCTAGAGAAATGTCTTCACAAATTTTGTCTGCATACACAGCTTCCCAAAATAATTTAACATTGTGGGAAAGTGTAATGGGGTTTTTGCAACCACTAACCCAGCCACTTTTTCACCAAAAAGAGAGTTTTGTAGGATTTTCTTAAGGTCTTCCTACATTGTAAGTGTTTTTTTTTTTTCTTTAATTGCTCCCAAACATTAATGTTCAGAGAAAAATTCCACTTGAACCCACAATATTTCCACTATTTTACTGACTTAGGTCTACTTACCAATTTCCTATGAGCTAATTCCCGCACGATGTTAAACTAAAGATCTTTAATTTCCACAATTTAAGCTTTTTTTGTTTGTTTTTGCTTTTAAGTAAGGTTTTATTGAACCAAAAATGCTAGCCAAAAAGACGACTTGTCTTGTGGCATGGAGTCCAAACCACCAGCAGCATGGCCAGGTAGAAAAAATATGTCCATTGTCCCCGAGTTTTGCAAGAGTTTTGCAAGTGTTTTTTACATCAAGTAGGGGGAAGTAGGAAGGAAGAGATAGTCTAAAAGAGTTTCCATTAGCTATAGACAAGGGGTGGGAGAAGGTGAAGCAGGGCCAGCTGTAGAATAGGTGCATAGTCCCCGTAAACAAAAGTCCACTCCTGTAGACTGGCTGGGGGCAGCAGTCCAGAAAGCCCAAGAGTAAACAACCAATAGGGACTCCTGGAGTTAGATGGTGCCCAGCTAAAATAATCTGCGGAAATAGCCACCTGGAAATTAATCCGAAATGCCAACAGGAAAAACAGGAATGTGAGAAGTCTTTTGTTAACTGATCAGCATCCATTAACAAACATTTCTGTCTCATTCTCTCTCTGCCCTATGTAGTTTAATTTAGAACATCTCAGAATTTTCTCCTTGTCAACAGTTATAGCAGAAGAGACTGACACCTCACTTTACTTCCATTTTTCTGCGTCCCTCTTAATGTTTACCAGATCTTTTGCTAAAGATTCTTTCTCCATTCATCTCTTGCTTGGCAGAAGTTAAGGTGCTACTAGTTTTCCAAGGAAGTCACTTGTGGAACTAGATCCTGAGTTCTTCTGTTGGTAAATAAGTAGGGTTTTCCAAAGACTGTCCCTATTGAGACTGCAGAGGTCAGCCTGCTTCCCCACCATACCCCACCCCTACAGGTAGCATAATGTTGTCTGGTGAAACTACTGTTTCACGTGGTCAGAGTTGGAGAGGATTTCATATTAATGAGTCTCTAACCTACTAGGTCCACCCCTACAAGTCAAGTGAACAAAGATTAGCTGTGGATTCCATACAGGCAGCAGAAAATCTTATACTTTCCTTGTTGTAGTTTCCCATTATTTAACAAAAGCAAATAACAAAATAAAATAACCATGAGACTAAAGATGCAAACTCTAGGTAATCCTTGCCACCCAGTAACTCAGTAAATAGATATTTGACAATCTCTTGCCCTGAATTATTGAGATGCTAGTAATAGTTTTATATTAGGTAGATATGGCTTTGCATACACAAAGTGTCTCAGTGATGCCACTGAAAAGCCAAGAACCTCTACTGCCGACAAACCATTTCTGTCGACCTAATTTCATTAGCTATACTTAAGATTAGAGAATTAATTACCTAGCAGCTGTATTGTTAGTCCTCTTGATCTCTTGTTTTCATATTGGGTAATCCTTTGTCAGCACCACTTTTTTTTCTACAAGAATTTCTCTTGATAAAAGCCATATCTATGATGCTATTTTGACTTCATTTTTTTTTTCCTAGACTTAACATTTAAACTATTGAAAGATATCACACAAGCTCGAACTGAGGAACATTCTATAAAACCACTGGCTTGTATTCTGCAAAAATGCTAATGTCATGAAAGACTGAAAAAGACTGGAGAAGCATTTCAAATTTAAAAAAGGATAAAAGATATGACAACTAAATGCAATATGTGGTCCTGGACCAATAGATCTATAAATAGATAGACAGGCACTATAATGGACATTATTAGGACAATTAAATTGGAATATAGACTGCAGAGTAGCTAAAATTGGAATATAGACTATAGATAACAGTATTTTATCAATGTTAAATTTCCTAAATCAGATATCAGTATTATAGTTATATAAGAGAATATTCTTTTTCTTAGGAAATACACACTAAAGTTTCAGGGGAAAGGAAACATTATGTGTTCAAGCCAGCCTCAAATAGTTCAAAAAGTATAAATAATAGATACGTATATGTGTGAATGTGTGTGTATGCATGCGTGTGTGCAGGGGTGGGGGGAAGAGATAAGGCAAACATAGCATATGTCAAAAATGGTAAACCTAAGTAAAGAGTTTATGGGAGTTCTTTGTTCTGGTCTTGCAACTTTTCCATATGCTTAAAATGAATTCAAAATAAAAGCAGAGAAAAATTACCTAATAATATGTATCAATTAACATTCCAAATATCTTTTCTAGAAGGCAATTTTGATATATGAATCAAAATCCTTAAAAATATGCATTGCCTTTAAGCCAGCAATTCTATTTTTAGGCATTTTTTGCAAAGACTTAATTAGAGGTGAGAATCAGTTATGTGTATGAAACCTTATCCTACCATTATTTTGATAGCTAAAATTTCAGAACATTAAATGTTCATGATGTTATTCTGACTAAATAAATTATAGGATTCAATGCTGCCATTAAAAAGCTTGCTGTAGTGTATAATATTTATTGTCAGAGAAAACACTGGCCAATATGTCATTATGTTAAGGAAAAAGTAACAAAACAATATCTATAATATATTTCTAGCTTTATTTAAAAGGTGTACATATTTACAAAGAACAAAATTTTAACAGTGGGTCCTTTTTGTGTGTTAGGATTACAGAGATTTAAGTCTCATTTTAAATGTGTGCTTTTCTCTATTTTTCAAAAGCTCTGAATTCCACACATATTACTTTGGTAATAAGAAAAAAATTAAATCCCCATGATACTCCATAATATGGAAGTTTGTATGGTAGTTTCATGCTTCATACAATTAAAAATGTAGGGTTGAGTTTAGAAAAAAAAATGTTAATATTATTGGTCATTTCATGCAGTAATAGATGTTCAACTCAGAATTCTATATCTAATGAAACTATGTTTCAGGAAAGAAATGAAATAAAGACACACTCAGGTAAAAGGAAACTAAGAATTTGTTGCAAAAAACCTGCTCTACAAAATGTGAAAGGAAGTTTAAACATAAGGGAAATAACATCAGACAGAAACAAGGAACATTAGAAAGGAAGGAAGAATAACATGAAGTGTGAATATCTGGGTAAATAATACAGAATATTCTTTTTTCTCTTGATTCTTTAAAATGTTTGATGGTTGAAAGCAAAAATTATAACATTTCTTATTGAGTTTTCAGTGTGTGTAGGTATACTATGCAAAAACAATTACAATATAAAGGAGTAAAAGTAAAGGGACCTAAATGGCAGGCCATTTGCAATGATAAAATATTGATTCTAAGCAAACTGTGAAAAGTTAAGTGTGTACATCATAATCTCTGGTGCAACCAACCACTACATAAAACTGTGCAAAGAGACAGCTAAAAATGCAATCAATAAATTAAAATGGAATACCAAAAATATTCTCATTTCCCAAAAGATGGTAATAAAGGGATATGAGAAGAATGAAAAACATAGAAAATAAACAGAGGACATATAATAAAATGATAGGAAATTGAAATTTAAATATCAATAATCATATACTTAAACATACTAATTAAAGAATATATCAAAATGGATTAAAAAATAACTATATTCTGTCACTAGAAACTCATTTCAAATATAATGATATAGGTAGGTTGAAATTTAAAGAGTGGGAGAAAAAAGTAAACACTAATAAAAAGGAAGCTAGAGTAGTTAATTTAAAAGTAGGGTTCAGAACAAAGAAAATTAACAGGTATAAAGTGGATGTATTAGTTATCTATTACTGTGTAACAAAATACCCCCCAGATTAGTGGATTATAAACAACACACATTTATTATCTCATAGTTTCTGTGGGTGAGGAATCTCATCATGACTTAGCTAGATTATGTGCTTCAGGGTCTCTCTCAAGACGGTAGTCAAAGGTCATCCAGGGCTGTGATCTCATCTGAGGGCTTAACTGAAAAAGGATCTGCTTCCAAGTTCACTCACTGTTGGAAGGATTCAGTTATTCCCAGGCTGTTCGGTTGCGGGCAGTTCCTCCCTGGCTGCTTGCCATAGGCCATCCTCAGTTCCCTGCCATATGGGTCTCTCTATAAGGTTGCTCACAATATGGCATTATCAGAATAAGCTCACAAGAAGAACTAGAGAAAGAATGCAAGCAAGAAAAAGTCACAATATTTTATAAACACAGATAAACTTCTAGCAAGATGGAAAAAGAAAACAAAAGAAAGAACACTCAAATTACCAATATCAGAAATGAAAAAGGGGATTATCACCACATAGTGAAGGTTTGTACACTATTTCCAGCATTTTAAAAAGCACAGTAGGTAATTATGGAGTAAATGAAAGAGCATGAGCTTTGGAGTTGACAGACATGGGTGAAAATCCGGGAGCTTTCACTAATCACCCGTGATATAAATCAAATTACTTCACCTTTTAGGTCTCAATTTTGTTATCTGTAAAATAGGGGTTGTAATATTTTACCTCAAAGACTGAAAGATGAGGTTTAAATGAGATTAAAGTAGGTAAAAAGTTTGGCACATAGACTGTGCCCAGCAAATGATACTTTTCTATTCACCCCCTCCTATCAGGAATGACATTTATAATAATAAGTTAAACAAGGGGAATGTCTTTGTTTTTATTACCAATTATATAAATTAATTATGATATAGTTTTTATATATTTAAAGGTTTCTAATATCACCTTACCATGCTGATCAAAAGCTCTCTTTTGCATATCAGTATATTTATATCTACCTAGCTAGCTAGCTAGCATTCAGTGGTCCCCAACCTTTTTGGCACCAGGGACCTGTGCTCCCATGAGAATCTAATGCCTGATGATCTGAGGTGGAGCTGAGACGGCGATGCTAGTGCTGGGGAGCGGCTGCAAATACTGATGAAGCTTCGCTGGCTCATCAGCCACTTACCTCCTATTGTGCGGTCCGGTTTCTAACAGGCCACGGACGGGTACCAGTCTGTGGCCCAGGGTTTGGGGACCCCTGATCTATCTCTTTCTATATATATCTAACTTTGATTAAAACCAAATGGGAAACTAAATATAATGCACTTTGGATAATTTTGTTTGATAATTTAAAATTTTCAAATCTAATGCCCATGAGGAAAGCCCTAGTGGGAACCACGGGATTTCTTTCCAGGAATATGTATGTAATTTTACAAAGTCCACACTAGATGGCAGATTTTAGACAGGATTTTCTAGGTTGCAAATTAATTAGGGTTCTTTGCAGTACTGGAGCCTAGCCAGTTGATACAGAGGGTGGAACCTTCTACCTGATTTCCTCTTTGTAGGTGGTAGTTAAGATATTACAGATCCTTGTTGCCAGGTAGCCAAATTAGAACAGCCAAGTACCTATGAGGGTTTCTGTGGAAAGAAAAGGAGTGAATAAATACCAACCACTGCAATTCAAATAGCCATATCCATTTCTGCAGTGTTTTTTACTTTCTTTAAAAAAAAACAAAAAAAAACAAAAAAAAAAACAGCTACATGCTATATGGTATCATCACAATTTGGGGGAGAGGAGTACATGAAAGGCAGATATGAGTTGGGAATCTTTCTGAGTCATTTTGATGACTTCAATAAATTTTTTTAATGCAACAGTCTTTATCTCTTCATTTTTTTCTTTGCTTCCTACTTTTATTTTAATCATGTTTTAAACAAGTATTTAATAAGAACATACTTTGTATAAAGAACGTGTGTAAATGGGGGGTGAGGGAGTTGGCTGTATGGGAGTAGAGAGAGAGTGGATCATGAATTTCAAACAACTCTCTCTCCTTAAAGATAGTCTTATAGGGAGAATAAGACAGCTGCAGAAATACCTTAGTACAGATAGAAAGTGAGACATGCCTATGAAGTAAAGTTTCATCAGACATAAAGGAGAGGATCATCTCATTCTGAGATGAGTAGTGAAAAGGGAAGAAAGTAACATATATTGGGGACTAACTGTATGACAAGTATTGAACTAGATGTATGATTTAAATTAATATCACTACGACCCTGTTTGCTGTTTATTACAATGCCCATATTTCAGAGGAGGTAACTTAGTCTTGGGGAGGATAAGTAACCTGGACGAGTTTCCAGGTAGGAAGCAACAAAATCTGGGATTGAACCCAGGTCTGTTTAACTCTAAAGATTACATGTGGAAGAGATAGCATTTGTTACTGTTTTTATTTTTGAAAATGAATTATTGTATTTTTAAGAAATATTTTATGTATGTTTAATGTAGGCTAGGAGAATTGTAATAGACTAGAAGGCAGGAAAATAGACATCCAGGCACAGCATCAACACAGACATAGAAGTTGGAGGAAGAGATATGGTGGAACTCAGGCTGACTGGAATGGGGCTACCTGTGAGCTGATCTTAAGTTCTCAGACCTAAAAATGCCTTTAGAAAGAGAGGAAAATCACATATATGGCATAGGGAATATAGTCAATACTATGGTAATAGCTACATATAATGACAGATGGTTACTAGCCTTATCCTAGTGATTACTTCATAAGATGTATAAATGTCTAATCACTATGCTGTACACCTGAAACTAATGTAATATTGTATGTCAACTATAATTTTAAAATAAAAATTTAATTTAATTTTAAAAAGAGGAAAGAAAGACATCATTTAAATCTGCACAGGGACCAAACATTTGTCAATACAACTGAAGGATTTCTCCATTTGACCTTGGTGTCCTGCTTCTGTTGAGTCTCTGTTCTGGGTTTCTCTCTGGTTTTGCATTACAATATAACCACTGAACTCACAGAGATGAACATACCAATTCCTCAGGCTACTGGCACTAATGCCTATCATTTCAATATATAGCTTTTAAGCCATTACTATAAACCTGCCCTAGGCCTTAACTGCCAACATGAGTCAAATGGAAGCCCCGCCTCATAATTATGTCTTACCTGGGCCTCCCTCAAATTCCTTGTCAAATTATGAGCTCTTTTGGCATTCCTTTGTAATTTTTTGTAGTAGAGCAGAGTGGTAAAGGGAACAGACTTGATGTCATACAGAATCGGGTTCAAATTCAAGTCCTACTCCTTGTGAATTGTAGAAACTTGATCACACAGAGCTTCTATGAGCTTTAGTTTCCTTCGCTGAAAAATAGGGATCATGATAATAGAGGCTTGTGATGATTTAATAAGACAGATAAGTTGAGTGCTTAGCACAGTACCTGCTATCTAGTAAGTGCTCAACAAATAGTAGCCAGCAACTGGAGGATGATGAGGGGCAGAGGGAAGAGTAAAGAGGGAAGAGTGAAAACCCTAACCTTGTCCCTCTCATCTGAAAAATTAAGTTTTATAAATAAACAGCAACCTTGGACTAATCACAGTCTCCATGAGCTTTTGGGTCACTCATAACTATAAGGCATAGCCTCAGGGTGTCTTCTCCTGATACCACCAGGATCACCCCTCACATGTTTGGGATGTGTTTAGTGCTCTCTTCAATGTGACCTCTGACTAGTACCCAATCCAAAGACCTTGAATTTCTACACTCCTCAAATGATCTTCTTCCCTGATGACTTGGTTGACATAGAATAGAAGAGTGGTTAAAAGATGACCACATGTTCGAAATACGGAAGTTGCTGCATGAAGCAATTGGTGAGAAAACTGTTTCATTGGCTGAATTCTACAGAGAGTAAAAAAAATCATGCCACACTGAAGTCATATATTTTATCTGCAAATGGAAATTATAACCCACACTGTGCAGGCTCCTATTCCTTCTTGGGAGAGAGGCTAATATCCACAGAGTTTAGACAGAAGGAAGAGGCTGTAGTGTAGGAGGACTTCGTAGTAAGAAGTTGGTGCTTCAAAGGACCTGCTTCTCACTCCAACAGGCCATAAGCAAGGGGCCACTCCATTGAGTCTATTACCTTGTCACCTACCATTCTTCCCCTCCCTCACTCTGTCCTAGCCCACAGGATAAGCTATTTTTGGGTCTGTAATTCAGTCAAATGTATTTATTTCAAAGCTTTATGTCTGAACCAATGATCAAAGTATTCAGTTAAGACCCATGTTCACATTTGTACTTGTTATAAATTGGTCTGATACCTTCCAAATTAACTTGAACAGAATTCTACAAACATATTTAGATGAACCATCATAAAGAAATCATTCTCAAACCTTTCTAAGAAAAGAAATACATTTGTCAAATTATAAAAGTAATATAATATATTTTAGTTTTAGGTTTAGCATTGAACAGGTATTATCATGTTAATACAGTAAAATATTAAAAATATAAAATGATATACATGAACAATGTCCAGTCTGGTTGTCTCCTCTGAACTTCACGCTTGTTACATGTACCCAACCTCACCAATCAACTACCTCACCACCATTAGTATTTTCTGTGTGTTCTTCCAGAATTTTAATTAATATACCTATACATATAAATGTATACATGAATGTTCATATATATAGGAAATATACAATGGTTGCTACATCTACTTTTTTTGACACGGAAAAACTTTTTAAATTATGAACTCACTTCATCTGGTGTATCTCAAAAGGTGAAATATTTTGCTTTATGTATATACAAAGAGTTAGACATTAACTTCAAAGAAAGAAAGAACTGGCAAACAAATTACCTTAAAAGTCGCAATCACATATGCATTGCATTCTAGAGAAGAGGGCAAGTTGGGTTCCATGCACTTTCATGAGTTTCATCAAACACTGGACCTATCAAGCGTGGAAGAAAAAGGCAACTTTCAAAAAGGAGCATATGTCATTAAATGAGGCACTTGCAGTACTCTTCCCTAAGAGCATCAGGGAGGGACTACGTTTTCTAAACTAGATCTGGGAAGTGGAATGTGGGATCCATTTGCCCTCCTCCCCTCAAAGGCTGTTCACTGGTTAACGAATGAAAAATCGAGATTAAAAAACAACAAAAATCCCAGAGACCCCATCAAAAAAGAAAAATCAACAATAAGATATCTTAGATTACTCTCTAGACAGGAACCAGTGAGCTTCAACAATTTGAAACTAGAATTAGTCTGTTACAAAGTTATCATGAGCATGTCTTACTTTCAAACACAAAAATATATGTAACAATAAAAATAAAAATCTAGTTTTGATCACTTTTCTGACATAATTTACTCAAATTTAACTAGTATTTAAACTGAGTTGGGAGAAGGAAGGAGGCCATACTTATGGGCCTTGGGTGGGTGCAGAGCATTTGTCTTTGCTATCAGGCAAGGCCGAGAGATGCAGTTGGCAAAAAAACCAGGAACCCTTTTTACATCAGACAGTTTCTTACATACATAGACAGCAATGGCAAGATCAGCAAAGGTGCCAGCTCCCTGTGTCTCAAAACAAAAAAAGTCAGATAACAATGCAACACAGGAAATGGAAAGCTCTGATTCTGAGGGGCCAATTTCATACTAAGCTGTTTGAGTATTTCACGCTAAGCAGTTTTATATCATACAGTTATACTCCAAAGTGTGGGGAAGAAGAGTTTCGAGGCAGAAACCCTTACATCTCACTAGAATCCAGGAGCCAATGAGAAATTGTCTCATAACAGCTTCCAGGGAAGATAAAGAGGAGGGTGAGAAGTTGCCTTGTAGTAGTTCCTCACAAGCTTTCCTTTCTCTCAGAGGATTTGCGGGCATTTTACCCAGTCTTAGATCAGCTGAGGTTAAGCCTTGTCTATGTGGCCTGTATGGATACATGCAAGGACACCTGCACTAAGCATTATGCCTACAACTCTAGCTCCTAACCTTTTATATCTTCAATCAAGAGCTCGTTTTAGAAACATTTGATATCCTACTTCTACAAATACTTTCAATTTATCCTAGGCAATGCAGATACATTTAAATTAAGAGCAGTTGCTATACTCTGGGAATAGAATGAGGCTAAAGGAAATCAGATCAGGTTCAGAAAGTTGATCTTATTCTGTTGTCTCCATGGAGGCTGTTAACTCCTGGAGTCAACAGCTACTGGGAGGTCTCTGAGAGTTCTTAGATTAAGATTCCCCATTGGCCAGTGATCAAGTTGGGGATGACAGTCTGCATTAAATTGGCCAGAAGTTCCACATCCCTACGGCCATTCTTCAGTAGTCAGGACTTAATCCAGTCTGCAGTTTCCTGACACTTTCAAATTTTGTGCTCTCGCTTCTGAGTCACTGGCACCTACATTTTATTAATGTATTTATTATTCAGACTTCAACAGATTTATTATTTTTTGAAAGGAATGCATTTTGAGGAGAAAAAACTTGGAACAGAGAGTGTGGTTTCTGTATCCTGAATGAACCTCAAATGATACATAACTTTGGAGAGCTGAGCCTCTATCAAACCCAGTTGTACTTCAGGAAAACAGGAGCGACGCCAGAAACATGGCAGAGTGAGAGATGTTCCTGGATCTCTCCCCTTGAAACAACAATAAGCTGAACATCTAAAACTCAACAAAAAACACCCAAACTGCACACCAGCACGTCTGAGCATGGGATCTGCTCATAAGAGCTACCACAGGTCAGAACCCCCGGTGTCGGGCAGTGGACTGGGAGAAACAAAGAAGCTGACTTTCTCAGCCGCTGGAGCTCCCTGTAAGAGGAGGGGGAGGTGTGGTGAGTTCCCTGAACAGCCCTGACTGGGAGTACTGCGAGATCCACGCAGCCAGTGGCAGAGCCCAATCATCAGGGCAGGAGGCAGAGAAACAAGGACAACAGAGAAGCGACAGTTGATTTTTACCAGCCGTGGCTGCAAAACGAAGGCTGAGCCACAGCCCCCATTCCCCAACCCATAGCGCCCCTCCCTCTATACCCTCCGAGACAGAATGCCATGGAGCCTCAGGGGAATCTGAACAAATGCTACCAAAACTGTCGCTAACACCAAACAGGAATTGAGATTGAGGGTAGCGAGCATGATTAAACATCTAGAAGAAAAGAAAAAGACATTATTAAGACTGTATATAAAGCAGAGATCCAAGAGGCTTAGATGCCACCTACTGGAAACCAAAAGAAAAACACCTTCTTTGCAACAGGCTAGGGACCATTATATAATAAATCTTCTTTCTGGAAAAACAATCAGAATACACTTCCATAATGCCCAGTCAGAGAAACAGTCCATTAAACACTATGAATAACCAAGGTGACAAGGCATCTCAGAAAGAAAGAGAAAAATCTCTAGAAAATAAGCTTACCGACATAGAAATATATGACTTAAAAAAGAGAGAATTCAGGATGGTACTTCTGGAAAAACTCAGTGAGATCTGAAATGAGTCATATCAACAATTTCAGGAACTGAAAAAACAACTAGATGAGCAGAATGAGTTCTTTAGCAAGGAAAATGAAACCCCCAAAAAGGACCGAATAGACCTTCTGGAGATAAAGAACAAACACACTGCAAGAACTGAAAACTGAAATAGCAGGCTTGGGAAATAGAGTTGACCAAATGGAGAAAAGGATCAGTGATATCGAAGACAGAAATCTAGAAATAAATCAGGAGAAGAGAGAAAAAGAAAAATGAAAAATAATGAAAGAGATATACAAGAACTAGCTGATACCATCAGGAGAGGAAACATAAGAATAATAGGCATTCTCGAAGGGGAGGAAAAGGAGCAGGGACTAGAAAACATTTTCAGATAAATAGCTGATGAGAATTTCACAAATCTAAGGAATGAGCTAGAGCTTGGAATTCAAGAAGTCAATAGAACACCCAATTATCTCAACCCAAAAAGGCCTTCGCCAAGACACATTGTATTAAAATGATCAAAAATCAATGACAAAGATAGAATTCTCAGGGCAGCCAGGAGAGATGATGGTAACTTATAAAGGAAAACCCATTAGATTATCGTTGGACTTCTCAGCACAAACCTTACAAGCCAGAAAGTAGTGAAATCAAATATTCAAACTATTAAGTGAAAGGTACTACCAGCCGAGAATAATATATCCAGTAAAGCTCTCCTTTAGATATGAAGGAAAAATAAAGACTTTTTCAGACATACAAAAATTAAGGGAATTCTCCACTACGAGGCATGCACTACAGGAAATACTGAAAGAGGTCAGTTCACCTAAAAATAAAGGACGAAAAAATGCATAATTAAGAGTAAGGTGACGATCAGGCAAATAGAAGCAGAGGAGAGCAACCCTTACTAAGAACAGGGAATTATGAGCTTAAATAATAATAAGAGAATTGTTATAACAAGATAGTAATGAACGTTCAGCATACATAGGAACAAATTGAGACAACAATGACAGAAAAGGGGAGGATTCAAAGATACAAATTCACAAAAGGGAATGGAGATAAAGCATATGAAGAAAAAATGGATTACTCTCTGT
>NW_006441071.1:11395002-11405261 GCF_000325575.1 Pteropus alecto
GTAAGATACCAGCGAACTGAACACAGCAACATATTAGAAAGATTATACACTATGATCAAGTGGGCTTCATCCCAGAGGCACAGGGATGGTTCAACATACACAAATCTATTATGATATACCAGATAAATAAATTAAAAAATAAGAATCATATGATCATATCAATAGATGCACAAAAAGACTTCAACAAGATACAGCACCCATTTATGATCAAGACACTTAACAAAATCGGTATAGAAGAAAAATACCTTAATATAATAAAGGCCATATATGACAAGCCCTCAGCCAACATTATACTTAATGGTGAAAAACTAAAAACCTTCCAAGATCAGGAACAAGGCAAGGCTGTCCACTGTCGCCACTGTTATTCAATATAACATTGGAGGTCCTAACAAGTGCAGTCAGGTAAGAGAAAGATATAAAAGGCATCCAAATAGGAAACAAAGAAGTCAAACTGTTACTATCTGTGGATGACATGATTCTCTATATAGAAAACCCTAACGACTCCACAAGAACAATAAGCAAATACAGTAAAATTTCTGGATACAAAATCAATGTTCAAAATCCAATGTTCAAAATCAATGTGCAAAATCATAACGAAGTGTCAAAAAAAGAAGTGGAAAAAATAATTCCTTTTGCAATTGCAACAAAAAGAATAAAATATCTAGGACTAAATCTAATGAAACATGTGAAGGACCTATATAATGAAAACTACAAGACCCTATTAAAAGAAATCGAAGAAGATACAAAGAAATGGAAAGATATTCCATGTTCTTGGATTGGAAGAATCAACATAGTTAAAATGACCTTATTACCTAAAGCATTATACAGATTTAATGCAAGCCCCATCAAAATTCGATTGGTATTTTTTAAAGAAATGTAACATTCCTAGGTGGCTGTGGAATGTTCGTTCCTTGTATGCCTGTACCACCCTAGAACACTTCCCATCTTCTGATATATGGGCAACACTAGGAGCACTTTAGAGTTGTCATTTCACATCCATGATCATTATCATCATTATCCATAATTACCAAAATCTAGCAAGCTTGGCTAAGCAGCAATAGAAACACAATATTAGAGTCTCTCATCCCCTGGCTCTTCATTGCTGCTTACAAACCCCAGTTGCCCATTTACATAACCTATTTGCCAAGACAAGCAGGTAGAGTGCCCTCGACTAAGTGCCCCCGAGTTCACTTGCTATTTGTCTATGTAGTTAGCACTCTTGGTCTTAAGTGATGAAATCACTAGAGTTATTTTTAGGCCCAGTCCTGACTTATAGATCAATTGCTATGCCCTGTAGTAGTGTACCCAGGTGGCTACGGTCCTTACCTGGGAAGTTCAGGTCAAATTAGCTTGAAGATTCCATTGATGTTTATCCACCAAGAGTCCTTTTCCATAGGCATCCACATGGGTCATAAACAGAGAGCACTGGTCTTGTGTAATCTTCTGCCAGGCTCCAGATGATACCGCTAGCCCATGGCCCAATGCCACAAGTCAATGAAAATGGAACAAGGTACATTTAGGGTGGCATTTTTAGAGCAAGCACCACAAATCATAACTATGCCCAACGAGCAGTTATCCATTTACATTTTTATTTATTTTTAATTTTTTAAATTTCTTTTTAGGCCAGGCAACCCTTGGTTGACCTCACAGATCGTAAGGACCTTGTCAGCTTACAATCCCTTATTTTTTACGCTTACAGCACCTGGTCTTCCTAGGTGGTCTTCCATCTAAATACTAGCCAGGCCTGACCCTGCTTAACTTCTGAGATCAGATAGGATCGGGCATGTTCAAGGTAGCATGGCCGTACACGCATTTATATTTTTAAACAATTTTTTTCTGTTTATATTTTTAAACAATTTTTTTTAGAGTTGCACAGCTGCAGCATCCCAGTAGCTTCCCAAGACCACCCCCAAGATCCTGTGATTTACTAGGACTAACAACATTTGGCATATAGTTGCACTCATAGCTAAAATTACATCAAAAGGATACAAAACAAAGTGAGCAAAGGGAAAAGGCACATAGAGCAAAGTCTAGAGAAACCATGTAAAATGTCTACCAGGGAAGCTCATTAGAGACTCAGTGCCCAAGGTTTTTACAGGGGACTGGTCATGTAGATAGCCTCTGCCTAACACATACCAAAATTTCAGACTTCCAGGAGGAAAGCAGGTATTTGGAATAAACAACATCAGTTGTGCAGTTTAGGTATAATGAGCTACTCTTATCAGTTCTGTGAATTGTAGGAATGCTCCCCAAATTACAGTTCCCAGAATCCAGCCAAAGGCCAGTCTTGTAAGCAGAACTTTCTAAGGATAAGCAGGCTCTTGGACCTTGGCCAAGGCATCTTTACAGCAAAAATATTATCAGTAGGACCTCATGCAGCAGGCTGACAACATTCTGCAGTATTGATCTCAGCTATGCCCTTTAGGGGTCCTTTACTTGGTCAGTTAAAACAAATTCTATTAACTATACAGATTTAAGAAAGCTGGGTAGCTTTATTCTTAAGTTTCTGTATTAATATTTTGTTTGTTTTTTTGTTTTGTTTACCTGATCCAAGACAACAGTTAAGTTGAAGCTAACCAGAAAGTCTTCTAGGACTGAGGCACATAGTCAGGGCATACAGATGAGAAATGCAATCTCAAAGGTTACACATGGTACCCATAGAAACAAAGGGCTTACAATTGTTGGGGCACACCAAGCAGGACATACATTGGGCAGGCAGTACAGGTTGACAGGGCCCCCAGTGTGGCCTTCTGCTCTGGGGCCTCCCACCCTAGGTTCTCAGTCCAAATCATGCAGTTCAGGTCTTGGCTTCAGAGAGACCACCTGAGGCAGTTTCAAAGAGTTTTGTCTATAACATCAGTTCAACAGTTTCACAAGTATGGAGGACATCTGTAGGTGTTCTGCAGCAAAGTGCTAGTGTTGGGGTCACCCCCTGCCATCTCAGGGTCAATGCTGGTTAGGTTTGAGTCTAGCTCAGCAACCAGTTTGAATTCAAAGAGCTCACAGCTTGAACGGGCACACAGTGAGCTTTCCTTTAGGCAGAGGGCAAGGCTTCTAAGAATAGTTCTGAAATCAAAGATTATTAATGCCCTTTCCCCTCCCCTATTCTCAGGTGGTAGGGTTTTGTTTTTTTCCATCATTACAAAATCAGTTGTGTCCCACTCAGCAATCATAAGTTAACATTTTTTCAATCATCCCCTACTATCATCTAGACCTTTTGTCTAAAAGGGTTGTATGCAAGAGGCATAAAAGCATTTTCACTGAAAAAATTTTTTGTATAATTTAATTAGAAAGATAAATCATATTCAGAATTGGTCAGAATGAAATCTGAAATTTTAAAATAAATTTTAATGGATTTACATAACCTCCTATCCCTTTTGTCCTGATCATTTATCCAGAGAGCAGCCTAGAAAAGATCAATCCCTGTCTGAGGACTGCTGTGTTTAATAATCAGACTGCCTTACTAAGGTGTGTATACCAGGAAAAAGATGGAGGAAGAGTCAGGCCATCAGATCACTGTTGCAAACTGTAACTAAACTGGAAAACTAGACACAAGTCAACAGTAGGGAGTCAGCCCTGAGATAGGGCCCAGAGTCTGAACTGTCAGCACCCCTTTGGAGGGGTCACACTCCCTATGATGTCCCTTTCCCCAACTTGCAAATTTTGCAGGAATCATAAGTTAGGACTACTGTCAGTCTCTGTATCAGAAATATACTGACAATCAGAAGCTCAATTTCAGACGGTCCCATCAGAAATTAGTCCTTTTCTGTTCTGTGGGCATTTGTTGGTGACTCAGATGGTCTAGCCAGCACCCATGATGTTTTCACAACTTGGCCCACAGAAAGATGTCCTAATTCTGCAATTGTCCTAGAGTCTGAGTTTTGTTTTTTGAGATTTTAGTTTAGCACAGCTAATGTTGAGGGTGAAATAGCCCATAACAGAAAGTATCAGCTTAACGTCAGGTCTAGCAATTAAAGATCAGGATTCCAAAAAAGCCAGCGGCTTTTCTTCAGCAGCAGCAAAGCCTAGATACTGCAAGGCCAGACAGCCATGTTCCAAGTCCAACTGACAAGCAAGGCTTTTTAAAATCCTTTTTATCTTGTCAGTCTTAAACTTCAAATAGATCCACTCAAATATATGCACATCAGGCTGGCAAATCATTAGCCTTTATGGGTCAGACATCTGATTTTACAAAAGTTCATTAGCACCTAAAGTGTGTTTTGTAAAACTCTAAAAGTGTATTTCCATCTGGAGAATACCTCTTTTTTCATGCTGTTTCCTTTTTCCAGAGGTTCCAAAAGGCAAAAAGGATAACAAATGTCATAAGTTACAGAGATTTATTTTGTTTTTACACTCAAAAAATTTAAGTTTCAACCCACTTACCAGTGGCAAAAACTAATTATTTGTATGTCTCACTAAAACTTTTTCTTTGCGGCTTTCCATGATTGGGATGATCCCGTCAGCATTTATGAAGTTATAAGCATATAACATTTTACATTAATTTTTATCCTACATCCAAAAGGAATAGTCAAAAAACTCAAAGCCATTGCCCTTTCTCTGCCTTTTAAATGGAAATCCACTCGACCCTTTACCAATAAATTTAACACTTACAAGGTTAACGGTATAGCTACCAAGGAGGATGCTCAGCTGGAATGTAGGTGGGGGTGGGGTGGGGTGGAGGTAGGGCTACTGTAGCAGTGATAGCAACTAGGCTGAAGAATGGTTGGAGTGGTTTTCTCCCCCTCCTTTTTCTCTCTGGTTTGCTTTGCTCCAGTCCTGGGAAGTGATCTAACATTCTTTCCCTCCACTTGGAGGAAAGAGCAATACAAACTTCTAATATTTTTGGCCCCCTCCAAGCTTACCTCTGGGGATTTTGGGGCCTTTCTATTTTCACTGGAGGAGAGAACAATACAAAAAGGCATCACAAGGCTGCACTTTCCCCCCTCACCTTAGCTGGTACAGCCAAAAACAGCCAGAAGATGCAGGAAGCCAACTCTCTGGGAGTTGGAGCTATCATTTTCAAATTCCATAGGTAACTTCTACCTCTCATAAAAGACTGCTTGTTTCATACCGGAGATGACTCCATAGCCAGCCAAGCACTAAAATTTTGTCATCCCTTACTCTTTCATCCTTACTTTTCCCAAGCAATGCTTTTGCCATATTTCAGTGAGTCACAGTTAGGCTAGCAAATCCCACTCTGACACTAACTGAGTGTTCAGTTGGCAGATAACACTTCTGAGACCAACTTAAGACCACCACCTGCCCCTAAGTTTGATGGTTCACTAGGGTGACAACATTCAGCATATAGTTGTACTCACAACCAAGATTTATTACACTGAAAAAATATAAAACAGACAAAAAAGTCACATGGGGCGAAGTCTGGAAGAAATCAGACAAAAGCTTCCAAAACTCCTCTCCCAATAGAGTCATACAGGACACAAGTTGTGACAACACATGGGAAAAGTTGTCTACCAAGGAAGCTCATTAGAGACTCAGTGCCCAAGGTTTTTACAGGGGACTGGCCATGTAGGTACCCTCTGCCTAACACATACCAAAATTCCAGACTCCCAAAAGAAAAGCAGGTATTCAGCATAAACTACACTGGCTGTGCAAACAGTTTAGGTACAATAAGCCACTCTTGTCAATTCTGTGAATGGTGGGAACTGTTCCCAAATCGCAGTTTCCAGACACCAGCCAAAGGCCAGCCTCGTAAAGAGAACTTTCTAAGGATAAGCAAGCTCAGACCTGCTGTGTTAATTCTTTCCTATACAACCCTACTGGCCTTTAATTTAGCTGGTACATCCATGAACCAGGTTCAGGAATCCTCAGTAACCTCAGTGTACCCAGGCCCCCAAGAAGCCTACAGTAATGGCATAGACTCTTCATCTGAAATAGCCACAGCTTAGTGGTGACTATATAGCTATGAGATTCCATTAAAGCCCAGTTTGGTAGATTGAAATAAATAGTCCTCAGCTATTTCTAGGTTCTAATCCCTGTAACATGTGAATGTTACTTTATGTGGTAAGAGGGACTTTGAAGATGTGATTAAGTTAAGGATCTTGAAGTGGAGAGATTACCCTGGATTATTCATGTGGGCTCTTAACACAATCACAAGTGTCATTATAAGAAAGAGACCAGAGGGAGATTTGGCTATAGAAGGAGATGTAATGATGGAAGCAAGAGATCGGAATGATGTGGGGAAGTAGTCACAAACCAAGGAACAAGGAGCCCCTCCAGAAACTGGAAAGGTAAGGAAACTGATTCTCCCTTAGAGCCTCTGGAAGTAGTGAAGCCCTACCAAAACCTTGATTTCAGTCTATTGAACCCATTTTGGACTTCTGGATTTCAGAACTATAAGACAATAAATTTTTGTTGTTTCAAGCCACTAAGTTTGTGCTGATTTTTTTACAGCAACATTAAGAAAGTAATACATCTAGGTTACTTCTTTCCTGAATATACCATTTCCATTTGATAATGCATGCTTGCTGGGAAATATCCACTTGGCTAGTGTTTTCATTTTTGACTCATTCCAGAATGGGCATGTCAGAGTATAACATCATGTGCTGTTACTTAATTAGCTTATCAGTGTCCAGCATTCAATAACAAGCCAATAATTACCCCCCATATGGAGTATACCAGACAGTAATGTCAGGCAAACACTGTGTCCAAAATCCTAGTTGGCACCACTGCCTAGTGCCACAGGCTCCAGTCTACATAAATGTCAATCACTGACACTTATAGCTTAAAAGTCTCATTAGAACTAACTGGTCCAAATAGGAGGGCAGTTTGGATAGTTTCCTTACGTATCTTCTTTCTACTAGCTCTTTAATCAGTATAGTGATCTCCTCATCCTTTCTCCTCCCTTCACTTGGCTTCCTCTACTATTCTACTGGTATCACATAACTGAGATGAAAGATCCAAGTGGGCTCCTAGTTATGTATTCATCCCACTGGGAACATTCCAACATTCCTTACAATCAAGAGAAGTATATTACACATACACATGAGTTCTCACAGTATATTCAGAGGTATCAGTTACAACTGCTTGGGTATGTGAACTGCTCACCAAATAACATATAATACAGATAAGTTTCAAGGGCCACAATGGTATGACCTCTTTTACTATAGATAAGCAGGTCAACTTTTTGCAGGAGTTACAAGTCTGTCAGGACATGGTAGCTTTGTAAGGAACATAGTCCTTTAGTTGGTAAGAGGCATCATTTTTTCTTTGACAGCTGGAAGGCTTCAGTGTGGTAAATTCATCCATAAAGTCTTCAACTTTACTTGGCAGGAAGACTCTGAATTTTGTCAGAGTTTATTAGTCATACCTGCTAGAAAGCATCTGATAACATCACAACTTTTGTCAACCAACAGACATTATTTACTCAGTGAAAATGGACATCAAAAAATTTTGCTCTAACACTTTATAAGCATTCATATTACAAGAAAGTAATATACCATTTAAATTATACATTTTTCACAATGGTACATTTAACTGGTTCAAAGCTCTCACTCACTAGCTATTCTCTCTTTACTGTAAATTTGGCTCAAACTCTATAAGCTGAATTCAGACACCTTTTAAAGAAACACAGACCAAGGAGTTTAACACAGGCACTTCAAGAGTTACAATAGCTGCCCAGAGACCATGTCATCTCCTCAGGGTGTTCAGGGCAGGACAGAGGAAGTCAGCTGTAGCAGAAGAAAAGCTTCTTTTCTGAAAGCAGTAGAGGTCAGGGTAAGAGGGAGGGAGAGATCAGGGGGTATGGCAGGAGCAGCTCCACAACAGTAAGCAGAGGTTTGCACTTACTTTCAGATTTAAGTGGCTGTCTGTTCAGTTTCCACAAACGAACAACTAAGGGCACAATTCAGGAAGCTGGCTTCAATCCTACCTCTATAAGCCTCCAAATATTCACTAACAAGAAGCATACACAATCAGATCCCAGGGAGTCTTCTCATATCACTTAACTCAACCCACACAATTAACAGGTATGACAGTAGGAGAAGCCTTACTCCTTCCTCTTGTCCACCGCTTAGGTAAAAGCAGGCACTACCAGATACCAAGGATTCTTATCATAGCCTTTAACCTGGTCCATGTGGCTGTCCTTCTTCCAAAAAGACTTCCTAACCTTACCAGCTCCAGGTTGGATGCCAAATTTGTCAAGAAAGGCTGACAGAGTAACAAGGTATTAGGACATCAGGGAAATGGCATGGAACAGTGCCCCCACTGAACAGCAAAAATGAATTTTAATTTTTAATTTGATTTAAACATTGCTTTTAGTCTGATGACACCACCAATAGTGCAGAAAGTGCTCTGGAGGTATGTTTGAAGCAGTACTCACCTGCGCTCTTCTTCAGTTCTAGAGGCTCCAGGACAGCCAATAGTGCTTTGTCAACTACGTACTTTCTTTACATTTTTCCATGTGAATGCAGAAAGCTCCACATATTGGACAACCTTCCGGTCACAGACCAGCATTTCAGCAGTCTGTGGGGTGAGAGGTTTCACTGTGTCCTTGACAAGTTTCTGAGATCAATTTTGGTTTCAACAAACAAGTAGTCATCAGACAATGGTGAATTATCTCAGGTACCCACTTTTCTTTCACATTTTCAAATGAGGGCAGAAGACCACTAAAAAATAGACTATATCTGTATATAACTGAGGGCTTGTTTTATCAAATTTTTCTTGTTCTGCAGGATCAAAAAGTCCAAGAGTATATGGTTCTCACCAATAACTGGCTGCACAGTTGTCAGAAACCACTAAACATATTTCAGACATTAATTTGTTTGTTGTTTGTTGTATAGGATATCAAGACATATCTTACCAACAGCACCATCACTCACAATTATCTGCATTGCTGAAATATTTTTTAATCCACTTGAAATATTCCAAATTTAATTATGATTTCACCTTCACCACCTGACTTTAAGACCTGCACTGTGTCTTATCAGCCTGAAGAGTGCCTAGTAGAAAAGGAAGTGGAAGAAGGGTTTAGGCCTGGGAAGCTCTCATAGCAGAGAGAGTGGACCAAACTGAACCAATGATGGTGGTGGGTAGCACGTGCCAGGAATCACTGCAGAAAAAGTCTTATATAGCAGGAAGGGTAAAGGTGAGCTGGCAGCTCACTCCACCCCACGGACAGTTGCAACAGGAATGGAGGACACGGGTGGAAACTGCTCTAGTGGGCCCCGCCTTCCCTAGCTGCTGATGCCTCCAATATCCACTGTGGAAGAAGCGTGCTCAGACTGTCCCAAGGTTCTTCCTTAGGCCTCCACCCCACCCACCCGAATAGCGATTTTCTGGGGGGACATGTCAGGATCCCAGCTAAAAGATTAGTGGACTATTGTACAGGCAATGACAGACGGCTGTCAGTTACAAAAAAACATTCCCCCTGGGAGTCAGCGGTCTCCGTGCGTCACATGAGTTTACAGAGGGCCACAAAAGGTACAGAAGAGTGTATCACTTGACTGTCAACCGCTGCGACCCTGGACACTCGGAGCCACCTGTACCTCTATGGCGTAGAGGGTTCCAGTAATATTCCTCCCTCCAACTCCATCCTTTACACTTCACCTAAGCAAGCTCCACCTTCTCATAATTTTCCGCCCCGAGTCCTGGGAAGTCCAAGTTCTCGCACGGTGAGGAAAAGCCACGAGGAGAAGGGAGGAATGGAACTAAAGAGGGCTGTGGGACGAGCCTCCGGTTGGGCTGGACCTGACAAATCCACGTGGCTACCCAGGCCTATGGGAGTCCGGCAGCGTGGTGACATCAGAGACAGCGCCATCAGAGCTCACGCTGTGGGCGTAGTGCTGATGCGCAGTGGCGCAGGGTCCGACGCTGAGTATCTTTTCGTCCTATGGCGTCCTACAGGCTATCGTCTTACCCCTCTGGTCTGCTTCCTCTAGGTTCTGCCAACCCTTACCAGGGGCCTTGTAGCATCCGCCGCGCTTGTTTGTGAAATTGCCTTGTTTTTGTGGTACCTACGTGGTAGTGCAGAAGCATACGCTCTGCTCAGGTAGATGGTGCTTTTACATGGAGAACTGGACGAGGCTCGGATGGGAAATGGGGGCTGGAAGTTTGCCAGGAACACGGAGACTGGATGCCTGTCGGCCTGAATTGGCAGTACTAGATCTGTGGGTGCCTCCTGCTCCTAAATGATTTACCAGAGCCCGCTTTCAGCAACCTGTTGTAGCTGAACATTAAGCTCTGCCCATCTAAGGTGTCCAAAAGACCTGTACAGACCTTAAACTTTGGTGCTGACAAATGAA
>NW_006441071.1:11405319-11410928 GCF_000325575.1 Pteropus alecto
ATCTCCCTGGGGCTTTAACTTAAAGTAGTTCATGCTAAGAATATTAGATGACTTCATATATTAATCAGCGGATTTGGGCTGAGACTAATTGCTTAGTTATTTTAAGTTATGTTACACATTGATTGGTGTGTCCTTTTTCAGTGTTTCAATACTCTTGGTTTCAGCTTCTTTAGTAACTGAAGGCCTTGGTGATCTCCAGTCCCAGGCAAGTGTTCTTAATACAGTTTTTACATGTTTACTTTGTTGGAAGGACACTGTGGAAATAAAAATTAAGCCAAAGATAATTGGAATATTGGGAGTAAAAAGTAAGGTTTACTCTCTACTCTTCCCATACCTACAAAACTTCTGAGACGTGCCCTACCTGTGTGCTTAATTGGGTGTTTTATTAATAAGGTGTATGGAGACTTCCATCTTATTAGGAGTTAAGGTGATATGGTAGAATTGCTAACATTTATAGAGATTATTATTTGCCAAGCACTGTTCTAGGTGCTCTGCAGGTATTAGCATCTTTTATCCCCAGTGAAGTATTACCTAGTGAAGTAGGTACTATTTATGATTCCCATTTTACAGAAAAATTGTCCCATGGTGAGGTTAATTTACTCAAAGTTTCAGAGAGCCGGGGTCTGCCCTCTTAACTAGTATTTACTCTTGGTATAATGGGAGATTGGACCGGAAATTTGAAGGTCTACATTCCAGACCCATTTCTTGTATTTACCAGTTGTGTGATTTTTCTAAGTTAAAATTACTTAACAAAGTATAACTGCGTCTCAGTTTATTCACCTGAAAAATGAGGGTGCTATGCTAGTCCTGTTGACCTGAGTTGTTATACACATCGAATAGTGTTTTTTTAAAATGAGAGCATTTCCAAAGGTGTAAAGCACTATATGATATATAACAAATGTTATATTGTACTTGTTTCACAGTCTTGACGATTGAAGTAGGTGAATTAGGAGACTGACTAAATATGACCCAGACAACTATATTATGTCCCCAAAGTAGAATTACCTTTAATTGTAATTAAAATTAACAATATTGTTGTCTGATAGAATGATTTATTTAGTTCTGATAATGAACTACAGTTGCAGGATAGCTGTGATCCTTCTGAAACCTATTATGTAGATGAATTACCTTTGAAATTACTTTAGGTACACTAACTACTTGTAAAAAATGAATTCCTCAGTTGCTGATAATAGTAATGATATAGCAAGTTACAGGTTCAAGTCCAATTTTCCTTTGCATTCTGGAAAATATAGACATTAAATAACTAATAATAAAAATAAATCATTAAAAAAAGATTCCTTATTAAAAATATTTTGCATTTATGTAATCCAACAAATTCTTTTTCTTAAGCCAGTTTTTATTGGGGTTTCCATCTGTATCCAAAGGAGTTGTAACAGTTATACTGAACTATGTCTATGACCAGTCTCTGCTCTACCTAGCTTAGAATTGTGAATGCTAACCCCAGCTGACATGGAAAGTGCTCTGTATCTAGCAGATGCTCATTATTTTATTTTTTTAAGTTTACTGGGGTAACATTGGTTAATACAATTATAAAATTTTCAGGTGTACTATATAATTTGACATCTATATATTCTATTGTGTGATTACCAGAGTCCAGTTTCATTCAGCTACCATATATTTGATCTAGCAGGTGCTCATTAAATGACAGCTGTTCACGAACTAGGAAAGGTGTTTTCTTAGCATGCAAATACTTGTGTATATTTTACAGGAGAGTAACAAATTTTAATATTCTGCCTTTAGTTAATATATTTTAACCTCATTAGATTCTTTGAAGAAATGACTCTGTAGATTTTCTCTTTTGCTCTTTTTTAGAGGCTGGCTGTTGTGTTTCTGAGCATATAGCTTTGTATTTCTTGTGTTCTGATGGATTCTGAGTAGGTATTACCATGGCAGGTTACAGTAATTTGGGCTGACTCACTATGTGAGACTGTGTGCTTCATATTTTATTATCAGCAAAAAAAAAAAAAAATAACTGCATATGACCTCTGGAAGAATGGTGGGGTACATGATGTAAACCATCACTATCTTCCTTTATATTACAATTTTGATTTTCCCTGTGTCTTCCCTTGATGATCAAGAGTAGAGATGATCAAGATTTTTCTCCCTGCTTTTATTGGGATGTTGGGGTAGTTAAGGAACCAAGATAGATTTTTAAAATTCTGCTTTTGATGTGAGGAGATTCTCTTCATTAACTTCACAATATTGTACATACAATTATATTACAGAACCAGTGCCTTTAACTTCTAAATACCTTCAAGAATCACTGTCAAAGTCCAACACATCATGATAGTTTTTGATGTTTTCAGAAAAATAGAACTCTTTGACACTCTGGTTTGGTAAAAATTTTTGCCTGTGAGGAATCTCCTTTCAGCCCCATTTAACCACTAGCTTCCATATTTTGGGGATATGATTCACTGAGGTTACTATTAGAACATTTTCATTGTAGTTATGCCAAGACAGACTAAACACTTAGCTGGAAATATTTTTTTAGTTCCAGGATATTTGTTTTCCAACTATATGCCAAAGCTCTTTTACTTTTTTCCATTAAGATATAATTGACATATAATAGTGTATCGATTTAAGGTATACAACATGATTTAATGTATGTATATATTATGAAATGATTACCTCACTTATTGTTATTGTTATTGTCAAGATGGTTTTCCATAATCCCACGGCATGCAAAATATGCTTATTCATCCTTGTGAGTATGCAGGAATAAATGCTCAGAAATAACGGCTCTACTGTAGATATTGAGAAGAGTATTTTGTATATACCAAAACTTATTAATGAGGTTAAACGTTAAGAATAACATCTTAAATAAATGCATTTATGCGGGCTCATAAAAGCTCTATGAAGTTCAAGATTTTTTGTTTCCTATTCATATAAATAGTTTCTTAAGTGAACAAAAGTGCAATAAGAAATCCATAGAGCTCTATTTGCTCATGATCCAAATTATCCCTTAAAAACTGCTGCTTTGACTGTAAACTTCCATGTTCTTCATGATTTGAGTGATGACAAATTAAGCTGTATATTTAAAGTAACCCAATGATTTCAATTGGGGAAATTTAGGATTATTTATCAAGCCCTTTAAAATAGGAATACAAAAATTACCATGAATGAATGAGTCTGGTGAATCATAAAATCTTCTGAAATGTGTAATTCTTAATGTAAAAATTAAAGTTTTTTTAAGTATAATTTAATAAGTGTTAAGCATTTTTTATATGCTCTTGTATGATGGCTTTTCAAGTATTTAGATAATGTAAAAAAGCCTTTTTAAAACCAATCACCTACAACAGGTGATGGATAGCCATCTTTCTGCCACAAGAGACCTGTTTAATCTTTGGACCTAGCCACCCACTCTTCCTGGTATTTCCCAGCTCAATATTTATGCTTATATTGTCACTTCATCTTAATAGGTGTCTTCTTTGCTCCTCTTGCTGTCTAGAATGTCTACCTCAGGGGGATTCTATTAACATTCTTCCCTTTCTACCAGCTCTTGCTTACCATTCATTCTCTCTCCACTGCAACATACCAACTAATATTTGTCTTTCCCAAACCTCACTCATGTACTACATCTGGAAAAGGACTCCATTCTCTGAGGTGCAGAAGAAAGAAGGTCCCAATGACCGCCCTCCCAAGGCTGGCAGTTGGGGAAGCTCGGCCAGGGCTGTTGGCAAAGTTCTCAGTTCTCCATATGGGCTTATTTGGGCTTCTTTGCAGCAACAACTGACATCCAAGCAGGAGCATCCAGAAAACAGACTGAGGTAGTCTTCAAATGCCAAACCTATTCTTTTGCTATAAAGATCAGATATGACTTGTTTGGTTCGGAAGTACATGATGCCAAGATAGCACAAAGAGAAAAATACTGTTTCATAAAATTGCTAAATCTAAACACCAAAGGAAAATTTATACCTGATTTGGGAACGTTTTAACAAAACAGACTGAGGAAAGAATGCTAACAAACCTCTACTTTGGAGATGGTCAATTAGTTCCTTTGGACTTAAGAAGGATTGGTAATCAAGGACCACGAGGAAAGGACAGTCTGAGCTGGAGCACTAAAAGGTCTGAAAAAGATGGGGTCAGTTTAATGTGAACAGTCTTAAGGGCCAAAGGGACAATTCATTTTTACAGGTAAAAGGGTATGTAATACCTTAAGCCTGAGAGAGAGCCTACCATAAAGGAGAAGTGGAAAAAGGCACATAGGTTTCCACAAAGGAGGAAAGATCCTGAACCACCAGTTGGTGGTGTAGGTCCTCCTGGTGGTGAGATATTCTGGCTTGTGTATACTGTAGAAAGTACTGGCCCCAGGAGCTAAAAATGGAAAAGCTGACAGCAGAGCCTGGGGAACATCTTGGGGGAACTCTCTGGGGATGGTGATTTCTTAAAAAATAAATAAATAAATAAGGGGGGGTGCGTTTAGGGGTAAGGGACAGGGCTGGGTCTGGCACCTAGTGACTTACGCAGACACCACCGCTGCGCTGGGCAGGATCGCCAACTCTGGTCCTCCAGAGAGCTGCGAGTCTGGGGATCAAAAATCCAGCAGAGCCGGGTGGGTTATGTGTCCGCAGTTTGCTCAACGTGACGGCGAGTATACCGCAAAGAACGCGAATATGTGAGAAAACGTCCTAGTCCCAGTGGTCTTGGGAGCTTTGGGCTGTCTGGTCCCAAACCCTCCACCAGCAAGCACTAGGCGCTGAAAAGTACGGTTATTTAGGCTCAAGTGTCCCAGTCTCGGAGCGGAAAGTAGAGGGACAAAGATAGCGCCATTTTAGAGGTTATCCCATCTAGCTGGCAGTCGATTGCCTGCGCAGGCGCACAAAGACATGGATGCCAACTATCTGATTGTTTTTTAGAACGTCACGTGACCCGCTGGGGTAAAGGCGCCTCATATTACTCTGCACACACCCGAGACAGTGAGCACCAGTAGGCTGAGCCCTAGCGAGTCATGTGGATCAAATGACTGGGGGTGACGTCTAGGTTCTTCCGGCCCAGTGAGCACCAGTAGGCTGGGCCCTAGCAAGTCACGTGTACCAAATGACTGTGGTGACGTCTAGGTTCTTCCGGCCCAGTGAGCACCAGTAGGCTGGGCCCTAGCAAGTCACGTGTACCAAATGACTGTGGTGACGTCTAGGTTCTTCCGGCCCAGTGAGCACCAGTAGGCTGGGCCCTAGCAAGTCACGTGTACCAAATGACTGTGGTGACGCCTAGGTTCTTCCAGCCCAGTGAGGACCAGTAGGCTGGGCACTAGCAAGTCACGTGAATCAGATGACCTGGGGGTGACGTCTAGGTTCTTCCGGCCCAGTGCGCACCAGTAGGCTGGGCCCTAGCAAGTTGCGTGTACCAAATGCCAGCAGGTGACGCTTAGGTTCTTCCGGTCCAGTGAGGACCAGTAGGCTGGGCCCTAACGAGCCACGTGAATCAAATGACTACGGGTGACGCCTAGGTTCTTCTGGCCCCACTCCGCGCAGCGCCTGATCTAAAGCCACAGGTTCAAAGTTTCCTGCTGCTCTGAAGCTGGATTGATCCAGTCCCCACAGAACGCGGAGATATTTGGGCAGTCAGGAGGCACTGATGCCCAGTCACTG
>NW_006441071.1:11410963-11436937 GCF_000325575.1 Pteropus alecto
ACTCGTTAATGGGTGTCCACGCCCAAGCACGGGGCTTTCCGGAGTGGTGATGTCAGAGGCGCGACCTTGGGCTGGCCTGGATCTAAGAGGTCGAGTCGTGTAGCGGGTCTCCCTCAACCTCGAGCCTCTGTAGCCTTCGTTAAGTGAGAAGGTCCTGGGTGGGCTTAAGTATACTTGTTTGGAACCCTTTCAAGGGGGCAGTGAAGCAATGACTGTTGTAAAATTCAGGGAGAACAAGTGCGGTGTTTTGGAGGCACCTGAGTGTGGCATGCTCTGTCCACGCAAGTGCAAACCTTCAAAAGGGGAAACAACAGAAACTTCCTGAGGAGCACTTGGACCAAGCCCATTTGGGGCTGAAATTGAGAAAATTGGAAATGCAGGTGCACCCTGGTTCCATTCACCATATCAAAGTCAGGTTGTTGCTGCCTTCGTTTTTACTCTTAAACATCAGGCTTTCAAAGTGTCAAATTTAGGTCTTTTGGTGCTGCCAGAGGTAGGCACGATGTGCAAATGTTCAGCAAAGGTAAAATGAATTTTCTTGACTGCCTGAAAATGTCTCAATTGACACACCCCTCGGGACTTTCTTCTGTTGTTTACAACTAAGAAAAATAAGCCCAATCTTAATGCTAGTTATACTATATATTGGTGAAAAGACCTGATTTCAATGCTACGAAACTAATTTCAGTTTTTTTGGAAAACCTCTGTGGACTATAGTCCCAGATGTTTTATTGGTTTTGAGGGGGCACAATGAGGATAAAATGAACATGATATTTATTCATGGTTGTAAGGTAAAATACTCTTTACATACTCACAAAACTTTTGAATTTGCCCTATGCAAGCACACAATTGAGTATATTCTTAATAAACCTGTAAAATATCAGGCTTCTAATTTTCCTTAGGAGGCAAGGTGATATGAGTGATTACAATAAGAGCAATGAATAATAAACATAATGATCCGGCACGGATAAATTGTCTATAATTACTGTCTCAGTGACTCATCTCCCAATTCACCCTCAAAGCCATTTCACTAGGTTTTTCCCTCCATCAATTCATAAGATCACTTTCTTCTCCCTGGCATACTTTCTTTACTTGACTTCCAGGACACCTGTTCTCTTGGTTTTCTCCTACTTCACTTGCTGCTCTTTCTCAGTATTTTTTTCTTTTTTTTTTTTGCTAATTCTAATATGCAGCTGTTCAGGTGTTCTGGTGATGGACTGTTGATGCTTGGAGAAGTAATAAAATTAAGACACATAATTCATAAACTATTTTTTATTCCATATTCTTACCCCACTTAAGTAAAATTACTAATTATGTTGTTATAATTAAGATTTTAATACTATTTAGGTTCTATTGACAGTAATAATCTAAATCAGATCAGCAGATTATAGCCAGGGGCCTCCAGATTTCCTTTTGGGATCGTCAAAAGAAGGGCAGAAATTGTCCCCTAATACTCCTTTATATATGACTACAAATATATTATAGTTTGTTAAATTAAAAATAAGTGTGTTGTCTATGACCATGCCACTCTGAACAAGCCTGATCCCACCTGATCTTGGAAGCTAAGTAGGGTCGGGCCTGGTTAGTACTTGGATGGGAGACCACCTAGGAGGACCAGGTGCTCTAGGTGTAAAAAATAAAAAATAAGCTAACAAGTTCCTTGCAATCTATGAGGTCAACCAAGTGTTGCCTCGCCTAAAAAAATGAAAAAAAAAATGTGTTATGGGAGATGAACACACAATGTAAATATATATATGCCTTACTGTTAAATGTACCGCTGAAACTTATCAGATTTTGTTAACCGATGTCATCATAAAAATAAATTAATTAAAAAAAATTTTTTTTAATTAAATGTGTTTAAGGTGTCAATAACTATTGCCCATTTGCCAACTTAAAGTATATATACACAGATATATCTATATACAGATACATTTTCAAAAGTGACATCATGAAACTTGAATTCATAAAAATGTATGAAATATGAAGAATTTGTTTCTGAACATTTTGCCTGAATATATTTGTGGAATGTTGCCACAAAGATAACTTGATGGTATGGTGTCTGATGCTGCATATTTTATGAATTAAATTATTTTAAAGTCAAGTTTAGAAAAGCACATTTTAGGATCAGAAAGAGAAATCTAACTCTGGGTTAATTAGAATAAACCACAGGCAAAGAATGGATATGAAGCTAAGCCCCAAAGCCAGACTTCCAAAGGGGAAAATATTAGGATTTCAGGATCTTACCAGCTTTGAAGGTGGTAGAGCACTAGACAGAAGCCTGGTTCCTTGAATGAATGCATGGTGCAGAGCCATCACCAATCCATGTTAGACTGTGACATGAACAATAAATAATAAACCTTTATTGTGTTGAGCCCCTTAAAATTTGGGATTATTTGCAACAGTAGTTTGCCTGAATATCACATAATTATTATAAACCTTACAGCATTATTGTGAGGATTAAAGAAAAATAATCTTGCCTAAGGAAAGAAGCTCAGGTTCTAAAAGATGGGTATCAAATCAATATGTCCTCTTTTTTTTCTTAAGTGATTCATTAATGAATCATATTGCTTCTCTAAAATATTTATTCCAAACCAGGGAATTTTGTTAAGTACTTGTCAAATTTCAAAAGGTGATTAAATACATTATATAATAAACCTAGGAAATGTAATATTTTGCTCTAATTAAAAAAATAATTGTTTTTTTCTGTAATAATGAATATAGTTTTTACACAAGGCAAAACTGGAATTTGGTGGGCATAGCATATTTAAGTGATTCCATGCAAGCATCTGGATTGCTGAAATAATATGGAATAGCTAAAGGTTTAAGTAAATGTAAAACATGGGGTTTCAGTTGAAATGTTTTACAACTGAAGTGAAAAACAATGTATTCTAAAATTGTGGGTTTTTTGGTAATCAAATTGTCTTAAAATTTGATACTAACAATAAAACATCGATAAAACCGGTCCTTGAAAAAGAGAACCACAGGAGTAGTAAGTCAGGAGGTATTCCCAGAAATGAATATGAGGTGGCAGATTTTTGACAAGATTGGGTCAATAACCACTTTTTTCCTCCCTCTCCTGACAAAACCCAAACCAAGTCTTTTCCAAAAGTGGAATCTCTTACCCAGGGCATTCTGCTTCCCCAGGGGCCCTCCCACTTGCCTCTAGTTTAGCAGTTACTAACCTAGAAAATGAAACATCTGTAAAGGCTTCTGGAGAGAGAAGATTAAATAAAAAATAGAAATAACAACAAACTAACATGCAAGCTTCTCACTCCATTATATGTTACTTTCCTTTTAAAAGAATAAACAGTGATTCCATCTTTGTAGTGATGAAGAGGGTGGAGCAGGGGGACTAAAGACCTCGTTACACTGTTCATAATAACAAAAGTTTTTTTCAGCCTTTTTTTCTTCTTTTTAAAAGATCTCTCTACTCTCTGCCTATTTTTCTTTCATTCATGCCTTCAACAAGCATTTACCAAGTGTACAACTTGTTACATGTATCAGTCTGTCACTGAGGGTGGGAGATGAGAAAACGAATTTGGATAAGGTCAAAACACAGTCTCAGAGGGGAAATAAGACAGTGATGTAAATGTCAGAGCAAAGTACAATTTATGGCATGCACATTTTTGGTAGCACAGCACAAATGAAATCTTATCAAATGGCATTTTATCATCTTATATTGGGTTAAGCAGGAAAAGGAGGCAAACTAATGTATTTGAATGCTTACCATATGACAGGCAGCAGGATGGGTACTTTACAAAGCCTGTACCATAATAGGGTAGTTAATAGGTTTTACTCATTTTTTGAGATGAGGAATCTGTATTTTAGGAAGAAAAAAGGCAAGGAGAATATGCATATTAGGTTACTGTTTGTGTTAAAAAAAGAAAGTAGGAAAATAAGTCTATTTGTATTTCCTTGGTTACCAGTTGTCTTTGGAGTGCACTGGGAAATAAACAAAAAGGTTGCAAGGGTATGAGACAGATTTTTCAGTATATACTTTTTTACATTTCAAGTTTTGAATCATACGAATATAAAACCTTTTACCAAACTTCAGTTTAAAATAGATTGGATTTTTTAAAAATCACTAAAGCTCTTACCCTTAGTAGCAGAAGTTTTGAGAACAATTCCTTAGAATTAAGTTTGCTTAACTATGAAGGAAAAGCAGGAGGTCCATTTATAACAACTGATCATGTGATAAAGTGCATTGAATGCTTTATTCCATGGTTCAGAGTGAAAGCAGAACACTGTTTTGAACTGCAGACAAACAGCATTTGTAAAGGGCTACCAACATGTTCACTGGTCAGATAAATCATGTATTTGACCTTTAAACCTCAAATAGAGGTGCCATTCACTCATTCATGCATTCAATAAGAACGTATTCCAGAGTGTGCTAGACTGGTTCACAAAATGTTTTTTTCAACAAGTTAAACCTACATAAAAGACAAATAGGCAGCTATTTGTTTAAAAATTTTCTTAAAAGTATTACTTACTCATGACATTTGAAATGATCAAACAGCCTCATCTGTATTTGCTAAAATAGAAATTTCGCCGTTGCATGTCTGAAGTGAAGACAACTTCACTTTGAAATGGTCTTGCCGCTAATAAAAATATTCTTGTTCTTGTAAGGAGGATCAGGTGTGAATTGTTTGGTTGAGAATGACAAGGTAGTACATGGAGAAAAATATGTCCTAATGAAACAGCGAACGTAGTAACCACAGAAAAATGTTTTTGTGATTTTTGAAGTATGTGTTTCAACAACAGTAGCCAGGGAAAATTATGTCAAAAATGAGAAGAGCGGAGGGAGAATGCTAGATACAGAAGCAAGCGTCTAACAGCGATGGATAGTTTTACTACCCTGAGGTGGGGATGGAAATCAGGGACGAGGAGGGAAGTATTTCTTGAATTGGGTATTTCTTGAATTTATCTTTTATATTCCCATATAGACCATGGGGCAGGTCCAGCACCAGTGGAAGGTCAGTTTTGAGGTTAAGCCTGGGGTGGGGATGTACAGGCTACCAGGCAGAAATCCAGAAAGAAGTAGCATAAGGCCCCGAGAAACCTTAGCGGAGAGGGAGGCTATGATTTACCTAAGGGTAGGAATACGCTTGTGGAATGCCTGAGGCGTCTGGGATGCAGACTCACGCCCAAGAGGGCCTAAGGCAGAGGGAAGGTGATGGAGACTAGGCCGCATTGTGCGTCACTAGCATGCGCGCTCCTTACTCTACCTCCGGATCTCTCGAGAGCTTCGGACGAATTACTAAATCAGGTGTGCCGTCCGGCCTGTGGCGCCCACCCTTCCTCCCACCCTCTGTGTGGCAAACGTGACAATCTCAGCAGATGTGAACGAAAACTTGTCCCGGCTACCCTGACCGCCAGTTCCGGGATTACCTTCTCCCTTAGAGCCCAAGAGAGGCAGACAGCTGGGCGCGAGTCTCTGCACCCCGGAGGAAAAAATGGAAGTGGGGTTTGGGAGACTTAATGCAGGATGCAGTCGTGTGTTGTACATGCTGTATCTGCATACGCCAAGGGACAGGGACCAAGGCGGTTAGGGAGGTAGAGCGGCAGTGAAAACACACACGCAACCGAGAATGATACCCTCAAGGGATAGGTCGCGCGCGACGCGCTAGTCACGTGACACCTGGGGCGGGGCCTGGCGGAAGACTGTAGTAGTACTTAGTGAGTCACGTGAGCCTCTGATAAACTACAGGCCTGGGGACGGGTGCCATTATCCTTGTGGCACCTCGACTGGCGCCATTTTCTCGCATTTTCTTTTTCTCCGGATACAGAGGGTAAAGGTGTTTGAACAGGCGGGAGGAACAGGAGCCCAGGGCACCTCCGCACAGATGCACTAGCCCCTGAGAGTATCCACGCGTGTCCTACAATGCAGTAGGCTCCGCTGAGGTCCTGTTGGGCGGTGCCACGTGGTATGTCAGAACACTGCTTCCGGGGGAAGGGGCTTTGGGGGGCCCGCTCCCCTCAGATTGCTGACGCCGCATATTCCCTGGCTGGTAGAGATCTTGTGGGCGTTTCTGTGCTCTGAGGCCTCTGCAGTCCGATTCCTGGCGTGGAGAAATCTAGGGAAATTAAAAAACAAAATAATTTAAAAACAAACTGAAAGAGTGAGTAGAACAACTTTTCATAAAGAAAACACGTACTATGTGCTTGATTTATTGCTTTGAACATAAGATAGCAGATATAAGTCCTTGATCTTATGGAGCTCACCGCCAATCCAAAGAGCTAGATTTTCAAGAATAACCAAAGAGCTATTATTTAACTGAAATCGTGCTAAGTGCAGGCATGACAAAGTACAGGGTGTTAGGAAAGCATAAAACGTAAGACCTAACTTAGTTTGGAAAGTTTGGGTAGGTTTCAGAGAATAAATCACAAATTAATCAGAGACCTGAAGGATAAGAAGGAATTGCTCAGGTGAAAAGTGGAGTAAACCTTGTGAGCAAAGAGGACATTATGCACAAAGGGCAAAGGTCCTGGGAACAAAGCTCTGCGACTTGTAGGAACTGGAAAACAAAAACAAAACTGCTACTGCAGCATTATGAGCAAGAGGAGAGTTGCCAAGATGAGTCTGGAGAGACAGACAAAACCCAGGTCATACAGGCTTCGTGGGCAACGTTAAAGAGTCATAACTTCATCTTAATATTAAGGAGAATTATTAGAAGTTTTTAAGATAGAGATTTTACCTTATTTTTGTTTTTATAATGGAATATCACATTAGCTGCAAATGGAAGATGAATATGGGCACAAGTAGAAATGAAGATTCCAGTTGGGAGATGATTGTAGAAGTCCAACAAAAGACGAAGGCATTTTGAACTATAGTATGATAGCAGAGACATAAAAAAAGCATATACATTCACAAAACACTCAGGAAATAGGAACCTTGGGATGTGGAGATGGCTTAGATGTAATGAGTAGATTGAGAGAACTGCTCAGCTTTTCTGAAGAAATCTAAGGTTCTTCTTCTCCCAGGAAAGCGAAGCTTTATATTCTCTTTTTGGAATAAAGCTTTACTCTTCAGAAGGTGGTATACATTGAAAGTTTGGTCAGTATGAAACTTTACAGAGGCAAACCCAGAGAGTTAAGGGGGAGAGGGAAATTTCTGTAAAAGGAGCTAAGTAAAAACTGTCTAGTTTTGGAGGCTCTTAGGTAAACTAGAGAAGTTCCATTTGGAGACCTGCTTCCTGGACTCAGCCCCTAGCTGTGCTCTCACATGGCTTACCTTGCCCTTCACTAACTTCAAGTGTCACCCTGGTTTCTGGGATCTAGCCTTCCATGATATGGACTTCACGTGAGCCAGACACTTCCCTTCCTTTGGATAGAGCTCTATCTAGTTCTGGCCTCTGAGTCTAAAGCATCGTGCATGCTCTCCCATGATTAGTAAGATTTTGTTTCTTGATTAATAGCTGCCAATTCTTGAACATCCACTCCATGACATCCACTTTACTTTGCATAGAAGCTACATTATTTCATTTAACCCTAACAACTCTGAGGAAGAAGCATTATCACCTTTTCCACCTTAAAAATGAGTAAAATGTAGAAAGTGAGGGTCAAGTAGTTTAAATGCCAAGCCCATGTTCACAATTCCTGTAATTGGAAGATCTGGGTTTCCAACACTGGCTCGCCCCACTCCAGAACCCTGACTTTTGTGAGGTGCTGTCTTTGGTTTAGTTTCTTTGCTTCATTTCAGATTCTTACTTCTGCCTGTGTTTGGAAGCCCAGTCTTGAAATATTCGTTGGTCTTATAATGGTTTCCTTTCTATAAGCATGTGGTTTGTCATTCTTTACTTTAGACTCCATCTGATTCTTTCTAACTTTGCCATAATGGTACACAGAAAGGGCCAGAGCCCCACCTCTGAGAAAGCAATTTCTGTCAACTTCATTTGGAACATTGAGGACAAGAGGATTAATTCTAGGACAACTTTGGTGCTTAGTAAAATCAATCATTTGTTCTTTCCCTGTTACTTCTTTGGCTGCACTCCTTGTTTTCTGCAAGACTCTTGATTAAAGTCACTTTCCATTTTCTCTGCTTATCTTCCTTTGAATGTTAAACACAGAGATATATGTTAAGTTTAAGTATGCAGTTGTTTACCCAGCATTATCTTGTATTGGTAAAAATCTGAAACACAATGTCCATATTGAGTCTGGTTAAATAAAATATGATTGTCCATAAAATGGAACTTAATGCAACCATTAAAAAATTACAGAACAATAATTCTGTCATGTAAAACTGTTACCAATATATCTCGGTTTAAAAAAAAAACTGCATGTTTAGTTGCTGCTTTAAAAATTATATACACATGCTTTCAAATATACATTTAAAACTTTAGATATACATCAAATATTAAGAAAGTTTGATTAGATTTTAGAGATCATTCTCACTTTTTAACTGTTTCCCCTTTTTCAAAAAACTTTCAACATTGAACACAAAATTATTTTTTAATTAAAAGTTATTAAAAATAACACCTCCATGATTTCTACAACAATGTAGACTATTATTTGGTTTTAATTCTCATAAAGACAAGGATGTAGGGTGCTTTTGGGAAGGTTAGTATTTTATTTATTGACCATTTCTCTTTAAATCGCTATCATCTATCTAGTTCAGTTCTTAAAAGCTGAATCAGTTGATTTGCACTTAGCATCTATTGTTTCTAACTTAGATATTTGAAAGTAGTCATTCAGGTCTCAATGATACAATTTATTTCAAGAACATTAATATGCAGAGGGTGTGGTGTTTATTTAGTGTAGTGGTTCTCAAGCAGGGACACCGTAGGAGTTTATGAGGATATTAACCAGAATTTGTGGGCTATTTCTAGGATTTTCAAAAATTAACAGGTACTGGGATATAGATGAAAAAGCACAGTTTGACATTGATAGACATGAGTTTAAATTGTGATTCTTTTCTCAAAAAAGAAGACAGGTTAAAATGTCTAGGCCTCCATCTTATCTTTGAGATAGGAATAACAGTATTAGCTCTCCAGTTCCACAGTTACCACCAAAAGTTCTCTGTATTTTTGGTTATCAAAATTTCCCCAAACCTGGGATCCAATAACAAAACAGTATTAAAATGGTCTTTGATGAGAGGAAGTATGTGATTGGTCTGTTAGGACAGGTCTAGCTTTATAAAGTAAACACTAGATGGCAACATTCTGGCGGGATTTTCTGTATCAGCCCAATTGGGATTTTCCCGCCTCCCTGACAGAACAAAAACCCAGAGATCTTCCTGCTCGTCTCAGCTCAAACAACAATTTGGGGACCGTATTTGACAGTATTTGCCAGTGACCAAACTAAAAGAAGTACACTTGGGAGGGGAGGGGAATAATAGTGAAAGCTTACATAGTATTTATTTTTGATAGGCCCTGTTCTAATTACTTTAATATAGTAAAACAAAGAGTAAATAAATTAACAAAATCCTAGCCCGCAAAACCCCTAGATATATGTATTAAACTTATTAGAAAAAATAAACAAAAAGTGATTTCATCCTTAACGTTGTGGATGAGGAGGTAGACTATTTTTCAATTTCTTCCTGTTTTCCTTTCCTCCATTATTATTTTCATTCATGCTTTCAACAAAACAAGTATTTTTAAAGTATGTACTGTGTTCAAGATACCAAGTGGATCAGTTTAGGGCCATGATGGTAAAATAATTCACATAAAGTTAAGCCTCTAAACTTTAAGGGCACTACAAATTGAAGAGGGCAGAAGACATGCATGTTAATACTATAGGACAAGGTAGGCCATATGATGTGCTCATCTTGTTCTCACAATAGTTTTATTGTACAGCAAAGGCAGTATGAATCATTTTATGTTGGGACGAGCAGAGAAAGAGAGAAAGGGAACTGACATTTATTGAAAGCTGACAATACGTAAGGACCCTACTAGGTAGGCACTTTACATACAGCATTTCACCTATGAAAATGTATTACTTATTTTTAATTTATGTTAGGTGGTTTTTAATATTCCCATTTTCAGGTGAGGAATTCAATCTTAAGGAGGATAAGTAACCTATGCACAGGTACATATATAGAAAGGGATAGAATAAGGCGTTGTGGACAGGTAAAAATTGCTGCTCTTTGTTTCAGCGTGAAAGGAAAATACAGATATAGTTTTAGGATATCAAATAATAGAAGTGCATTACAGGATGATAGAGTTTTGATATAAGCCAGATGGAAGTAGAAAAGAGGTCTGGGCACAGCATGAACAAAGACACAGAGGCCAGAGGAATGTGTGTAAGTCTGACAGGAATGTGTGTAAACAGTTTTTTTTTTTTTAAAGGGGAAAAGGACCGAGTTTAAAAATCTGCCCAGAGGTGGAAGATACTAGTGAAGTAGCTAATGAGGAGAGTTCTCCATCTGACCCAACAGCCGCTATCAGTTTAGTTCCTGTTTGTGTTTTCCTGTTGCCTTCAATTTCTGATCTTATCTACAGAACTCAGATTGGTAAGGGACATCAAGTTCTGGTCCCCCACACTTGAATAGTTTTGACTTTTTTACTTCAACACACATTTTATGACTCTAAAGCTAATGATATGCCAAACACTGGACAGTAAGGTGAATGTGCAGATGCCAGTTATATCGGGTCCTTGCTTCCGGTTTCTTCCCTCCAAATTCATGTTGAATTGGCCATTCTTAGGGGATAGGAGTGGATGTGTAGTCCACTTCCTTTATATTTCTTGCACATATAGAGTGGTTAAGCATGACTTTAGAGTCAGACACACATTTGATGAGATGGGGTAAGAGAAAAATGAAAATCCTAGCAGTGGGGCCCAGATTCTGAAAAGCAAGTGCTCAGGTTAACAGCAATGCTGTGCTGACACTTTCCCAGTCTCTGTGTTTTAATAAGTATGCGGGCCTGGCCTCAGGCTGCTGAAGCCCCTAAAGGTACATGGTAGTGTCTGGGATGTCTTCAGCCTCTGACTGATGCCTGACCCCTCCTGACCATGAGTTTTTTGACCCTCAAACAGTCTACTTTCATGCTGGGTTGACTAACATAGGGCAGAGTTGGTTAAAAGGAAGACTGTATGCTCTGGGTAAGGGAGTCATGAAGTAATTAGCAATGAAAATGTTATGGGAGCAGGACTCTGCAGGGGAGGGAATGAAATCAGTCTGCACTGAAGTGGAAATTGTAATTAAAAAGAGAAGATGTGATCTGCAGTGTGGGGCTCCTGGTCACCCTTGTCCTCAGGTCAGAAGGTAACACTCATGGTGTTTCTGCGGAGAGAAGACTGTCGGGGAGCTACTTTTGGAAACTTTGTCAGTTCTTCTTAAGACCTACTTATTGCTCCTTAGAACTAAGAGGGAGAGAACCCAGGCTAGACCCAGTTCTTCTCCAACCCTGCATCTGCCCTTAGGACCCATTGCCTAGAACTGGAGGAGAATCTTTATCCTGGATTGAGGTCAGAATCAGCGACCAAGGAGTGCCAAGGATTCCCAACTGGATGTTGAAAAGCCAGAATGCCACAGTGGAATAGCCCACGTTGATTCCACATGAGGAGTTGTGATATAATAAGAAATATATTTCGTCTTTGTCCCCAGTTCTTGGCACAAAGCTCCTAAACCCTTGTAAGTTTCTGAGTGATCGGAGTGTCTTTTTTTTTTTTTTTTTACTCATAAGAAGCCCCTTTTGAGCCCTCTTGAATTTATTCTGATGAAGCCTGGGGCCCCTAGATTGCCTCAAAATGGGCTTGGTCACCAGAAAGACCTAGAGATTAGAGGGTTGGAACTTTCAACCCTACCCACTGACTCCAGGATGAGGAAGGGTTGGGGATGGCTGCAGATTAAGCTCTATGAAAACTCTTGAATAACAAGATTTGATGAACTTTTGGGTTGGTGAATGCAAGGAAGATGAGCTCACCCCAGTTCCACTGGGACAGAAGCGCCTGCTTTCAGGACCCTATGTACCATTTTATTTTGGTATTTATCTAATCTTTTATAATAACCTTTATAACAAACTGGTAAACAGGAGGAAGTTCTGTGAGCCACTCCAGCAAATATATCAAACCTGAAAAGGGGATTGTGGGAAACTCCAAGTGGTAGCTGATTACTCAGATGTACAGGTGACAACATGGACTTACAACTGACATCTAGAGTGGGAGATGGGGAAGGGTAGTCATGCGGGAACCCTTAGCATGTGGGATCTGATACTATCTCCAAGTAGATAGTGTCAGAGTTGAGTTAAATTGTAGAACACCCAGTTGGTGTCCCCTGAAAATTGGGAGAGAAAGATTCTTTCCTCTACCCTCAAGGTTTTTTTGGCTGGTCTTATAACTAAATCTACATGAAGCAGATTAAGAAAAGAAAATAACCAAATTTCATTTCATATGTATGCATGGGAACCCCAAATATGTGAGAGGTCAGGGAAAGTTAATATGAGGTATATACAGCATTCCGAACTAAATAAGGTGAGGTATCTTGGGACTTCAACGGGTCATTGCAGGATAATAAGAGCAGGTGTGCAGTAATTAGTAGTTTGCCTTGCTATATAGATAGGCAAAAAAAATTATGTAGGTAGTTAAAGAGGGGTAGGCAGAAATTTCTCTTAAACCTGCAAGTTGTTGGTTGCCTTTAGCTCAAAATAATCCACATACAACAGAGGCACATATTGAGATGACTCGTTCTGAACTCCTGCAATTGCTTGGTGGTATTGGAAAACACTCTAGGATTTAGTGCCCAAGGCTAAGTCAGTGCCCACATGGCTTTGGCAATGATTGACCTGGTTCTGGCCCGAAATCTCTCTTACTTCTTCCTTTGCTGCAGGCCTTGACCTACCCCAGACTGAGAGTAATCCACTACCCTGTTCTCTAAGCAGGATAAATACTTAAGGGCTTAGTTTTTCTGTTTAGCCCGGGGTGGGGATGGGTAATAATCCACCTGCACCTAATAACTGAGATTTTGCCTGGACTTTTAGTAATGGGCATTTTGTACCATTCAATGACTGCCACACAAATTATTTTAAGTTTCAACTGGGTTTTCTATTACTCCGGTGTCTCTAGGTCCTTACAGTATTGAAGTTTATCCTCAAATTCAAGTGGCTGGACCTTTCTTTGGAGTTATTGTGTGCTAGAACCTCTGCCTACTATAGCTTAAAAAAATTTTTTTAAAAAAAGGTTCCTTGAGGCGAAACTCTGACTGCTGGTAGTGAAAGATCTACCCACCCTACAATGGCTGAACTTCCCAGATTCCAACATCCTGAAGGATCTCAACTCCCACCCTTATGCCACACCCTGAACTGTGAACTGGCCTCATGACCCTTCCTATCTCGCAGGCTCTGCAATTCCCTCCCCAGGAGGTACCACCACCACCAACAACCAGTACCAGCTTGATAAAGTCAGAGATTTTCACCTTATGTGTGCTTTCATCTCCGTTCTGCTCAGCCCCTGGGGGCTCCAACTTCCCCAGACATGTGGGTGAGCTGTTCACTTTCTGATGCAGTGTCTCTATATCTAATATGCTTTCTTTTCAAAATGGACAGAGGAGGTTCTACATGCTATTCCAGAGTCCATTTTTGTAGAGATAATGGGATTTGAGGGAAAAAACACCCATGGTCTGTTTGCTCTTTTCACAAGCTAGCCACTGAGTGAACTTTGGAATTGACTCTGATACTTGTTGGTGTAAAACCCTGGTGAGGGAGTGCTGGATTACACCCCTGTGGCCAGCACCATCCAGGAAATCCTACATGGAAAGACATCAGAAGAGCTGACCCATGTGACTGTATCACCCAATGCCACAAGGGTCAGGGTCAGCCCACTTTGAAAACTCTCTGTCACTATTCCCTTGAGCCACCAAGGGATTTTCGCCCCTCACCGAGACTCTGAGAGGGGAGAAAATGTCAAACACAGGTGTGGACACCATGCCCAGATTCCCCAGAGAGGTCAGAAGAAATGGAAACTAAAAAGAATTCTTTGGAGTTTGTGCAGAGGAGAACCCTGTGACCTCTGAGAGAACAATTATCTCAGGTCTAGAACCTGTTATGAAAGGCTAGAGTTGAGAGAGTGGTAAGGGGAGGCATGCAACACGTTCTAGTCATCAGCTTGAGATGTCTGGTGACGAAAGAAGGGGGTGCTTCTTATTCTGACTATAAGGGTGTCCCAACTTCCTTCTCCTTAGTTTATCTACAAATACATAGAAAAGTGGGACCTTCCCACCATGCAGAAGTGGCTATGAGACTGAGTATGACCAATGGGATTCAAGAGAAAGTTTGCTGCTGATTCATCCATTATATGAGGCTTTATATATATGATGACTCGATTTCTTAATCCAATTTTTACATTTTCTTTTTTTAAAGTTGAGATAGAATTGGCATGTAACATTTTATTAGTTTTAGATGTATAACATAATGATTTGATACATGTATACATTGCAAAATGATCACCACAAAAGTTAGTTCATATTCATCACCACACATTTTTTTTTTATTGTGATAAGAACTTTTAGATCTACTCTCTTAGCAATTTTCAAATATATAACACAGTACTAATTTTAGTCACCCTGCTGTGCATCACATTCCCAGGACTTATTTGTCTAATAACTGGAAGTTTGTACATTTTGACCACTAACACTCATTTTGCCTGCTCCCGTCCTCCACCTTTGGCAACCACCAATCTGTTCTTTTTATCTATGAGTTCATTTTTTTTAAAAAAGGATTTTACATATAAGTGAGATCATACAGTATTTGTCTTTATTTTACTATTTCACTCAGTAATGACAACAAGGTTTATCCATGTTGTCATAAATGGTAGGATTTTCTTCTTTTTTTTATGGTTGCATAATGTTCCATTGTGTATATATATACATTTTCTTTATCAATTCATCTTTCAATGTGCACTTAGGTTGTTTCACTTATATTTTTTTTATTAAAGATACAGAATAATTTCCCCCATGGAGACAGCACTTCAGCAATGTTCTCAGGGTGGCTTACATTTTGATCTCTCTTCAGGCCAGAGATATGATTTTACCACCTGCATATCTCCAGGGATTTTGTAGAGAGGAAGTGACAAAACAGAGTCGTATGGGTGCAGAAAGCAGATTGGTGGTTTCTAAGGCATGTGGGGGAGGCATGTGGAGAAATAACCAATTAATGGGTATAAAGTTTCCTTTTGTACTTATGAAAATGTTTTGGAACTAGATGGTGGTGGGGTTTGTATACATTGTGAATGTGCTGTCACCAAATTGTTTACTTTAAAATGGTTAATTTCATGTTATATGAACTTCACCTCAACTAAAAAAAATGTGTCCCATTTATAGAAGCATCATCCTTCCCTACTCATTTTTCCCAGGAAGAGGAGGGATGGGGAACTGTGCGGTAGCAGCAGTATGTAGGTACATGGGTCACAAACTGATGAGGACCAAGAATTCTCCACCTTATTTCATTCTCCTCTCCCATGTTTTACTCAGGGGTATTGACTGTGAAATAAATGGACTAGATTCTCATCAGACCCAAGACAAAGGAAAGAAGTTTGTAGTAACTTAGAAAAAGTACGTCATAAAAATATTTCCATTATTATGAAGGCAGACATAAAATATATGTGAACGAAGTTACTTGACACAAACATAAAGCTCATTATTATTATTATTATTATTTTATTATATTTGTTTATTTTTTACACCTACAGCACCTGGTCTTCTTCCTAGGTGGTCTCCCATCCAAGTAATAACCAGGCCCAACCCTGCTTAGCTTCTGAGATCAGACGAGATCAGGCACATTCAGGGTGGCATGGCCGTAGTAAAGCTCATTATTATATAATTGTTTTTTTATTATTAAAAATAGAGTTCCCAAATAATGTTCTGGCTTGCATAATTCTGAGAAAGGATTCAGCGATTCAACCAGAAAAATCACTGCCATGATTGCTTTCTTTTTGTTCACACCATTGAGACCACTCTCTGAAGCCCTCAACTTGAATCATTGTAAAGACTCAACTGTTCTCCAGATCATTTCCTTTCACCAAGAGACTGTTTGCAAAATGTCCCTTCAGGCTGAAAGAAAGGTCCCAACTGAACTAAAACTTTTGGAACTCTTCTCGCTGTAGCTGGGACCAGCCGCCCTGTACCCACAGCCTCAGCCTGAGTTCTTCAAACATTAGGTAGGCAGGACCTGTCTGATATGTGATGGCATCTCACTCAAGCTAATAATTTGGAGTTCCTTTTGATATTTTTTTCAACATTTATGTAATGGGAGCTGCAGTGGTGCTTTTAGGCAGTATTTATTGTTAGTATTCTTTCAATTTTCTCTCAAGGGGGTGGAACCGGTTGGGTTTTGGCAAGTATGTAAGTGGTACCTATGGAAACCTGCATGAAAGGGTACCCTGGTGCTGGCTTATTCCTGATGGCTCAGTTCCTTAGGACTGGTGCTCAGGCCATGACTTGAGTGGCCTGTCCCCAATCTGAATCTTGCAAGAGGAGTTTGGGGACATTTTACATTTTGTTCAGTGCTTAAGAGACTCGGCAGCAAATCAGCAAATCAGCTCTAAGGCTGCCCATCCATGGTATTTGACAATGAAGACATGTATTAGGGAGTGGGTGTGTGTGTGTGACTAAAGCACCCAAATATCTTACCAATGTCTCCCTGACATCTATTATCCTATCCTGTACCTAACATTACTCTGAATTTATCATATTCTCAGGTCTTTTGAATGATATGGCTTTTGCCATTTTGGATCCTGTTGGCACGTATGACAAAATTTCCTCCCAGCAAATGGCCCAAGGGGTCTTATTCCTATTGCATCGTGTTGTTACCAAAGTTAGGAAATTATGATGCAAGCCCTAAAAATAACAATCTCTTTAAATATTTAGGTTTGTGAAGATTAATACTTTGGCAGTACAAGAAGAGGAAAGGAAAGCGAAAATTTCATTTATGTATAATTAACAATGATTGTATTTTACTAATGTGAAATAGAGGCGGAACAAGGTTAAGATCTGCTACAGCATAGGGGTAGAGTCAGGGCTCAGCCGGATTGCCATCAGAGAGCTGAGTTTCTGTTCCCCACTCACCACAAATGGTTATTTGCTTGAGGTGGCCCTCTTGCTTGCCCAGAGCACTAGTGTCTCCTGTGTGATATTTTTTCCATTACAAAACACATTGCATTAAAAAAGTTTTATTAAAAACAATTAATTTCAAAGAGAAGCAACAGAACAAGAAAAGTCTATTTTTCTATTGGATTTACAGAAAGAGCAGTACTTATTTATGCAATGAAATTTACAATCAGAGTGATTCCATTTGGGGCCAACTGCTTATGTCGAGCTGGTGGCCAGTTCTGCACTGAAATCCTATTATGTATTCAAGAACAGTGTAGGTCTGGAAACAAATGCTGTGTGCACATTGCCTGTCCTTAAAAGTGAATTATTGCTTTTCTGGGCTTTATATCAGTTAGTGTTTTGCTTTTTGTCCTTCTATACTGATGTGTTGGCCAATGAGAAAGACTTGAAGGATGATCCTCTTCCAATGTGTTTTCTCTACCATCCATTGCCATCTTTCTGAATCTGCCTTCCATCTTCAATGATAATAAATGGAGACATGAATCCACTTCATAAATTTGCTCTTTGGTAAATCCAAGGACTCATATATAGACATTTGTAGGGCCTCAACTGACAGGTAAGTGGATTGTCTGTTTAAAAGAATTCACACTGAGTTGTTAATGAGGCTTGGCATGACAGTAATTGCTTTAAAGGAGAAAGTGGTTAACACAAATTTATCTCTAATTGGTGTATAGTGGGAAGGGATATTTTTGGACAGAGGCCACTGGTATTTCTGCTTCCTGCTCCTCCATCCCACTCTTAGTCAGCTGGGGAGGAAAACTGAAGTACCAAGCTTGCATCTAAATTCCTCTACAATTCTGCTTCTCTCGGAAAACAAAGCATCACCTGGGAGCCAGGCCTGCTTGGCTCTCTTACTGGGAATGTAGAATCCATATATACCTTAATTCTATCTTAAGTAAAAAAGCCCATGGGTTCACAGCATAGCATTAAACCTAGTACTAAAATGTTAGCATTCATAGTGCCAATATCTAGACCCCGTTTGGATGAGAAGAAATACACTACTGTTATTTCAGGTTTTCTGTCACTCATAATCTAACCTAATCCTAACTAATAAAGTCTGTATATTCGCAAAGGCAGGAATTTGGGTAGTGAGTCCTTAAAGTAATACAACTAGTTCCTGCGATTTCCATTGAAATAAGATATTAGATGCTAAATTGGGGTGTCATTTAGTTCTGGTTGCAGAGTGAATCCTGAACATGGATCCAAGCATGTCATATTGGTAGGACTAAGCTACTGTAGGGCTTGAAGGATGTTTATGAAATGTTGATTGTGTGCCAAGCTCTGTGCTAGGCATGTCAAAGATGCTGCTCTTCATTTATTCTGCTTTGTGATTTCTGTGGGTTGGATAACAAAGCATAATGCAGTGGAGGAGAGGGGGAAATATTTCAGAGCATTTTCTCAGATGCTTTTTTTTAAGCCCCCCCCCCAAGTATATTCCTTTTTAGTTCTACACGGATGCTCACAGATTGATATACCAGTTAATAATGATCTGACTGACAAGGACCCATTTTTGTGGGGATTACACATCTTTCAAGGTTTCTCCTCCCAATCACAAAGCGACTGTGGGCACAGAAATGCTCAAAAGAGACATATTGCTCTTTCCTCCCCAGCCTTTATTCCTAACTCAGTTACACAAAGCACTGCCAAATAATAGCAGTTTCTCAGAATATCTCCCTCATGTTTTAGAAATTAGTTTCATCAACTGCTCTACTTGCAGTATCTCATTTACTCCTCACAGTAATTGTATGAACTGAGTACTATTCTCATCACTGCTTTATAGTTGAAGAGTCTAGGGTTTAAATTCATCCCAGGTCACCAAGCTAGTGTGCAGTGGAGGCAGGATTTGAATTTGGGCAACATGACTCCAAAATGTATATTTGACCACTAAGCTTTATTACCTCCCTAATGTAAGTGCTGAATTACTGTTAATATATACCTTTATGTCTAAGCACTACCATATTATTTGGTTTGGAAGATACTAAAGGACCATGAAATACATGAGATTTTTCATAAGAAACATTTTTAGTGAGAAAGGGAGAGAGAGATGGGAGGGAGTTTGGCTCACAGTTAAAAGCGATCCTGCTTTCAGGTATGGCTGGGTCCAGGTTCTCAAATGATGTCATTAGGACTGGATATTTCTTTTTCTTAGTCTTTTCCTCTGTGATTAAGCCACTTTTGGGGAGGTTGTCATGTGCATTGAATCTAATCCTATCTGATGGGCAATCTCAATTCTCTCAGGAGTTCTAGTCAAAGTCCTGGGCTGACTGGGCTTGGCTTGATTAGCTGATGTGTAATGGACACCAATGAACATGGCCAGGGGGTCCACCACTCTTCCCTGCAGAGCCTGTCTCTCATACCCACACCTGTGGCCTGGAGTGCAGTCAGCTCATCCAAACACAGCCTGATAATGTGGGAGAAATGGTTTCCCAAAGGAAACCATTGTGATATTACAAGAAGAACATAGGAAGAATGATTAAAATAGGAACTTCAGATATTCATTGCAGCAATTAAACGATCTTCTCTATTTATAAGATTCGATAAGCTATTTTAATGATCAAGCTCACTGCTCTAATAGGGAAGGACTTGGAGTTAGGACCAGAAGACCTACGTTCTAGCCCTGCTTCTACTGAAACAAATGATCCAAAAGTCAACTCTGACTTCAGTAAATTCTATAAAACAAGAGATTTGAATAAATCATTTCAAGGATCCCACTCAACTTTTATAAAGTCCTATACCATTTTAAACATCTTTTCTCCTATCTCCCTCACTATGCTCCAGGCATATTAGTCTTTCAGTTGATCATTTATGGCCATTCTTTCCTATTATTAAACATTTGCCCTTGTTGTTTCTTCTACCTAGAAAATGCTTTCCTCCCTACTTGTCATCTGATTTGATATTTGGATTTCAGCTTAAATATCACTTCCTTAGCAAAGCGTTCTATGCATCTTCTATCTAAATTAGGTTGCCCTTGTTATTATCTCTCATAGCACCTGTTTTTTTCCTTTAGATTGATCACCAGAATTTGTATTGTATAGTATAGTATAGTATAGTATAGTATAGTATAGTATAGTATAGTATAGTATAGTATAGTATAGTATAATAAATACAATACAAGTATAGTATAGTATAGTATAGTATAGTATAGTATAGTATAGTATAGTATAGTATAGTAAATACAATACAATACAATACAATGCAATACAATACAATCAAATACAATAAAATAAAATACAATACAATACAATGCAATGCAATGCAATACAATACAATACAATACAATACAATACAATACAATACAATACAATACAATACAATACAATACAATACAATACAATACAATACAATACAATACAATTTAATGTATTATGTCAAGCACATACTAGGAATCAGGAAGCATTCTAGGGTTTGGGGATACAACAGTGAAAAGGCAGTTGTTTCTGACCTCGTGGAGCTTAAGGGAGACAGTTGGAAAATAAACATAAGATCATGTCAAGTAAACATATAAGTGTGATGAAGAACACTTAAAGCAAGGAAGGGGATATAGCATGACTTGTTTTAGTGCTATTTTAGATTAGGTGGCAAGGACAGGTCTCCTTGATGGTGTGACATTAAAGCTGAATGAATTGAGGGAACAAGCCATATCAGGAGAAGAATATTCCAGGCAGAGAAAACAGCAAGTATAAATAAAGAAAGCTGGAACCAAAGGATCTGAGAGATGCATATCTACAAATAGGAAAATGGCTAAATGAATTATGTTATATATTAGAATGTTATAGAGCTATTATTTATTACTATTACATATATTTACTTTTTCCCATTATTTTGACATATACAAGGCATTTTCCCTCCTAGAGATTAAGTAGACACCTCTTTATTATTTTTGCTTGTGTAGCTATATTTCTATATTTCTTTTATTTAACCAATTTAGTTTATGTAAAGTGAAATTCTGCCTTGAGCATTTTCTCAAATCCTTCCTTTTTTAAATTATTTAAGTTTTTAGATATACTAGAATATATCTTGGCATCTTGGTTCCATTCATCTAACTATCGTGTTTTGGGCCGGTGTCCCACTGCTTTCTCTCCACTGCTCCCATTTTATTACAAGATTCCAAACAAACAAATAATAAAATATATGATTAATGCCTGTTGCCTTGATTATATACCATTTGCCATTTTTGCTTTATATGGCTCTTTTGAATTTCTGTACCACTTCAGAATAAGTTGCAGATATAACCTCTCCCCCTAAATACTTCATACACATCTTCTAATAGAAGTTGTAGATTATATAGAACACTGTTCTACATAATCATTAGACAATTGAGATAATTAATAAAAATTCCTTAATGTCAGGTAATACCCAGCCTTGTCTTTTATAGTTAGTGTTTTGAGCCAGAATTGAATTCAGGTTCTTGTGTATATCACATTGTTGTAATTTTTAAATTTCTATCCTCATTAATCTTTATAGTTAAAAAAAAGTTCTAATTCTTGTTTATTATTTCAAATAAAACTTAGACCTATTTTGTAAAGTTCCAAAAATTACTATTAGATTTTTATGATACTTCGATTAAATCTACACATTATTTTGTGTAGAAGTGATTTTTACTATATTTAGGTTTTCCTTATAGGATCGTCTTATGTCTTAATATTTACTAATATATTACTTAATGTCTCTTAGTAAAGGTTTATGTTTTTATAATATAAATCTTGAATATTTAGTGTTAAGATTATTCCCCGAAATTTTATCATTATGTTGCTATTATGAATGCAATTTTTTCTCATTGTATTTTCTAAGTGGTCATTGCTGATGTAGAGGAAACTATTGAAATTCATATATATTCAGAGAGAGAGAGAATGAGGAAGAGAATCTGCACTAACGGGTTAGCAAGCTGAAGACGCAGAGAAGAGCCAGTGTTGCAGTTTGAATCCAAAGGCTGCTGAATTCCTCCTTGCCCAGGGGAGATCAGTCTTCTGTTCTATTCAGACCTTCTACTGATTGGATGAGGTCCACTCACTTTATGGAGAGCAGTCAGCTTTATTTAGTCTGCTAATTTAAATGTTAACCTCATCCAAAATCGTTCTCACAGAAACATCCAGAATAATGTTTGACCACATATCTGGTCACTGTGGCCCAGAAAATTAATATAAAATTAACCATCACACTTGGTAAATGGCCACAGGTATCTTATATGTGTGTATATTTATAGCAGGGTCATAATAAGATCTCTTCTCAAGGATTCTTCCTTAAGGTCCCTTCATCTGAGAGGCTCTGGGTCTATGAACCAGCTAAAGTAAGAGAACTGATTGAGAGACTGGGTCTCTCCATTTGGGTGACATAATCAAATTTTGGTTCAACGGATTAAGATTTTCATAGGCTGCTCATTAGTTAGTGAGCATCAAAGATCCCTGTGGATGAAGCCTGATTATTTCTCTCTCTGACTCTGCTGTCCATTACAACAACCTTGCCCACTTTTCTCTCTTTCTAATGCTGCTACGGACCTCCATCACTCTGGAACTTCATCACTACCACTGAAATCAAGAAGCCATTTCAACAGTGGCATCTTCTACTATCACCTTACATGCGCCAACACAAAAAGTACAAGAATACTGCTGCTCCTCTCTGAATTTCTTGATGTTTAGGTGAAGTGATTGTCCTCTGCGCTCCTAAGGGATACACTGAGAGGGCTGAAGAGTATGTTGCACATGATGAATCCATTACAATATTTCTATCTCACCAAGCCTTCGATTCCTTTCTTCTCTATTATACCAAGAAAGTTCTAGTATCTTAACTTAGTACTAATTTAATGAAGGCTATCATTGAGCCTGGTTTCAGTTAACCAACTCTGCAAATCCTTAGAGCCAGTCCTGGCTGAATAAGCTAATACACTAAATCCAGAATACCCGGTGCTACAAACGTATCAATAATTTTAATATTATATTCCTTCTTCCTTGGTCTAGAACTCACTCCTACACAGAAATCTCCCATGCCACTATACATTAGCAATACTTTGCAATTCTTTCCCTGTGTAAGCTTCTCTTCTGGTGTCAGATGCCTTATCTATCTTCCTGGGGTATGCAGAGATCTGATTCTGGTTGTTGATCTAGAGGTAAAGAAACACTGGCGTACCTTTACAAAGTTAATGCTTTAGTGAGCCATTACAGGATCTTCAAGCAAGGGATGGCTAGCATCTCAAACAGAGGAAGAGGGACTGCTTCAGCTGGCAAGGGGGACTCAGTGGGATTTGGAGGTTGAAGATAATAAAATTCAACCCAAGCTAACAAAATGTCCCCATTTCAAGTCTTAGGATTTTAAATTAATCCCAAAACTTTCACGCTTGAGACCTAATAAGGCTGTGAATTCAATTTGTGTGATAATTTGGCAATCTGCAAAATCGAACATTGGGTCTGCTTTGTAAATACCTTCTTTCCGCAGCTACAGAAGAGATTCTTTTAGAGCACTGGAGCTTTCTAGTTCTCCGAGCTATCATTTTATTCTGTAAACTCTCCAGGGCATTCAGAAGCCACTAGTCCTCTCAATGGTCCTTGTAGGCATCCACCCCACCAGAAAGGTCTAACCTAGCAAAGATCTGACTTCAATAGGCACTTTGCTCCCCACTGATAATTTAAATAATTGTTTCCACTTCATGCCTAAGACCATCATGACCTCATTTTCCACTAGCAATAATGTTATCATTGACTTCAAACAGAACCAGGTTAGATAGCTAGTCTTGGATTCCTATCTTTGGGAGTTAGTTTCCTAAAGCAACTTTTGGCCTCAGTTACAGTCTCTGTTAAGGTTTATTTAGGAAAATAAACAAAATGCTCGTAGTATTTCAAGCAGAGGAAGATTAAAATTCCAGGAATAGGTGCATATAAAGCAATTGGAAGAATTAGAAGAGCAAAAGACAAGACAGAAAGACCACCACTATCTTCAGATCAACTACTGAAGGTGTAGTCCAAGACAGTGAGAAATTCTTGCTGCCTCCTACGTTGGAAAACCACAGGACATTTCCAAGGAGAGACACGGCTTCCCTGTTGTACCAATGTGAGTGCTGGTAAGGAAGCACTTTATGTCTGCCGCCACCCATGCATCTGTCAGATGCTATCAGAGAAATAGAAAATGGTTTCTGCTTTTATTTTCCAGTTCTCACACATGTGTATCTTGTCGACAGAAGACAAATAACATCCAGAACCCTGGAACCAAAGGAATCTGGGAATTATATAGTTCTCTGGCTTCTAGTCTCTGTGATACATAGAAAGAGTATAGACAGCAATGGGGATAAATGCAGGTTGCTCCCCTAACATGGTGTCTAGCACTGAGGGTATCTTCCAACTTTTATGAAGGCTGTAATTTCTATTCCAAATCAGTGAAAACACTGTTTGCTCATTCAACCTAGCCCTTCTAGCTCACCACCCGCCCTGCCTGCCACACACACCGACACATACATTTTGCCTATTGTTCTTTGTTTTACACTTTTTGCCCCTCTGCTAGTCTCTGTACCTGTTAACTACAGAACCCAGTGTGCAGAACATGTATGAAGGAAGAAGCTTAGCGGAGAAGAAAGAGGACAGGTTCTCTTTTTCTCTAGTCGAGGTACAAGTGATGTTCTGATGACTGCTGTCCTCTCTTCCTCATATTAGGACAACTGGAATTTTGCAAGTTCATTCTTTTGATAAAAAGCTCAAGAGATAGCTAGAGAGCTTAGATTTACAAAATATCTGGGTATACATAATTTTCCAACTAAGACGATAGTGAAAAATGTATAACAATATCTTTTACATTTTTAGAGAGAGAGGAGAGAAGAGAAGAGAGGAGAGGAAAGGAGCGAGAGCAAGTCTGTTATGATGGCCGTGCTTTCAATATATAATCTCTTTTTAAATCCCATTAAGCTCTGTGAGATGCGAAAACTGAAGCTCAGAGGTTGGGTAACTTGCCCAGGACCCTACAACTGTAAAAGAACTCTCTCGTCTGCTCATATTGGTTTCCATGAGATATGACAGGGAAAGATACTCCAGAATTAATGAATGGAGACTAACCAACTCGAAGTGTCTGGCCTCGCGGTCAGAATCTTCTTCCACCCCCGCTGGGTTCCCCAAGCACTTCGCCCGCAGCCATCCACCCGAATCCCGTACGAGTGAGGTCCCAGACTGGCGTCGGGCGCATGGTGCGCCCTGGCCTCTGCATCAGCCAGAGATGGAGTAGGAGTAACTGAGGATGCCGGGAGCAGCAGGATTCCACGGGGGCCCCGAGAAGGGGGTAGGGAGAGGGGGCGGGGGCCCGGGTCTGCCCCGCTCCCGCCCCTCCTTTCACTCCCATTGGCCAAGCATTTGCTCTGTTCACTCCCATTTGCTGGCCCCATCCCACCGCCCGCCCCCAGGGCGACACTTAAAGTGTGCCGAGCAGGTGCCTCGCGTGGAGCAACAACTTTGCGCGGGGTGAGCGCGGTGCCCAGGGTGAGCGCGGTGCCCATTCATCGCGCCGGAGCATCCATCCATCTGTCGCACCAGTTGTCCCGTGGGAAGGGGCTCCAGGCCGGAGGCGGCCGCCACCCCGGGGGTCCGCGACCGGAGAGGGGCCGAGAGCGCAACTGACTCTCGCGGGCTGGGGCGGGGGACTGTGGCCGCGACCATGCAGACGTGCGCCAAGGCCTGCGGGCTGCGTCTGGGCTGTGGAGTCGGGGGCAGCCGCCGCCTGGCTGGTGGTGCGGGGCAGCGTTGGGCGCTGCGAAGCCGTGACAGCAGTAACGGCGGTGGGGACAACGGCGCGGCCGGGGCCTTCCGCCTCCTCGAGCGTCTTCTGCCCAGACACGACGACTTCGCTCGGAGGCACATCGGACCTGGGGACAAAGACCAGAGGGACATGTTACAGGCCCTGGGGCTGGCGGTAAGGACCCTCACCCGGGCCTCCGGGCCGCCCCGCCCCGCCCCGTCCCGCCCGGGTTC
>NW_006441071.1:11436991-11449541 GCF_000325575.1 Pteropus alecto
AGCCCCGAGCTCTGCTGCGCTCCGCGTGGACCCCGCGCCTCGATCCTGGGCCTGGCGTGGACGCGAACCTGCGCGCTCGGTCCCCGCGCCCCAGTCCTCTCCTGCCCTCGTACTCTCTCCTCCTCCCGCTCTTCGCTCCTCAAAACCGTTTGTTTTTCAACTCAAGTCACCTTGCTTGCTGATGAGCTCTAACTTTGCTAGAGGAGGACCTCGTGGTTTATCCGATTATCTCCGGTTGCCGATTGAAATTCAACCCGGAGTGGGTGGATCACGACCCCGCTTCATTATTTTCTTCCCTCCAAGTGATTTCCAATCTGATCAAAGTTATTCTTTTTCTTTTAAAAAAGAAACCCTAATTAGGCGACTTAAATGAGGTTCCCACAAGTCTTTGTAGATGCAAAACACAGAGGTGACTATTTTCACTCAGAACTTTACTCACACTTTCGTGTTCACCGAATTGCGTTTTAATTTTAGAGCATCGATGAACTGATGGAGAAGACTGTCCCCGCCAGCATTCGTTTGAAAAGACCCTTGAAAATGGAAGACCCTATTTGTAAGTGGCCGGGAGGGCTCCTTAGACGCCGCTTGCTTTGGCCTATTCGTTTTCTGCGGTTTCTGAAAGCCTAGCTCTGTGTTAGGATTGCTCAGGACTGCGAATGAATATGTTTATTAAAATAAAATGGCGGGTACCTCAAGGGGCGGGAGACGGTGGAATGTTTAGTTTCATGAGCAATCAGGTTTGTACCCTAGACTGGAGTCTTGCAGCGCCTTTCTAGGTTTTTCTTTCAGGGTTCCGGGAGGTACCAGCAAATTTCTGCGGGGTAAGTCAGTGCACAAACACGTGTGGAGAATGCCCCACTTTTCAGGCACCCATCTGCCCCACAGTTCTCTCATCTTTTGAGTTGGGAGGTGTCATCACCTCTTTGCAGATCCGAATACTCAGAAGGGAAAAAGGAATTACCTACGGTGATACAACCAGGGAAGTGACAAAAATGAGGAGACCCAGACATCTGGCCTTCAAGCCCAAGGTTACCACAATAGCTTCTAATTGTTCTTCTATCTCACATTCAAGTTTTATTTATACCTACTGAAAGGCAGCAGTACTTTTCAAGTCTGGATGATTTTTATGAAAAAAGAAATGAGATTAATGCTTGGTTCAGAGAGCTTAGTTTACTCATAGACTTTCCAAGAGTTTTGTTTTATATTTAAAATGTTTTTACTGGTCTGACTGCCTTTCAGGGATCTTCCAGGACTGAGGCAAGAATCCACAAGTCAAGGGACCAGGCGGAGCTGAAGAGCCCCCTCCCCCTTTTTGTTTTTAAACAGGAAAGAATTCTCATGGGGTTATCTGGTTTTGAATACTGTAATCTCTTTTACTTAAGGAGTCAAGTGAAGAGAAGTCAGTTGGTTCATTTTAGGTTTTAGGACAGGATACATGGAAAGCAAGCTTTGTTTTAAAGTAGACACCTTGAAACAGGAAGCCAGTACAGCTCCTAGTGTAACTCGAGCTATGCCGAGAACTACTCCCATTGTTGATTTCAAATCTGAACCCATTCACTTCATGGCTTATAGAGAACCTTGCTTATAGAAGGGACCTTGCTTATAGAAGAAAATCTGCACGTTGTGTTCTGTTGAACTTGTTGAGACCTAGGGATAGCTAGAAGACTTATTTATTTCAATTTCAGAAAATCAGAATCTTGATTCATTGGATGTTTAAAGAGTGAAGAGTTGTATATTTTTAAAGCAAGACTTAGGTGACTATTTGAACAAATAAATTCCTTTCTGAGACTTTCAAAGTCAGAGAATGTTTAGCTCAGCCCTTTTTACAATATAATCTAAAATAAGATGTTCTCTACGAGCATTAATGCCTAGGAAATGTGTCAAAGTTGTCTATCCTTTTTTCAGTTCAGCTACTTGTTTCCATCTGAATAATTTGAACATTGGAGAATTCCATTTCTTCTCTCTTGGAAGCTTGCCCCTGCTAAGTAATTTGCAGATTAAGTGTAAACTTTAACTCCAGCAGCTTTCATGAGATTTGGGGCTGGTTCTATCTGGTTAGTCTGAGGTGACTCAGAAAGTACTGCACAGTCGAGAGCCCCCTTGCCCTGAAGTGGACTGGCTCTCCGGCAAAGAGTGAGCTGGGGGCAGGGGAGCAGAATGCATCAGAAAGGCATCAATGTTTTACTCTGTAGTGGGCATATGTCATGGTTAATTAACATTCTCCACAAACGGAGAGCAAGTTTGTATGTGTAACCTCCAGTAGTAGCATTTCCATTTAATAGTGAGACAGTGTTATCCAAACTTTCACGTGAGCGCTTGTGTTCTATTGTAGTCAGAGAGGAATTCTGAACCAAATATTTTTTTGCCATGTATAGAGAAAACTAATAAGAACTAATTAGTCATATGAGTCTTTAGTGCCCTCATAGCTGAGTAAAAAGATTGTGAGAACTATGAACAACATGTAGATACTTGGGTTAGTTCTTATGCATAATAATCTCAAGAGTTTATGTAGTGCTTACCATGTCCCAGGCACTTTATAAAGTACTTTTCATGTGTTAGTTCAATCCTTATTACAACCCTATGAGGTAAGTACCATTATCACTTCCGTTTTAAAGATGAAGAAACCATAGCATACAGAGGATATGTCATTTGCCCAAGGTCATAGCTGGTAAGCGGTGAAGACAATTCAACCCAGACAATCCAGCTCCACTGTCCACACTCCAGCTACCAGTCTACACTGTCTTCATTGTGTCCTCTGCAAGGGAGTGGGTGTACAGAGTAGAAAACTCCTGTTCTGACTCTTCTGAAGTATCCAGTTTATAGATGTGCACAAATTCAATCACACTGGAATCACTGCCATTTGCCAGTTGCCCTAGTGGAAATGCAGCAGCATGGTCAGAGCACAGGTATGGAAGCACCCCGCTTGCTGCCAGCGTGCAGGACTATAGCTGGGTATTGAAGAATGAGTAGTGACGCTCTGTGGGACAGGCTGGGGGAGGCCGCTGCAGGCAAAGGGACCAGCATGTACAGGACAGACTGGCTGGACAGGATCGGACGTAGAGATGATTCACCTGTCATGCAGGACGCTCCCCCTCTCCTTGGACACTTCAGGAAGTGCCTTGGAAAAATACCTTGATTACCACTTAGCTTCTCAATAAGTCATACTTCAGAGAAATAAGCAAAGCTATTCAGTTAAAAATTCTTATCAGTTTCATCCTAATAAGTGAATCACCCCTCCCTCATCCACATATACAACCAAAAAAGATTGGAAGGATGTATGTCAGTGGGAACATTTGTTTTTCTGGGTGGTGCCATTATGGATGATTTTAGCTTCTTGTTACTTTTCCCAGATTTTTTACAATAACTTTTTTTCATTTTGTAATTAATACAACATTTGGAAGTGCTTTAAAGATGAAGCCAATCACTTTTAGCTATGGTATGCCTCAGAGTGTATTATTTTCAGGAAAGTCAGCTCAAGTTAACCAGACTGAACTTGTCCATAATTTTACAGAAGCTGCATGGTTTAAGGTTTACACAAAATTGCACATTGCTTATTGTGAACATGCTTAGGAAGAGAGAGGAGGAACTAAACTTCTTAATGTTCAAATTGGTTAACCGGAACTGAGCAGCTGAGTTGTTAGAATGAGTCCTGATGGACTGTGAGAACTTAATGTTCCGAGCTACATCGCTTAGAGTGATTTTAATAAATGGTTAATGTAGGTCTGTGAGCAGAGGGGAGAGGTGTTGTGTAACACAGCTGTAGGTGGTGACTCTGTCACTCAATGACGTTGGGCACTCCCCAGAACTAACCCCAAGGACGTCTAGATAGGGCAGCTGTTCCCAGGCTGTGGACGTCAGTTTTCTTCTAGCCGGATGGTGTCTGTCAAGTCCTGCCTGTGGACTCCTCAGCCTCTGACAAGGCTCTCCCTTGGCCGTTCCTGGCTCCTTTAGTTCCCAGATTAAATGAATTGTATTTCATCTTTAACTAGGATGATTCCAATGGATTTTCATTATACAGTTGGGGAAATAAACGAAGACCACCCAAGTGAGGAAAGTCAACACTATTCTGAACTTGCTGAAGAGTTAGCCTTTTGTTTTGGCAGAGGAGCGGAAAGCCTTATAATGGAATAAAGGAAAGGCTTTCAGGTGTTGGAGGCTGTTGGCATGAAGAAGCTGTAGGCAGGCTAATCATGTGATTGGTTAGGGGTGCATATTTAGCTTTATCTGGTTGGTCCTGAATTGCAAGTGGGGACCAAAATTAAGGAAGCTATCAGTTATTAATCAAGTCCTGTCCATTTTGGACCCATCGTTACAGAAGTTATTGTGCACATTGTCACTGGAGATAACAATTTGGCTTTCTGTACGTCTAACTCATAGCAGGCTGGCTTCTTTGGTGGTGTATTGTAGGTAAGGGGGTTGGTTTTCTAAGCAGGTTGCTGCAGGTCGTGGGTGAAAGTTACATATGGTCTGGCCCCTGTGTGTATATTCGGTCTCTCATCACAGTCTGTCCTATACTTATATATTTTTGTCATTAATTCTTATTGGGCAGACCACTGCATATCTGTGGAAAGTCAACCTATTGCCTATATTGTTAAATGTTTATTGGCCATTTACTGTGTGCAAGTCATTGTGAGGATAAATATATGAACAGACATAAATACTATCCTCAAGGAGTTTACATCTTACCTTCTTAATATAAATTAAGTTAGAAAGTTAAAAAGTCTCAAGTACCATGAATAAAATGCTGCAAGTGTTTAGAAATTATGTGAAATTGGTTGGAAAAACAGAGATTTGTGAAATAACATAAAGTTTAAATATATCTTCCATTAGAAGCAAAGACAATGTCTTTACATTGTTTTTTTTTATGTGTGTAAATATGTTATTGTAACATACTTACAAGACAGTATCTTCACCAAGAAAAAGAAAATGGCAAAATACAACTTGCAAAGCATAATTAGGGAAATTTTTGAGTATTGTTGCAGTCTCATCCTTGATAGAATCTTATCAGAATAATTATGCTGTCAATCATTTTGGGATTCTGGGGTGTTTTTCAACATCTCTAAGCTATTCTTCAGTTCACAAGGGACACCAACTTGGTGCCCTAAGATTTAACGCAATTCTGACACTACCTGAAGATAGCATCAGATCTCATAGATTAAGGGTCCAGTGCCCAAGACTGCCCCCACTTCAGATGCTAGTAGCAAGCCTTGGTTGTTGCTTGTGCTTCTGACAAGCTATAAGTTGAAGGTTTTCATGACCCACTCCTTGGGTTTGATTAATTTGCTAGAGGGGCTCACAGTTTATTATAAAGGATACTATAAAAGGTACAGGGGAACACTCGAATTAAGAAGTAAGTAGGACGAGGTCCGGAAGGGTCCTGAGCACAGCAGCTTCTATCCCTGTGGAACTGAGTTGGGTTACTGTCCCAGAACAGGGATGCATTAGCCATCCCAGAAGCTCACCAAATTTGTTGTTCAAGAGTTTGTAGAGCTTATCTGCACTTCCTTCTCAGAGGTCTGTGGGTGGGGCCGAAAGTTCCAACCTTCTAATCACTTGGTTTTTCTGGTGACTAGCCCTATCCTGAGGCTACTAAGGATCCAACCCTAAGTCATTTCATTAAGCTCAAGTGTAATCAAATGGGCTTATTTTGAATAACAAAAGACTCCTACTCGGGAAGATTCAAAGACAAAGACCAAATATAAACTTACTGTACCATAGGGATATTTCAGCTAGATATATAGTGCCATATCCTGATAGAAGTGGAGAGGTGAAAATATCTTAAAAGAGATGAGTCTGAAAATAAATTAAATCTGATTGTCTCCCTTTTAAATTTAGAACACCAGACTAGAAATCTCAGTCTTTATAAAGTATCATTTTTATCATTAAAATATTTTGAACTGTCAACCTAAATAAGCTCAAGTTACCCCAAATTTGAGTTTATCTGAGAATAGCAGAAGAATTGCAGTTCAGAAAACATGCTGTATCTAGCTACAGGCAAGTCCAGTTCGTTGAGTGTTTGGGACAGGCTGTATTATGGGCAAGGAGTGCAAAGAGGGGCAGTCAAGCCAAAGTCTAAGCAGTAAGTTCATTGGCTTGAGGATGGGAAGGGATTCTTTGTAAATGTTCATTGATCAAGAAGTATCTTCTATCTAGCAGGCATTTATGGGAAATCAGTCTCTCAGTTCTTAAGTTCTGTTCTTCTGAGTCAGCATGCATGAGATTCTCCATTTCAAATACTCTGATTCCATTTTAGATTGAAATTTAGAACACCAGTCCTTTCACAGAGCTTATTTTTTGATGTACAAAGGATACAAACATGCTGACATATGGTGATGAGGGAGCAAATAGGTCATGTGATTGGGACAAAGAACATAAAAAGTAAAACAACTTTTTCCTCTTATTTTCATCTGTTAAAAGATCATGGAATTCATCCAGCATTATCAAAGATATTTTATATAAACAAAATTATTTCTTTAACAATATTTTTTAAATTGGGTTTTTTTTTTTTTTTTTTTTTTTAGAAAAGACAGTATATCAGTTATCTACTATATAAGAGATTACTCCAAACTCAGTGGCTTAAAACAATCATGAACATTTATTATCCTCCCAGTTTCTGTGCGTCAGGAATCCAGGAGCAGCCAAGTGGGGATGGTTCTGGCTTGGAGTTTTTCCTGAAGGCACAGTCATACATTGGTGGATGCTCAGCTGGGGCTGGAGGAACCACTTGCTCGGTGGCTCACTCACATTGCTGGCAAGCTAGTGCTGGCTGTTAGTCGGTGGCCTTAGTGCCTCCTCACATGGGTCTCTCCACAGGCTGCTTGAGTGTCCTCACAATGTGGCTATTGGATTTCCCCCAGAGCCAGTGACTGAAGGAAGAAGGAAAGCTAGGCAGAAGCTATCCTTTTTACAACCTAGTCTTGGAAGTCCTATAGCATCACTTACACCATATTCTACTGATGAGAGTGAGTCACTAAGTCTGATCCAAATTCAAGAGGAGGGCAATTAGTAATATAAACAAAATTGCAGATATTTTTAATAGACTTTATTTTTTAGAGCAAATTTGAGGGGACGATATAGAGAGTTCCCAATACCCCTCACCCCCATATATACATAGCTTCCCTCATTATCAACATCCCCCACCAGAGTGATGCATTTGTTACAACTGATCAACCTACATTGACATGTCATTATCACTGAAAGTCCATAGTTTACATTAGGGTTCACCCTTGGGTTTATACATTCTATGGGTTTGAGAAAATTATAATGAATTATATCGCACTTTTAAAAAATATTCATTGCTATCAAAATTAAATGAATTATACTGTGTCGTAAATATAATGTTACTCTTGAGGACTGTTAAGGTACATAGGACCTTTTGCCCATATACTAAATTCCCAAGCCTATTCACTTTTGTCACCATTGAGTTATAAGCCACTATATCACCAAATCTACTTCTACAGCTTTCTCCATTTGCTTTCATTCTTCATTTATTGAGAGGCACTTATGGAAGATAAGATACTGTTTTAGCCATTGAGGGTACAGTAGTCATGAGGTAAAAGATGATAAAGATATGATCCCTGAGTATAGGTTACAACTGATAGGGAGGTAGATATTTAATAGCTCTATGGGTCTGCAAATAAAATGAATGCTTTGGCTGAGGTTATGGCATGAGCAGAAGCATGGAAGTATGGCTGTAACATGGTTATTTGAGGGACGGCGAGTAGACTGTGTGTAGAACAATAGGCTACAGAAAGGCATGAGAAGCAAAGTATGGAGGGCTTAGAGCCATGATAAGAGGAGACATTAACAGTCACTACAGAGACAAGTGACATGACTGAACATGTGTTTTGCAGAGTGCCTCTGAGATCAGAGGCAAGGAGGCAAACAAGCTGGGAGGTTGCTGGAGAGTTTAGAGGTGAGATGTTAAATGTGTATTAGTTTAGGTCTACCGTGAAGTAGTCACCAAGATGATATTAGATATGTGAGAAATTCATTGGTGGTGGGAACTCGAGAAGGTAGGGGAACCTTTAGACTGTGATGCAGTTTTGACTCTGATGGAAGGGGGGAGACAAATGGAAGTTTTAGATAGGAAGGATTTTACATTGTAGCACAGATCTAAGAAAGTTTGGTCAGTCCAAAATGGGAGTCCTTGAGCCAGAGTCGCCCATGGGAGGAGTGCCACATCATGCAGGAATGGATCTGCATTAGTTCTGAGAGCAGCCTGTGGGAAATAGGGTTTTGGTACAAACATGATGGTTCATCCAGAGGGGCAGCAGGTGGGGCTGTCACTCATATTCTAGGCTGAGTGTCTTGGGGGGTGATGATAATGTCATTAACAGGAGAAGTAGAGGGTCCTGGAAGAAGGCAAGATCAGGAGTCTTGTTTGAGCAGAATTGTTTGAGGTGCTTGTGGACCATGAATTTGGCAACGTTGAAGCAATAGGTGGAAATATGAGTCTAGAGCTCGAGAGAGAGAGATAAGAGATAGTGTTGCAGATGTAGTGAGTCTACTGAATTAATTTGGTGAGTAAGATTTCCTAGGGATGGAGGAATAAAGTGGAAGCTAGGATGTTGGGAAATGGAGCATGTATAGGGAGGGAGACAGCAGTCTGAGATGAAGTAATCCAAGAGGCTGGATGATAAAATTTCAGGCAGGGGGTTGCGGGCCTCATTGTTATATTTCTGGACCGTGATTAGGCATAAGAAGCAAGAAAATTCACTTGAAAACATAAGGACACTCTGAGGTGGGAGGAGTTGAGGGGCTGCCTGTCTGCTGAGTGAGAGGCAGGAAGGGTGAAACTGAGCATTAGAGGAAAGTGCAAAAGTTCCTTAAGAGCTATTGTGAACATCTGGGTAGTGAGGAATCCATATCAGCGTACTTGGCTTGAACTGTAAGGTCTATTAGGGTCCCCACACCCCAGCATCATTTAGTGATCTGGGGGGAGGAACAGAGAAATGTGGTGACTAAATTTTGCTGAGGTTGAGGACTGGCAAAGTCAAGAGATCAAGGACTTCAAGGCCCACTAGTTAGCACAGGCCAATTGGGGTGGGAAAGGGGCGAGACAGTCCCCACAGCCCACTGGGATGGAAACTCAGTGACCACCTCATGAGACTGAGAGTTGGAGCTGCTTACCTCCGGGTTGATTCAGGAGCTTTGGGGCAGATGCTAGACTATGGAGGTTGTGAGCTGCTTGCAGGCATGTCTGTGTTTTGACTTACATTTATGTACTTTTTCCACTATACCTTGATTTAATAAGTCTCCATCATGTGATGTGTGAAAAACTGATCTCATGTTGACTGAGATCACTTTTTTTTTTTACTTATTAAACTCAAAGTATTTTTATAAAAATGCAGACTGAGAATTTTAGTAAGAATTTTCAGTATCTCTCATAACATACTAATTTATTAAACAATAAGGAAACAGAACTTTGGAAAATCTGATATTGTAGACACTGCATTATTGCATTGGACTTGCTTAATAGCTGTCAGTTTCCATTTATAAATGTTTCTCCGAAGCCCATGCTTTCAGGGATATGAGAACAATTTGTGCATTGGTTTGTCATCATGGATTCTGTGATGGGCGAGTTATTGTGAATATTGAGCTAGCTGTTTGGGAGTTTGGGTAAATTTCATTGCAACCTTGATTCACATATATTTTCTGAGCATCTTCTATGTGCTTAACAACCCACAAAGAGATTATAATTTAGTTGGCAAGATTCTGGGATGGACTACAAATTTTTCCATATGCCTATTCCTTTGATCTATAAAAAATTATTTTTCCTGCAAGCGTGTCAAATTGCTTGAATTGGACTCTTAGAACATATCCTCCTCTTTTTGTTCTTGCTCTGCTTGCCATAACAATGTACCCACAGAACAGCAAAGAAGAAAAAAAATATTCTAGGATTTTCACCCTGATTCTCATTTCAAACTGACCATTTGACCAGATTACTTAGGTCAACTGTTGTTCCAGATAAATATTATGATTTGTAATGTTTCTCTGTATGTTTCTGTAGAAAATATTTATAGACTAAATGAAGAGAGGCAGTGGAGGAGACCTCCCATAGAAAGCGACTCACATTCAAGGTGTAAATAGCATACATGGCTCCCCTTGTTCCTGCTTCCCTGCCGTGGGGAGCCGTTCTGGTTTTCCTACAGCTGTCATGAAGATCTTGAACTTGTATCTTTTGGGAGAGCAGAAGGAGCTGTAGAAACTGCACATTTTTTTGGAGACGAGGGACGAAGGAGCCATCAGAAACACAGATTGGACATGCGTCAGCTCCTTTCAACTAGAGGTGACCATTGGAGAGGTCTAATCCCTGAGGGTCATGAGGAGGTGGGTGAGGTGGAACGTTATTTGGCTGAGCAAGAAGACGAGGAAAAGCCTGGCAGGATTAGGGCGAGGGGGTCAGGCAGGCATGCGTGATGCTGTCCCGACCACATCCTGTCATATGGGGTGGATATCCCCTCTGCTAGTCTCGAAGGGCTTTCAAAGAGTTACCATGTCATTATTCTACACTACACAGAGCTTATGGATTGGTTTGCTTCCTGGAATGAAGAAATTCTGTGATTCACAGACTTTGGTTTTGAAACCCTCCTTTATTGGAGAGGAAACTTGAGGGAGTAGGGCTTATGCTCTGTGTAAGTGAGTTTAAGACAGACCGTTCAGGGGGAGAGAAAGGGGTACTGATTAGGTGAAGTTATAAAAAGCCTACATGTTAGGATGGAATATGTACACAAGTTCTGGCTTCCATTCAGAAAAATCAGAAAACCCTGATACATGCTATCATTCATGGTCTGTTTATTTTGAGACCCTCAGCCCCATTCCGTGGTTTCTCGAGCAGCTCTGAAGCCAGGGATCTACATGTTAGCAAGAAAAATAGTAGGCCCTGTCCTCACATTCTGGCTCCAGCTTCCCCCGTAAGCCTCTGGCAGAAAAAAAGCCTTTCTGGGGAAATCCAAATATGAGTGTATTGGTTTCCAGTCCCAATGATTTCCTTGGAGACCTTTTTCTTAGTATCTTGCCAAGCACACCTAGGGCAGGGAGCGGGAGAAGCTCTGACAGTGTGCTAGGTGCTACTGGGATGTCCAGAAAATGCTGTTTGAACTGCCAGCCACTGTGAGTACTGAAAGGTGTCTGCACCCATATATTTCACAAGGAGGATTTTGTTCTGGGCATAACCTTTCAATTTAATTTAAAATTTTGAATAAATAGCATAGGCACATTGTCCAAAATTCAAAAACACAAAAAGATGTACAGGGAAAAACAAGACTCCTTCCCAATTACCAGTTTCTTGAGAATCATCTCAGAGATAGTCTATTAATATACAGCATATGCATATATATTTATTCTTTTTAAAATGGAAATGGCAGAATAATATATGCTCTCTGTGGAAACTTAGGCATAATGTTTTTAGATTGTCAAAAAAGCAAAAGTAAAGCATAGATACATTTTTCCATATAACTGAGTTGAAAAAAATCATAGGGTTGTATGTTTGGGGTAATGGGTTAAAGGTGGGGAACAACGTGTATCCGTGTGTGTTTAGGTATAGCAGGCATCTTGACTCTACAGCCTGCCTGTCCATTCTACTGACATTTTTCTAGGCCCAGCAGTGCGTACAGTATTTAACAGCTGAATCGGCTTATTCCTATTGCAAAGTATTTATGTAGCATAGTAGTTGGTCCAAAGTTCTCCTTGATATTTTAAGTGCAGGTGACAAGAGAGTTAGTGTTGGAAAGGCTCTTATGTGGAATTATGTAAGGAAAGAGAGTGCTTATGCTGAATTCTGAGAAGCAGGAGAAGTGTGAGACCCACCTGCGATTCCTATGGAGTGGTGTCATTGAACTCTGTTCTTGGTACATTAGAACCAGGGTATTATGCAATGCTCCGAGGCAGAAGAATAAATAAGGTCAGAAGCAGGCATTTCTGTCCTCTGGAAAAGAACTTACTGGTGAGATTCCTGAAGGCGAGCTTGAGGATTTTCATGGCTGGGAGTGTGCAGTAATGCACAGCATCTGGCTCCTCCTCCAGGCTTGCCAGGCAGGCATCTAGAGAATGATAGATTTTCTCCAAGTTTTTTCTAATGGACACTTCCTTTCTCACTCTGTCTCATTTTCCCCCTGATGAGTTTTCTTGCCATTCACATTAAGGAAGAAAGTTACTGGAATTGGGCACCTTTACAGGAGGAAGCTGTTTTTGTTCAATCGGAGGGGAAAGTGTGAGGAATGTGCACTCTTGTGGGGTTTGCCCTGGGGGCAGTCTGAACTCTTCTCTGCTTGGTCCACACAGCTTTCTGGCGTCGTGCTGTCCAGGGTTTGGATAGCACAATTGCCTTTTTATAATGCTTCTCTTACCAGGTAGGGACAAAAAGGCTGTCATCTGGAATTCAGGATCTTACACTATTTTCTCTGGAGAAGAATTATTTTCCAAAGGAGAAAGGACTCTAAATGTACTGTAAAGTCCACAAGCGGACACTGCATGGCTAGGATTTGTGCTTCTATTTAGACCAATCATGCCCCCAAAATTTGCTCTTAGAGACTGATTCTGCTATGTT
>NW_006441071.1:11449598-11465643 GCF_000325575.1 Pteropus alecto
ATTGCATCTGGGCATCATTTAACATGGTAACTCAAGCTCTGGGCTCTTCTGTTGATTGGGCCAGAAGTGAGATTTCATTAGTGTTCTGAGAAGTGGCGTCCAGTGAAAAAACATTTGAAACAATTCAGACACTCACTAAGCTGTGTGTTTGGGAAATGTTTTTTGTAATATGTAATTGGTAAAGCCCGAAGTCTTTATCACAGTAAGAAGCAGCTTAACTCTGTTCTTCAAGTCGCAGACTGTCCTGGCTTCTATCTGGGAAGTTTGGTCATGATGAGCAATGAATGAGTGAATGAGAAAGGATTCTCACACCGTTCTTACTTTCAGAAGCATGTCCAAGTACCCATCCTACTCTTGATAGCTCAGCAGTATCCATTAGCTTGGTGTACAGAGGACTGCTTGTTCTAGTAACTCAGTTCTCAGTGGAAGATAAAATTAGTTGTAAAGACCAAGCTAAGATGAGGGCCAGTCCTGGGATATTCGTATTGGCCCCAGGCTGGGTAAGGGTAGAGCCTGCAGGTGCTTGGGAAGTTTGGTCCTGTAGGGACAAGAGTATATGTGTTATAGGATATAAACTTCTGTGTCCCCAGTTTGACCATTTTTATGCTCCTGAGTCTTATCTATAGTTGACTGTTTTGCTCTTTATGCTAATTGGTCTTTAAATTTTTTCAAGTGTTTCATTCAAGTGTGTAAGATATAGTGGCAGCTGTGAGGAATGCTAGTATGTATCTGGGGACCCTGAACTGATGTGGAAGGTGCCAGTGGGTTCCTGGCTGGTCTGGGTTGGTGTCTTCTCTTCCTTACTATTGAAGGCATATGTGCAGAACAGGACCAGAGCCTGGGTGGCAAGAGGCTACTGAAGAAAGGAGAAAGAGAACTGGTTTTAGTCGAGGCTCTCACTGGGCTTCTTCCTGGACAACCCTGCTGGGAGCTATGAGAGAAATGGGTTCTCTTGAAAAGGAAAAATCAGATCTCTTCCTGATTCTAGTTGAGACTTTAGAGTCTCCAGATACATATCAGCATTCCCCTTGTAACAGCCACTTGTTTTATGCACTTGAATGAAACACCTGAAATTTTTAAAAGGCCAAATTGGCATAAGTGAAGAACATAATAATTAATGATAGTTAATAACTAGAAGCATAAAAATGATCAAGTGAGACACAGATGTTTCTAGCCAGGGGGAAGAAGATCTTAGGAGCAGAGGGGCAATACTGACTCTACTGCAGCCATCTCCTTATGCCTCTGGGGTTCCTCTTTCTGCAGTTCCCATTAACTCACTTGCCACAGTCCAACATTTTAAGGGGAAAAAATAAAAAATGTTTTTAAAAGTGTATTTTTTATTAAAACATGGTTGACATACAATATATTAGTTTCAGGTGTACAATATAGTGATTCGACCTTTATCTACCTTACGAAGTGATCACCACAATAAGTCTAGTAACCATCTGTTACCTTACAAAGTTATTACAACATTATTGACTATTTTCTCTACGCTATAGGTTATGTGCCTGTGACTTATTTTCTACAAAAATAAAAACCTTTTAATCACTAAAAAAAATCACGACAGAAAAAAGTCAAGCTTGAGGAGCAAGGCTTGTTGATCCTGCAATATTTCTGTCATCCCACGGTGCTCTCCTGTGCTGTGTGTCCAAGTTTCCCCTTCCTTAAAGGACTTAGTGCCAACTCTAACACAGCAGGACTTCATCTTGATTAAATCAGTAAAACTCTTTCCAAATAAGGTCATATTCACAGGTACCTGGGTTTAGAGGACATAGTTCAGTTCACAACACTCCTTTGCTCTGTGCTGGCCTCTTACCATATTTTCCTGTTTCCAGGATCTCCGCTCTGACTTATCCACACTCCCAATAGAATTAACTTTCTAAAATGTAGGAAAAAAACACATTATTCTATACTCTCTGACTCCCAAAGGTTAAAGTCCTGATTTGACAAAGCCTCTCACAGACTCTTCTCATTTGAGAGCTGAACCTTTTGTCCCCAGGGCATAATATGAAACAGGGACCTGTCCCTCTTACACAGGATCTTAATTGAAGCTGATCTTGCTGAATCATGTGCCTGCCAGGAACTGCTAATTAATCTCCCCTCCTGCTGGGCTTCTCAATCACTCTGCCCTAAGACGACTTTGAGAAGCGATTGGATTTCTTGCATGATTGTTCCTAAGGACACTGTACTTGCATATCTCCTCAGATATTGGTTTATTATACTTTCATGTATTTCCTACATTTTCAATAGAAGAAGACAAGGTTATCATAAGGAAGTTAGATTATATTTACTCATGAAACATACTTACAAAATTGTCTTCTTTCTTTAACACAGTCTGGCAAAATGGCACATCCCATGAATTTATTTCCTGTGAAAGCATGTGGAGTGGGAGGCTAGGGTGTAAGGTGAAAGTGTTTTCAGTGAGGATAAAGGAAGATTAATGAGAATAATATTCACATAGAGTTCAGTAGGGTTGAAACAACGTGAAGCATCTTTCTAGCCAGTTTGCTATCTTAGAGATTGCTCTACCCAGATTCTTCTCTGATATAGTAACAACGAAGTCAATTAATTTCAAGATTGAAGTGACTGAGCCCCTAAGACGATCTTAAAGGAGCAAGTAGTTAAATCTTAGTAGTTAAGTTTTAGCAGGATGATCTATCTTTATGCAGAGGGGCAGAGAAAGAACCACTTGTATCCAGAAAGTATTTCAGTCTAACTGCTGTTCATATGGCAGGTCTGAACCTGACCCAGTGGGAAAAGTGTGGAATATGAAGTTAGAAAGACTGAGTTGTAACACTTTCATTTAAAGCAGTACAGGCTTAGGCGAGTGATCCTCTTCAAGCCTGTTTCCTGAGCTGCACGAAAAGCATCTGGGACAATTCCCGGCAAAGCGTAAATACTCTAAGTGTCAGATGCTATTATTGTTTTATTGTTATATGAATGACTCGAAATAGTGTGTCACCTGCATTCAAGAACTGGCCCTAATGAGAATGTTGGTTAAAACTGCATGCGTCTTTTATTAAAACTGGTATTTTATATTGTTGGGTGAAGGGTTTTTGTAAGTAGTTTTTTCATTGACAAAGGGAAAAGTGTTAGAGGTAGTAGAGTAATTTTACAGAGACATATTAGGGCATGTACTGTTTAAGACATATCAACTATTGGTATAAGGCAATTTAAAAAGAGAAACTATTTTACTAAGATAAAGAAGAATTTTTATTTGGTGTAAGTACAAAAGAAATGTAAAGGGGAAAGAAGGAACCTGGAATGAGACAAGTGTTAAAATCAGGCAATTCAGTCGTACAAAGCCAAAAAAGAAGAGCACCTCACCCCGCCTCCACACCACGCCCCCTCAAAAATTGTGAGGAACCCACCTTGAGTAGTAGTTGAGTGCTTTTTTGAGATTTTTCAGATTTCTGCATACAGTGCTTAGTGTTGTGGTGGAGGGATGATTCTTATATTTCCTGTATAGCTGTTCTCTTTATAAACATTCAAACAAAAAAGAGGGTTTTGAAACTATAATTAGAGCTCTCTTTTGAGACATTTTCTCTCTGTAACATTTCTCTTTTCCTACAATCAGGTGAAAATGAAATCCTTGCAACCCTACGTGCAATTTCCAGCAAAAACCAGATCTGGAGATCGTATATTGGTATGGGCTATTACAACTGCTCAGTGCCACAAACAATTTTGCGGAACTTACTGGAGAACTCAGGATGGTAATGTATTACTTAATTAAAAACAAGAGTACTGTAATTTGATTTGCATGATTCTCCCCATCTTCCCATACTCCTCCCCCTTAGAACCTCAGAACTTATCCACCAACACTTACACTCCCATGATGTTTCTAACCTCCAGGAACCTACCTGGCTATCTCGTGTTTGGGAAATGTCCTTACTCAAATGTAGAGGAAACAGAAGCTTCTTCCCGCTTTTATTTCCATAAAACATTCCAGAGCTCTAAAAACTGTTGATGCTGGTAATCTCTCTCTCTCTCTCTCTGACTTAATATCTTTTCTATCTTTGTAAGCATATTTGAGCAAGATGTTAAACCTGCAGGAGGGCAGATGCAGGGCCTTATTCTTTAGAGACACTGCGATTTTAGGTGATGTCCGAACTTAATGAGTCAGAATCTTTGTTCATTGTCTTCTGTCAGGTAAGTGAAGATCAAAACATCAGCTGTATTACTTGCTTAGCACTTTGTAGAGAACAAGAACTTGCGTATTCTGTGAACAGTCTCTTACAGAAACGATAAAAGAAGGTGCTGAGCTGTACATGCTCGGTTGCTTGTTAAGTTCTCACCTCACCTATCAGGTAGCTCATTCCTAGTCCTCTAGGGGTATGTGTGTGTGCGTGCGTGTGTGTGTGTGTGTGTGTGTTTGTCCTTGCCTACTTTGGCTGCCACTGACTGCATAATACTAAAAGTGTTTCTACCACACTTGAGGAAAACTTCCCCCAAGTCCACTTCCATGCTATTTGGTTATTTAACATTGCTGTTTGCTGTCCAGCACAGTCTACAGCCATGCTACCCTGAACAAGCCAAATCTCGTCTGATCTCAGAAGCTAATAAGTAGGGTCGGGCCTGGTTAGTACTTGGATGGGATACCAAGTGCTGTAGGCGTAAAAAATAAAAAAAAATAAGGGATTGTAAGCTGACAAGATCCTTGCAATCTGTGAAGTCAACCAAGGGTTGCCTCCACCAAAAAAATAAATAAAGAAAAAATTCTACCTCAGAAACAAACCACGTGTTGGGAGGCAATGATAATTCCTACTTGTTGTTTTTAATTAGTTAGTGTCTGAGGTAATTTTAATTTCTAGTAGGACTGTTATGTAAGGAAAGAATGAGTATTTACCTTTGCAATTGAAAGGCATGTATAGCAAGATGCAGAGATCGTCTTTTAGTTTAGCATATATTAAAAAATCAATGTAAGTAAAAGGAAGATGGGTTTCCCTATGGGAAATCATGGAATTACCCCCACATGAGCTTTTGAAATATCAAGGGCATGCTTCAGAGAAATAAATCTTAAACATTTGCTGAACACTTTGCATCTTTTTAAAAAATGGGTTTTATTTAATAACATTTTTTCAGAATTAATTTGAATTCTGAGTGACCAGAATTCTCATTGTGGTATAATTGTCTCATGAAAGAATCTTTCCACCCACCATCCTAGGACAGACTACTGAGACAGCCATTAGTTCATTTTTTTCACCTTAAAAACAGAAATAAGTGCCTGCCTGAGAAAATTCTAACTTGCCAAAAAATTTTACTGTTTATTATAACACCAGTCAACACCTGAAGTTAGGTCCCTGTCTCCCAGCCTCTGGGACAGTAGAAGTCTAACTTTTATAAGTATTAGTTAACGAACCCAGATGGGTTTCCCATGGACCAGCCCCTTCTTCCTTGTTTTTGTACTTTTTCATTTCTCTGACTCTACTGAGCCTCTGCTAATTCCCTAACTCATTTCCTTATTCTGTCTTTAAACCGTTCAGTAACCTCTAAATCACACACACACATGTGCACGCAAACGCACACACACACACACACACACACACAGATGTAGATCCATCTAAGAATAAAAATTTTGACATTTGGAAAAGTGAACCTGTTACCCTACTTAATTTTAAACCCTGTTCAAAGAGTTCTTAATACTAGGAATAGGCATGCTGTGGCGACTACTTATGACACATGAACTTATACTCTTCCCCCTTATCACCCACAAACAAAACTGGTTTCTTTGGTGTGTTTCAGTCTCTGAGTGGCTTTGTCGCTTGGCCATCAGCACAGCCAGTCCCCAGCTGCTGCCTCAAGTCCATATCTGCAGTTCTGAGAACCAAAGCATTTGTTTAGCTGGGGAGGAACACAGCACCTTTGCATCTTTCATCTTCTTTTGCATAAGTGCAGAGGTATTTCTGTTTAGTGAGAGTGCTTTGTCCTAGATGTAGTTACTTATTTCCCATCACTATAAGATCCAGATTTGTTGGCATGATCACATCTGCTTTGCCATCCCTGTTCAGAGCTCTTAGTTAAGATATGCTCCATTTCTTCATTAATAAGAGGGGGAAAGAACCTTCATAGAACTTGTTTTTCTGCTTTTGGTATGTGTGTGAATTTATTTGCATTGCTGAGGGCTCCTTTCCACCGTGGTATTGGTAAAAGTTTGAATGGTAAACTCCAAGTTTGGTTTCAAAAGCAAATGGCCTGTCTTTCTTCCCCATTACAAAATAAGCTGCAAAAGTACATGAATGGACTGAAGCATAACAGCCGTCTGAATACTGGCCAGCGAGCTTCACTCTTGGTGGCCATGCAGAATGTTCACCATATCGCTTCCTGGCTGTGAGCTGATGTGTTCATTTTCTTTAGGAGTCGCCAGCAATTTGAGAGGGAAACAATGCTGTTCTTTGCTTTTCAGTCCTGGTTTTTGGGTGCATTTTAAGTCTTGTTCCTTTCTGTTCTCTGAAAGCCGATCTGAACCAGAGGGTGCTACTGCACCTTGCCAGTGCTGATAGGGAGAGTAGTGCACATGAGGGTGGTAGTCTTCACATTATCACCCTTCTAAATGGTTTCCATAGAGATGGAACCAACAAATTCCGGTGACGTGAGGTGAAAATAAATGGACTACATAGCCTTGAAAGAATACCAACATTTGGGCTTTTATAAGAAAATTTATATGAGGTCTAGAATTTATTTCATGGGGTCTTCTATTCCAAATTTTCGGCTATTGATAACATCAGTAACTAATATCAAAAAATCTACATTCTCTTTGTGGCTGTTTCTGTTGTGTGTAACTTTGGCACTGGAATTAAAATGAAGAATCTCATGAATATTTGTCTTACTGCAAAACCCCCCACTACCACCCTCTTTCTCAATTACAAAAGGAAGTCACAGCCCAAATCATAGAGAATACTGATTATTTTGGAATAAATGTTAATGCCATGTTGAATAGATCAAGCATTCTTTTTCAATAGGACAAAATGCCTTCCTGGATATACAGACACTTCTTATTTTTTTTATATTAAAATACACCTAGAAACACAAATTAATTGAATTAGTCAGTTGAAACATAGACATTGTAGATCACAGACACGTTTTCTTAATCACTATGTTTTGCCTGAGGCAACTAAACCCTTTTAAGCAGGATGGCAGGGTCTGTACTAGCCTTATTTTCCTAAAATGAGGATTTATTTAGTATCTCCAGGCTTGAGACTCACTGATCTAAGAGTCCTTTAATAGATGATTGTGAAAAGCATTCATGCCTGTTTCAGTAGTTTAAAAACCTGTGAATTATAAAAGAAGTTTATAAGTAAAAGAAGTGGGCTCATATGTGTCATCTTTGTGAGAAAACAATTTTCAGGCTCTCTGTCTTAAGCAGTTGTAATAAGCATCAACCAAAGTTTGGACTTACAAAAAGGTTAAGCAGGGAAGGAAAGGCTGAGCAAGGGAGGTGGTAATATTAAGTCCCAAAAGCTGCAATAGAAGGAACACAACATGGTCTCAGGTATGAAGGACTATGCTTGGGAGTTTGTGGCCTTCTCCTGCAGGTAATGGGGACCTATCTGCATTTGAGCATGAGAATCAGATATACACGCTCATACCACAGATATTCAATAATTTTCTATTTTAAGCATTGCTCTGGCTAGGATGGCAACAAAGAAGAAAGGGTGGATATAAGACATCAGAAGGAAGACTACGGCAATTGGTCATTATTTGGCGCTAAAAAAATCTAGAGTTTCTTCCCTAAGAAGTGGCAGAATAGTGGTACCTTTACAGGAATAAGAATATTCAGGAAGAGAAACTAGTTTGTTTGGGGATCTATCTAGTTGGATTAAGACAAGGGAATGTGACACCAGATGGGATGTGATGAATTTCCAGCAAAAAATATTTTCTAAGTAGAAATATCTAATAATAATATCTTAATAGGACTATGAGTAAATTCTTTTTAAATTTTTTTAAAGACCAAAATGGAGGGCAAAAACAACTTTTTAAAACAACTAACATTCGGACAGGATTTTACCATTTCCAAATGTGTTATATATATTAATCTAATTTGAGTGCTAATAAAATATGATATAGGTGATGTTAACTCCATTTACCACCAAGAGAAATTGACAGAGAGCATTTTAGTTACTTGTCACAGTTCATAGGTAGCAAGTTAAAGAATTAAGGTTGAAACCCAGAGTTTAATACTTAGTATTGTGAAGATGCAGGGAAACCTGTGAAGCACTAAACTACTTAAGGGAGTACAGACCAGAATGATCTTTATGGAGAGGAACATGGCAGTATATACTAAGAGCCTTAAAATTAATTATCACATATGATTCAAAATTCCTCTTCTAGGAATTTAGCCTAAGAAAATAAGACAAAGATGAAGCTGTTCACTGTTATGCTATTTCTAACATTTAAAACCAAAAGTAATGTTCAACTTGGGAGAACTTATTAAATAAATTACGATCAACAAAATGATTTAATACCACATAACAATGAAAATTAAATTGTCAAATAATATTTAAAGTTATTAGAAACTGCCCATGGAATAATATTAATGGAAAAAAGATATTAAATTTTATATAGAGTATAATCTTAGTTTAAATAAATATGATTATGTTGTAGAAAAGAGTGTTGTAATCACTTCAGAATATATGTATATCAACTCATCATGATGTGTACTTATGTACAATTTTATTTGTCAATTATAATTGACAAATATAGTTATAACTCAGTTATAACTCAGTGAAGCTGGAGAAAAAAAGAATGTATAAAGAAAAGTCACAAATCAAGAAGAAGAGTGATACATAACACAATAGGAAAACAGGCAGTACACTGAGTGTGCTCATCACAAGACTGAAAAGAAATGCACCTAAATATTTACTGTTGTTATCTTGGAGTTTTGGGATTATGGGTGATTTATTTTCTTGATAGCTGAGTTTTCCAACTTTTTACAATGAGCATGTAGAAGATGATCATAAAAAAGGTTGTGAATATGTTCCTGATACATAGAAGATGGTTAATAAATGGTAGCTGATGTCTTTAACATTTAAAACATACAATAAAAAGAAAGTAAAAATTACAGTTAATCTCACCACCCAGAGAAAACCATTATTTATGTTTTCATTGACTTGTTTTTTTACACTTACAAAAATGGTATCTACATTTAACTTTTAAAATTAATATAGCATGAACATCTTCCATGTCAGGAAACATATTCTTTTATATGTCATTTTCAATGAATGCATAGTATTATATGCAATCATCTATTTAATCATTCTTTAGTGGACAATTAGTTTGTTGCTGATTATTCAGTGCTGTGATAAATTCTTTGGAGTAGTATCCTCTCTCTTTCTATTTTATATTCTATATCTACCTTTATGAATATATTGAGTCTTTCCCATTTATTAGATGGACTCGCTGGTATGTATGTGTGCATGCATGTGTGCATGTTTGCATCTGTCTGTATGTCAAATAATGACTCTGAGTAACATGAAGGTTTCATGCTAGCCAAGCAATGTAAACATATGTCTTCATGGTGGCTAGCCCTGCTTTGTGTGCAAGTTTTACCTGATCTGAGGTCACAGTTGCCCCTTGTCTATGCCTCTGTGTGACTCCATTTCTGCTCAGATTCCCTTTCTACTTTGTCTGCATCCTGTATTGTGTGCCTCATTCATTCCAGTTCACCACCCACTTAGAATTTGCCAAACTGATTTACAGTTGCTAAGCCAGGCTGTTCAAGGAGTTAACTGAAGCAAAAATTTCCTCTGCTGTGCGTGTACATGTGCATAAACACACACACTACCATATTAATAAAAGTTTCAGGAAAATCAGTTCAGTCTACACATTGTATTGTTTGGTAAGGCAAGCTTCCCTACTCCTCTCTCCCGAAAGGTAAGAAGACATTGATTTCCTTTTTTTGACATTGATTTCAAAGCCTTCAAAAAAGAAGGAAAAAAAGAGAGATGGATGGAAATATCATGAATGTGATTACCATAACAGGAGAAAAAGGAAAAGGGCTTGAGGAAATCAAAACAAAAAGACCTAAAATTTTTTCCACATACTTTTCTGGCTTGGAAAGACGAAAAATAGAGATATGGAACAATGTCAGTCACATACGGGAGCATAGACCTCAATTTGACCTTGTTTGATTGTAGTCAGAGTGGATTCTTGATGGATTCTGTCATAAGTCCTCAGTCACCCTCCATCCTATCACTTTATTTTATTTTCTTTAAAATATTTATCACTCTGAAATAATTTTATTTATTGTTTCTTTTGCCCCATTACAATATCTTCTCCCCAAGATCAGGGACTTATTATGATGTGTCACTAAAACCTATTATAGTTCTTGACACTTTGTAGGAATGTGGTAATTATTTGTAGAATGAGTGAATGAAGGAATGAAAATGGGATGAAGACACTGAGTGGGTTAACTCATATATCTTAAGACACATTTTTGGCTAATAACTGGAGAATATAAGATTAGAATGCTACCTTCTAACCATTTTACCCTTGACTTATGATAGCTATGGAGTTAACTTCCATAAACTCTTAAGTGGATAGTGAGCATTCTTAAATAGACCCCTATTAATTTCGTAGGAGCACATAAAACTTCTGGTTTGTATAAAACAAAGATTCTCCCCTCCCCCAAACAAGTTTTGAATATTAGATATTAGATTATTGGATACTGTCCTATTGTGAACTGTGAATGGGGTGAGCTTTTTAGCTAGAAGAAAGATAATAGGAAGCAAAATTTCTGTTTATGTTATCATAGGTAGTCTCAAGTGGATTTTAAGAGCCAGCTTACAAGAGAACACGCACGTACAGCAAGATCATTAAAATAGAAATGTAAAATTAAATAATAACTTAGAGGGATAGAAAAGTACGTGCTGAAATCCAAACAAAGAATATTATTGTGATTTAATTTTGAGCTTCCTTACTTACATAAGCCAAAAGGGAAGCTTACTGATCTGTTATATAATTCTCAAGAGGCAAATTTAAAATTTTCAGGTATTGAATTCTAAAATGAAGACATTTCGTGAACTTTCCTGAATGGTGGAGTCACAGTTTCGACCTGACCTTTTGTGTCCTTCACAGGATCACCCAGTATACTCCATACCAGCCAGAGGTGTCTCAGGGGAGACTAGAGAGTTTACTGAATTACCAGACCATGGTGTGTGACATGACAGGCATGGACATAGCCAACGCTTCCCTGCTGGATGAGGCGACCGCGGCTGCAGAGGCGATGCAGCTATGCTACAGGTGAGAGGCCCAGCATGAGATTCCGTCAGGGTAAGGGACATCTTCCAGTCTTTTTCCTGCTTTGTCAAAAGTCCTGAGGATGCATTTCTGTAAGTAGAATTGCTGGGTCACAGTGAAGAGTTAACGATTGTTCTCCAGTTCCTCACTTTCCTTCCTTCCTTCTCTGCCTTGTGAGTACATCTGAGCTTACTTTCCTGGTAGAATTCTCATGCAGATAGTCATCTAGGTTGGGAAATCTGCCCACACTCATGGAGTATGTGTCTGAGGTTTTGTGCCTCTGGCCTTGTTGCCCAGGTAAGTCTCTTTCTTAGCTTCCACAGATTGGAGGAGTGGTGAGCTCCAAACTCGCTCAGCAGGTATGGAGGCCTCTAAGTTCCAGCCACCCTCTGCTTTCCAAGTAGCCCTGGAGTGTAGGGTCAGCCTTCCTCCTACCATGGATGGATGGCTTCAAAAGAATGCTGCCCACCCACCCCTCTGGTTATTTTTCTTAGCTTTTCATTCATTTTCATCTCATCTCTTCCCTATTCATCTAGCTACTCTTCATTCACCACCACTGATTTTGCTAAATAGAGTAGGAATGGGAATGGGATTTCAGTGGAAATCTATTCAGTAAAGGTCATTATGAGTCATTAATGACTATTTTTTTATATTGTTTGACATAAGAAATATCCAGACCTACAGAGAACTTTTATAAGAGTTCATTTGAGCCAAATCGACATAGGCTGGGGGGCAAGATCTCAAATGATCTGGAGAATGACAGGTTTGCAGCTTCTTTTATGCATTTGAAATTAAGGAGAGACTGTAAGAAGGATTATATGGAGGTGGGGAAAAAGCAAGTTGGGGATTGGATTACAGGATAGATGAGATTATGTGCTTTCTTGGGGTTAGGATTTATTTCAAAAGTATATCAATTTAGATACAAAGAAACAATAGACAGGGCTTGCTTAAGGCAAAGATAAGCCCTTTACTGAAGAGGTTATATGCCTTGGCTTATATGTGTCACTATAACCTATTATAGTTCTTGACACTTTGTAGGAATGTGTAGTGACTCACCAGGACCTGCCCAGTTAGGAGTTTATGATCAGATTACCCTGTGAGGTTACTTTCCATTGGGTCTCCTTTTTCCGTCCACAGTTCTATGCTCAGACTTTCCTAAATGCAATCTTTGTTTTTGCATTCTTAGAAGGTACTCTGATTTCTTTAATGTTTATCTTTGAATGTGATTTTCCTTTTCGACAGACACAACAAGAGGAAGACATTTTTCGTTGACCGCCGTTGCCACCCACAGACAATAGCTGTCATCCAGACTCGAGCCAAGTAATTAATTTTATTCATCTTTTGAACTAAGAGATAATATCATGCTCATCTCAGCTGATTTTCTTGCTTACTTCCAAACTGATTGGAAGTGAATATGGTTTAAATTGGGGTTGTTGAGTTTTACTTTCCCTCCCACTTCCTTCCCAGGATCTTGCAAGTAAGTAAAATGTATCAGAGTTGAGGAGAAAAGTCATTGTGGCTTTAGTTGTCTTTGCTTTCTATTAAGTTATCACGATGTTTTGTTTTCTTTTTGTAAAAAGAAAAATTAAAATATTAAAAATTGCAACAGTGTTGCCAAAACTTTAAAAAGCAGAGGGAGGAAATGGAACTCTCACACAACTGTTAATATTTTGCCCTACTCCTGCAAACAGAGTCACAGTCTGTTGTAGGTATAACATATTGTATTTATTGAGTGCTTCAATTGGATAGAACAAACACAGCACAACTACCACTTGTGGGTATGTTTATTTGCTTTCTCCTTGAAAAGCTGGGTAATTCTTCCTCTCCGCCCATACCACCATCCATCCCTTCAGAAGGGGTTTCTCACAGATGTTTAATTAGATGGTTTCAGGAACCTAACGAAGTTCTTCTGGTCTTACTGATGGTTTCCCATTCACCTAACACTGATCCAACGTGAAGTGGCAATGGCTCTGTTAAAGATATTCGTTCTTTAGCCCAAGGAAGCGATGTTTTTGGTCTTCTCAGGAGCTGGTTCTGATAGGAAACGGGGAATGGTAAGGGTGGAAAAGAAAGAAGCTGAGCTATTGAGTGCATTTGGGTTGGTGTGAAGCACGGTCACCACCGAAGGGCCAGGTGTGGGATGGGGGTGTGTGCATGTTGGGATGGGGTCTTGGGTGGGCATCGAGGAAGGACACAGAATATGAATGCTGTATTATGGAAAAGAAACTGTAGGTAATTTGATTTTCCCTTGTAAACCAAAACCATGATTGTTCTTTGTCTTTTCTGTTTCCAGATATGCTGGAGTCCTCATTGAGCTGAAGTTACCCCATGAGATGGACTTTAGTGGAAAAGATGTCAGTGGGGTGCTGTTCCAGTACCCAGACACTGAGGGGAAGGTGGAAGACTTTACGGAACTTGTGGAGAGAGCGCATCAGGCTGGGGTAGGTAAACCTCTCCTTGTAGGGATCCATGGAGGTGTGTCTCCACTTTGAATTATTATTATTATTTTTGGTGTGTCTTGGTTTCCATACCTTTATCACCTGGAATAGTAAAACAGTCTCCTTCCTACCTCCATTCTTCAAGTTTATTTTGTTCATTGATTCCTGGCACTTGGTAGGCATTCACTAGATATTGTAAATGAATGAACGAGTAAATGAAGTTCACATGATATGAGCCGACTCTGCCAGTCTGCTTCTGTCATGGAGATAATTGGATACTCTCCCAGTACTCTTAGGGAAGGGGATAACCTAGTCCGTTTCCTCTTGTTTCTTTTCTAGAGCTTGGCTTGCTGCGCAACTGACCTTTTAGCTTTGTGTATCTTGAAGCCTCCTGGAGAATTTGGGGTAGACATCGCCCTGGGCAGCTCACAGAGATTTGGGGTGCCCCTGGGCTATGGTGGACCACATGCAGCCTTTTTTGCTGTCAGAGAAAGCTTGGTGAGGATGATGCCTGGAAGAATGGTGGGAGTAACAAGGTAAAACAGCTCATGTTTCTCCCCTTTTATTGTGGTTATGGTTTGTCCTGCTCCTTCTCTTGATCACGAAAGTTGTCAGATGCTCTTTGAATGCAACTGGCTCATTTTGTGTTGACTGAAGAAATGTACGACATAGATTCAGCAGAGAGAACCTGGAGTATGAACTAGTTAGTACCTCTTCTCAAACACCATATGTGTTTAATTCATAACATATTTGTACTGAAGTCATATAGGTGAATTTATTTAGGTTAACGAAAGCCTAGAGAGATCGAGTATTTTAAGTGTGTTTTATATTAAGTTTCCTTCTTGAAAGTATTACCATGTGACACGGTTATGTAAAGACAAGTGCAGCGAGAAGTTACCATGCACACATCAAGTGTGAGTCACATTTCCTAGAGGCCTGCCACTTGGCCACTGGAGTTATTTCCAGATACATTTTCTCAAGTGCTTCTCACTGGTGAAGATTCTCAGATTGAGAGTTTAGGTGAATGCCATGAATGTTGGGAAATTTGGCATGATCTTTTTGACCTTTCATAAAAGCCGATCTATAAATGTAAGTGAATAGTCTGAAGTAGTGAGTGATGGGATGGTGCTCTGAAGTTTTAAAAGGACTCAGTTTGCCACAGGATATCACAAGGTGCTATGCTCGTTAGTGTAAAAATAACAGTTTCTTCAAGTATTTTTACATTACCTTCTTTCAGTGATATCTCTTCACCAGATAAGATGAGGCAGAAGGCTTTCTAATTCAAAAAATTTAATATATTAATTATTACCTGATGATTTTTACATTGAACTTTTTACATCTCTGGAAAATAGGCCCCAGAGCTTGATGAAAGAAAGGATAAGACTTTTAAATCTTTGTGTTTATCCAAGTTTTTAATTGTATTAAGAAGGGAAAAATTTTTATTAGAGACAAGTTGATTGACATCATTTTTACTTATAGCCATGTAGTACAGAAATGCTATTTCCTTTGCCAGTTATTTCTATTTCTCCTGAGTCTGCCAAGAAGCTCAGAGTGAAAGTTAATCCTCAATCACTGTCATTATATTAGGCTGGGTAATTTCTAGAAAAGTTCGTTTTAAGGTTTCCAGCCTTATTATATATATCTCGGTGCCTCAAATCCTCAAAGTACAAACTGAAAATTAGTAGTCCTATTTAGAAAAGGATAGTTTGGGAATTGTTTCTTTATGGCCTTGTGCCCAGATAAATTTGCTACATTCACTTCAAGCTAGGAAGGAAAGAAACAGGTACATTTATGACAACTTCTGGTGCTATGATTATCTGTGCTAATAGGATGTTTATTCTTGGCCCAGAGATGCCACTGGAAAAGAAGTGTATCGTCTTGCTCTTCAAACCAGGGAGCAACACATCCGGAGAGACAAGGCTACCAGCAACATCTGTACAGCTCAGGTAGATCACATACCTGACCTGCCCCCTGAATGCCTTACAATCTACAGAAATGAGCTACTCATTTGTTCACTCAGTTCATTAATTTATTCACCACCTACTGAGCAGTGTGCGTGCCAGAAATGTTAAGCTCTTATTGGTAGAGAGGCCTTGTGGTCTTGTCAGAACCAAAATACAGTATATTGTACTGGTGCTCTGTGTATGCATACACTTCACACTTCAGGGTCCCTAGCATTCTTATCCATAGAGCAGGTTCATTATGGGTGGTGATTGGGTACCTTCTCTTCGGACTGAGATGGTAGCCCTCCAGGATGGGGTGAAGAAGGCAAAGTGAGAATGCTTAAGGTGACTGTACTTGAGGGGATGGTCCAGATTGGCGAGCTGGTGGTGGTCATGGTGTACTCTTACTGAGAACTCATGATAGGCATT
>NW_006441071.1:11465683-11554232 GCF_000325575.1 Pteropus alecto
ATAAGATAAGTTATCTGGAAGTTGCCCAAAGGCTGCTCAGGTCAGAGGGAGCAGTATTTTCTGATATCCAGCCAATTCTTAGGATGAGGTGGAGGACCACTGCTGTGCATATGATCTATTCTGGGTCCGTCTCTCATTCAGGGTCAGAGAAGGAGTGAGATCTCACAGATACCTCAACGGGCAACACAGTGTTCTTTTCCCTCAGGGCATTGCCTCAGGGTACCATCAGGTTTGAGAAAGCCTCTCCCAAAAGGCAGTAGATGATAAGGTCTTCTTACAGTTGGTTGGTTGTATAGGCATTGGTCGTTAGAGCAGTTTCTTCAGTTGGTTTTCTTGTATTATTTTTTGCCTCATGAAGGTAGCTCCTGCTTTTCAAGTAAGAGCTCTTCTAGTATCACAGAAAGGAGCCAGTTGTCATGGGCTTTTCTACTGTTGACAGTAAATAGGTCTTTATATGATGCCTTCACTTCCTGTAGTTTACCCTCCATTTGTTGAATTCTCTGTTTACACATTTTTCCCTTCCTCTGCAACTGACTGCTCCTGCTTGTCCTTTCTGCTCATGTTCTTCCAGAAGTGTCTGATCATAAGTGCTTGAAGGGTTTTCTAATTTTCCAGGGGAACTTGGGCTGTCTACAGTGAAAAAAAGTTGTGTTTGTACTTTTTTTATTTCTTCCAGTTCATGTATAGCTGATATTTCAGTTTTAACTTGGATTATAAAAGGTCTCTATCTTATTCAGCAATTATTCAGGTGATGTTTGCCCTGGAGATAACCATACTCTGTCTTCTTTGATTTTCACCTTCTCATTCTGGAGATCTTCTGACTCTTTATTATCTATTTCATTTCAGGCATTGCTTTTTCATAATTGGTTGCATAAAACAATTGCTCATAACTCCAGGGTCATTCTCTTTGCAAATTAGAAATTATTGTTTTTTTTTTTTATTTTTAAAGATGACTTATATCTTTTGAGTTGTTCCTTGAACACTCTGTGTCTTTGACTCCAGCCTCCTACTTCTTGCTCATTGTTACTACAAAGGCTGCCCCTTTCCTCTTGAGCATGATAGGGTCTACACTGGGATTTTCTCAGTTTTGCATCATTGATGGTACAGAGCTATTTAAAAAAAAAAAAACTTTGAAATTTAAAATTTACTGAACCAATGAGATGGGAGGGTCTGTGGGAGAATCAAGTGGACTGGGCAGGTAAGGAGTCTGAGATTTGAGTTTGGACAAGTCACCTAAGATGATACTATATGGTTAGAAGGCTATATAGTATCAGGATCTACGGTGAAAAGACAGTTGAGGGATGGGGCCAAGAGGAGAAGAAGCAGTAAGTAAGCCTCCATCACTTTCCCCCAAGTCGACACTCATTTTGGTTCCTCGCTCTAGCTATCTTCTTCTTGTCCTCTTCCTCACCCCAAGGTGTCATCACAGTGGTCCCTTCCTTGCTCCGCATACAGGAATCCCTCACTGCAGCATCCCTGGGCTGTCTGTGTCCCTTATCTCTGAGAGATTCCAATGCCATTCCTTTCTGTTTTCTGTCACACTAGAACATACACTTCCCTATAAATATTTTCATGAAACCTAAATCCAATAGTCAAGAGAGATATATTTACCTAAGTAAGTGACCTTTCTGTCAGCAGAGAATAAGCTGCTTTGTTCTGTCTTTTTCGTTTGTTTGTTTGTTTGTTTTTTAATGTATCTCTTGCCAACTCATTTTGGTTTTATTCCCCTGCCTCCTACATTTTCATCTTTGGTAGTTCTTTGCCATAGAGTTTCCATTCATCTCTTTGGTTGTTGAAATCCAGCTTCTAGTGATTTACTTAAGGCCTTCGCAGAATTGTATTTCTTGAGTTCTTCTGTTTTTGAAAATTTTTTTTTGTTTTTAACCATGAAGAACTGTTTGATTGAATATAAAATTCCCTCCCAAGGCTATTATCTCTCTGCTGTCTTCCAACATTAAATTTTGGTTCTGGGTGTCTGATGACAGTCATTTTCCCTTTTATGGATGACATGATTATGTTGCATGGATGGAATCCCTTGATAATGGTCACATTTGAAGGTTTAGTATAGTGACTCCATGGTGTCTTGGATGCTGTGTTTCCCCCTCAGGTGTTCAGGCATGTTATAAATGGTACCCAGCTATCATAGAGAATGCAAGAAATCTGATCATTTTGCTTTGTCCGTATTTTCAATTTTGGTATCTCAAGTCAAAATAATAGTCCCTTCCACTAATCATCTTTCACATTGTTGAACATGATTCTTTAAATGTTCTTTGTTTTAGGCTCTCTTGGCGAATATGGCCGCCATGTTTGCAATCTACCACGGTTCCCGTGGGCTGGAGCATATTGCTAAGAGGGTACATAATGCCACTTTGATTTTGTCTGAAGGTGAGTCAAATATCAGTTTTAAAACTTTTGGGCATAATAAGACTGATAAACATGAGTAAGTTAAATTGAAAACTCACTGTATGTTTAATACTGTATGCAGAATTAAATGTCTAATATAAAACTGGGAAGAATATTTTCAACTTCTATGCTAGGCTGAGTCAATGTTTTTAATATATAGAGCTCTTACCCACTCTCCTCATCTCATACATAAGAAAAATGAATACCCTGAGAGAAAAATGGGCAAAGGACATTATATGTAATTGTAAAAGAAGTAAGTATACAAATAAATGGTCAGTGAACATAATTTCAACCTCACTTTTACTCAAAAAAATGTAAATTGAAACAGTAAAACAATTTTTCTCTCGTTACACTGGCAATGATTAAAAAGAATGAGGATACTGGCATGACTTTATGAGGGCACTTAAACAATATGATCAAAAGCTTTTAAAATGTGTGGACAATTTGATCTAGACATTCTACTTCTAGGACTATATCCAAAGGAAATAATCAGATCGGAGTGTAAAAAGTGTCCATCGAAACACTGTTTACTATAGCACAATCTTAGAAATAGTCTAAATGTTCAATAATAAGTAATTAGTTAAATTATGGGACATTTGTAAGTTTAAGCACCTACAGCCATTAAAAATGATACGGGCTTTGATTTGTAGAAAGACAAAACGTTCATGGTATATTAAAATTTTTTTTAAAAGGGTAAAGAAATAAATGTGTGATCATTCACACACACACTCACTCCACTTCTGGAGGAATATATACCACGATGTAACCACTAGTTATTTCTGGATGGTGATTATGGTGATTCCCACCCCTCCTCTCTTGCCCCCCTTTTATATCTATTTCACAATTTTCTATGGCATAGTAATAAACATTTAATTTTTTTTTTGAAGCAGCCACCAAAACATTGGGTAGGGCAGGGACAGACTGCGTGATAGTAGGATTTACCTCTTTATTTCTCTGAAATGTCAGTGGCAGAGGAGCAGGTCTCTTGGTTGGAAATTGGTGAATCTCCTGTCTTGTCTAGGTCTCAAGCGAGCAGGGCATCAACTGCAGCATGACTTGTTCTTCGACACTTTAAAGGTTCAATGTGGCTGCTCAGTGAAGGAGGTCTTAGGCAGGGCTGCCCAGCGGCAAATCAATTTTCGGCTTTTTGAGGATGGCACAGTAAGTCAAACTTTCCATTACTTTTTTTCTTTTTCTTTTTTTTACAAATTCTCTAAATTTTCATAGCTTTCTTTTTTATTTTTGAAAAATCAATTTTGGAACATTGGGCACAATCTTTTTTTTTTATAAACAATTGTCATTTCCAATTTGGAACATTCATTCTCAGCTTTCCTTAAAACTTTGAGTTTTCATACACGGGGCTCTTAGGCACACATTTTGCTCATAATACTCCTCTCTTCACAATACGACTGTTCAAGGTAAAGGTTATGATAAGTGATGCGATAAAGTAAGTTAAGGAAGAAAACGGTGAGCGTATCTAGTACCAATAGGAGTGCCCTGCAGCCATCGATTATGAGAGTCCTGCGAAGTCTGGGGCTGATCTAGTCTCCTTTGCCTAAGGGCCAACTTAAATATAATCAAACCCTGATGTTTTAGAATGACTGGGACTTTTGTCCAGCTCCTTCTCCCCTTACCTCTGTTGAGATTTCTCCACCAGTGTTAGTGTTTAAAGCTGATGTTTTCTCTTTTGTTTTCACTTCTGTAGCTTGGTATTTCTCTTGATGAAACTGTCAGTGAAAAAGATCTGGATGACTTGCTGTGGATCTTTGGCTGTGAGTCATCTGCGGTAAGTGAAATAAACACATGTATTCCTTCATGACTGTTTGAGATGGTGTCAAAGATGGCATTTGTCTCTTGTGGGCCTGAGTGTGAGGGAGAGGGTTCCGGTGTGACATTGGGTGGGCTGCTGTTAAAATTATACCACTGACTGTCCTTTACTACTGTGACTACTAGTAGTTAGAGGTCACTGCTGTGGGCCCCAGCGAGGACCACGTACCCAAGTTAGTTGTAAGGCTTATTAATGGTGTTTAATAGAAACTGTTTCTAATATGGAGATTCATGACATTGGCATCTTGGTTATATCGATTCTGGGAAAATTATGCAACAAATATTTATCGAAGACCCGATATGTGTCAGGTACTATGGTAGGCCCTGTGGGTCATGGCGAATTAGACACGATTCCTGCGCTCATGGAGCTTATAGCCTAATGAGGATTCAAACAAACGCAAGATTGCAATCCAGGTGATGTGTTGTGATGGGCAACATCTGAAGATGCTCTTGGAGCACGGAAGAGAGGCTCCTCACCAAGACTTGGAATAAATTATCCTAAGCTGAGTTCTGAGAGATGAGTAGGGGTTTTCTGGACTAAGATGGCACAGTTGAGGAGGGGGATGGGGCCAGAGGTGTTCCAGACACTGGAGAAAGCAGCCACAAAGGCTAGAAGGAAAGAGAATACATGAGAATCAGAAGCAGTTCAGTGTGACTGAGTTGGTTTCTAAAACAATGAAATAGCAGGGACATGTGAGGAAAAAGGTTACCATTCCATGGAATGAGAATGAGAAAGTAGCTACCTGGACCTGTGGCAAGGTGTTAATCACAACACTCTGCACAGCCTGGTGCATAGGAAGTACTTAGTAGATATTTGTTGAATGAATCAATGAAAAGAAGCATTTGCTAAAGAAGTAGAAATAGGTTCTGGAGTGTTGAATGGTTCTGTCCTGGCTCTCTTTGTCCTCTTTGAAGAAGACTTTAGTATCAGATGACAAATGTAAATCATCAAAGAAGTATCACACTGTTCTTTTTAAACTTTAATAAACAAGACAAAATAATCATCTTCCCTCTAGTCTTCTGCGCTAAACTTCATTGTAGGCATTTGTTCCACGCATTTGAGGAATATTTATGGAGCTCCCGCTGATGCTTCTAGATGGCCATACTACCAGCCTGTATGTTAAACACTTTTAAGATATGAGATTTGCAGATTTTTCCCCCATTCTGTGGGTTGTCTGTTAACTCTTCATAGTTTTTGATGTGCAAAAGTTTTTAATTTTAATGAGTCTATTTTTACGTTGTTATTGTTGCTTATGTTTTTGGTGTCAGATTTAAGAAACCATTGCCAAAGCCGAGGTCATACAGGTTTGCCCCTTTGTTTTCTACTAAGAGCTTTATAGTTATAGCTTTTAAATGTAGGTCCTTAATCCATTTTGAGTTAGTTTTTGTATACGGTGTGAGGATCCAACTTTATTCCTTTGCATGTATATATCCAGTTTTCTCACCACAATTTGCTGAAGAGATTGTTCTTTCCCCCATTGTATGGTCCTGTCATTTGTATTTTATTAGAATTGTTCTCAAAGATAAAAGAGCAATGTCAGGTGAGAATACTTACCTGAGTGATATCATAGTAATTTTTTTTGATAGCCTTTTAAAATAATTTACTGGGACTTGCTTCATTATTCAAGGAACATGCAGGAGATGTCGGGTTTTTTTTTTTTTTTTTTTTTTTTTTTTTTTTTTTTTTTTTTTTTTTTTTTTTGCAGTAAAAATGATACAATTTTTCTTATTTTCTGTGGTTGAATTCAACAGAACTTAAAAACAGTGCTCTGGAGAATTGCAACAATTCATGACTCCTGACACTTGTCACCATGACACCATGCCAGATTCCAGGGGGTAGGGTGGGGAGGTGGGTGGTGAGTGGGTAGTGGGTGTGGTAGGGGATTTCTGGTGCTCTGTTAGGATACATTTCGGGTCCTCTGTTAGACCACAGGCCTGAGTGTCCACATGTGGTTCTTGGCACAATTTTTGCCCTTTAGTTTCTGTGGTCTCTCTGTGCAGGAGCTGGTTGCTGAAAGCATGGGCGAGGAGCAGAGAGGTATTCCAGGGTCTGCCTTCAAGAGGACCAGCCCATTCCTCACAAATCAAGTGTTCAACAGGTTTGTGTAGCTAGTGTGACTTCTGCATTGTGTGTCGTGGCTTGGGAGCACAGTAGAGAGTGGCTTCTGACTCTGACTGTGTTATGGCTGGGTAATGGTGGCTCACTAATAAATCATCTCTATAAGGATCATATTCCTGAAAGTACATGTTATTTCCTGGTGGCCCTGCACCCTTGGCACTGTAAGCCCTAATTCTTCTCATTGGGAAGAGGGAGGTTTGGATGCATAGTTGCTAGGCTGAAGAGCATACCCAGGAAGTCAGCATCCTCTTCTTCCCAATCTTCCTCTTATGCCCACAGACAGCTTCTTGTCCTTGGGCATCATCTGAGGTTTGTGGGGTTCTGTGCCTTTTCTCTGATGCTTTCTTGGCTTGTCCATGACCCAATTTGATCTCTACACTGAAGGGAGATCTCAGTGTGTCTTATCTTTCGGGAGGACGTGTATGAATTCTTATCTATCTAATTATATTGGCCCAAATCATGTGTTCTATCTTCACAGCTATCACTCAGAAACAAATATTGTTCGATATATGAAGAAATTGGAAAACAAAGACATTTCCCTTGTTCACAGCATGATTCCACTGGTAATTATTGCTTTTATTCCCACTTCCAACCCCACCCTAATCCCACGTCTTTGGGTCACATCTAATATGCTGCAGGAAGGATGAAAGGGTGGCCAAAAAACCATGCGGGGGCATCAGTGGGCTGATCAGATGGACCATAGAAAATCACTAATGTGATACATTTTGGCTGTATCTTCTTCAAGGGGTCCTGCACCATGAAGCTCAACAGTTCCTCTGAACTCACAGTAAGTAGGTCACTTCTATTAAGGGGGAACTTGTTCTGGCTTGTACATAAGCAGATCACTAGAGAAAGCTGCTACTGGGACTGTGATTTAATAACTACTTTCATAATCAGCAATCTTGGCAGAAACCTTAATTTTACTACAACTTGATCATTTAAATTTACGAGTAAAATTATTTCCAAATATTAAAGTAATTAAACATATATTATTTATACCCTTCTATCCTCCCATTTCCCAATCCTTTTTTAAAATCTGCCATGTTAAAAGCTTTTATTTTTATCAATTTGTAGTTGTTAAGCTTAGGTAGAATTAAGAACCTTAAGCCTTCTTTCTAGAGATCCATTCACAGTGACAGAAGGGTAGAAATTTGAGGTTTTAATTTATTTCTTGTGTCAACAGATTTGTTACCTGCTGTTGTGTTGGTAAGTATCTCTACTAGGCTAAGATCAATTTTAGCAAAGCTGTCTTGTTCCTTCTGTCTCATAGGATTGTTCTGATGTGACAAATCACACCAGGCAAAGGAAATCATTTGATATAATGATAGGAAGATTTCCCCCATTTGCTTTTCCAGTGTTTTGTTCAGCTTAATGAAGAGAATAATATATGTGCTATGTAAGACTATGAATAAACTGCTTGAAACAGTTCATTGGGTTTCATGGATATAAATTTATTTTGAGGCCTTTTTGTTTCTAAAAAGATAGAAAAAGATTATATTTTTGTATAAGTTCTCTTTCTGGGACTCTACGACCCGCTTGTTAAATAAAGACAGTAATAATACTTACCTCGTAAGATTGTGGTGACTTAATATTCTTAAAGTGCTGAGAACAGTTTCTGGTGCATAGTACACATTCTTTGCGTTATCTGTTGCTATCATCATCATCATCATCATTAAAGTTAGTATTGTTACTGCTATTTCAATATGTACATATACATATGTTTTTCTCTTCTTGCTCCAGCCAATCACATGGAGTGAATTTGCAAATATCCACCCCTTTGTGCCACTGGAGCAAGCTCAAGGGTATCAGCAGCTTTTCCAAGAGCTGGAGAAGGATTTGTGTGAGCTCACGGGCTATGACAAAATCTGTTTACAGCCTAACAGGTAAGGGAGTGTCCTCTCCTGCTGTGTTTATCTCTTGAGGTATAATACTCACTCCAAAACTTAGGGGTGTGAAACAATAATTGTTTTGTATTATTCTGAGAGTTGAGTGTACAGTTACACTCCATAGGGGTGGAGTACTAGAAGGTCCAAAGTGGCTTCATTGATGAAGCTGGGAAGTTAGTGATGGGCTGTTGGTTGTGGCCTCAGTTGAGAATGTTGACCTGGGCCTTGGTTCATCTCCATGTGGACTTTTCCACATGGCTGCTTGAACTTCCTAATGGAATGATGTCTGGTCCAAAGTGGAATTTTCCAAGATGAAAAGATGTGGAAGCTGCAAAACTCTTAAGGCCCAGCCTCTGAAGTTACACAGCCTCACTTCCAGAGCATTCAGTCTGTTAAAGCAAGTTACAGGGCCAGCCCAGGCTGAATATGGGAGGGGGCAACACACAGATGTGAATATTGAGTTTTATTGTGGGCCATCTTTGGAAACTAGTTACTAGACTCATCAAAGACACAGCATAAGAATTAAAACCAAGCACACATGTTAACTCCTAACAAGTAGCAATGAACCTGGATCCTGGTTTGTTCTGTCACTGACTTCGAAAGTTCCCTTTCTGTCTTCTGGCCTTGGTCTCTTTGTAAAGTAAAAACTTTGAAGGACAGCAGATTTGAAAAGCTCAGTGCTTTGGCACATCCTCTGGATGCTTGCTAAAAATACAAATTCTTGAGCTCCACTCCAGACCTACTGAATCTTTAGGGGTTGAGAGTAAGAATATTTTTCAGAAGCAGCCAAGTGACTGATATACAGCCAATTTGGAATCCATTCGGTTTGTGATCTTTCTGTCTTCATGGAAATAGGTAGACAGACAGACATGTTATCAGTGTGTGAGTTAACACTTTAGGCCAGCGGTCCCCAACTATTTTGGCACCAGGGACCGGTGCTCCTATGAGATTCTAAAGCCTGATGATCTGAGGTGGAGCTGAGGTGGTGATGATAGCACTGGGGAGCAGCTGTAAATACAAATGAAGCTTCCCTCGCAGGCCTGCTGCTCACCTCCTGCTGTGTGGCTGGGTTCTTAACAAGCCAAGGACCCTACCGATTGGCAGCCCAGGGGGTTGGGGCCTCCTGCATTAGGATATCTTCAGAAGAGGAGTTGGTATTGGCCCCTAGGTTCTCTACCTTGCACTACTCAAAAGTGTAATTCTCCTCTGGCAGCCTCAGCATTGGTATCACCTAGGAGCTTATTAGAAATGCATAATTTTGATTTCAAGATGCAAAAATCAAATGATTTTTAAACTGAGACTTTATTTTCACTTTCTGAAACAGAAAGTAATCAGATCTTAATCAGATATAATTGAGCCCTACTTCATGTTTGGTAACATAGGCTACACAGCAAAGCCATGCATTTGGTAAAAACAATATAGTATAAAACACAAACCCTTTAAGAAGAAGGTATATGGCAAATGAAAGGATATAGAGCTCTTTTAATAATAGCCCTGAAACCCTTTCATAAATAGGGAGGAACTGACATCCACAAAAGTTAGGCTTTAGTATACTTTTATTAAATGTAATCATTCAACTTTTTTTTAAGTATGGAAGGAACCTGATTGAATTAACCTGAGGCAATAATACTTTATTAAATGTTGAAAATAAGGAAACTTCGCCCTCTAGTGATGGAATATGATCACATCTTCAGTGTCATATGGGAGAGCAATTTTTCATGACTAAGTCATTAGCTCTTGCAGTAAATTGAGCTCCCAGCCAGAGTCCCCAGAAGGATGACCTAAGGATGAGGAAACTTGCCTTCCCTTATAGCAGCAATTCCCAACCCTGGCTGTAAATTAGACTCACGGTGAATTTATAAAAATTCTGGTGTCCAGATCGCTATCCAGATTAAATCATAATCTCAATGGGGAAAGACAGAAGTGAGGGAAGGGAATCAGGCATGAGTATTTCTTTAAAGCTCCCCACCTGATTACAACCTGCAGATGAGGCTAAGAACCACTATCTCAGAAGTTTCTCTGTTGTTTTCTGTAGTATACCTGATGTTCTTTCTTTGTTCTACTCTCCACATTCGTATGATTGACAGAGAGATTCAGTACCCCGTCTTAGACTTGCAGGAAGGAAAGAGATCTCTATCAGGTTGTAGTTCCTGAAAGTGATGGCTTCTTCAGCTCCAGAGATTCCCAGATAGAACACCCACTTCCAAGAGCCGATTTGAGAATGACAGGCTATGCATAAAATTGAGGCTTAGATGAGTGATATTTCTGGTCCTGAGCAGAGGCTGCTGTGACAGATGGGGAAATGCCTTCTTCTTTGGGGGAGATACAGGGGCATTCTTCCAGCAAGTAGAGTGATTTGATGTCATGCTTTGGAGAAAAGAGGAAGGAATGGGCCACATATTCTGTATGTGAGTGGGATTTTATTTTTAGCTTGTTACAACTCTCTTGGCTTATTTTTGCTAATCTTCTCTCCACGAGTGGGTTAGAAATTCCAAGTCTTAGAATTATTCTATATTCCAAGTCTTATAATTTGTCTACCACAGGGCTACACAGTAGGAGGTGAGCTGTGTGCAAGCGAGCAAAGCTTCATCTGTGTTTGCAGCCACTCCCCAGCACTAGCATCACCGCCTCAGCTCCACCTCAGATCATCAGGCATTAGATTCTCATAGGAGCACTGGTCCCTGCTGCCAACAAAGTTGGGGACCACTGTGCTATGTTATTGATTTGATTGAGATTTAATTGAAGAATGGCCGATAAATATGGATGATAACCACAAATTGTGTCATGAAAACGTTGGTTAATGTAGCCAAGCCTTAACTTGGTCTTTCTATTTTCTGGGATAGTTAGATCCCAAAAGTTTTTAAAGGACTTGCAACAAAAGGGTCAAAAAGCTTGTCCCTATTTTTCTTTCCTATTTATTTGCTCAATACACAAACCCGGAGAGCATTTCCAGCTCTGCGGAGAACATAGTTAAACAATATTTAATTACCTTTCCATTTCCTGCTGTGCCCAGCTTGTTCCCACAACACTTGACATGCTTGAATTCATTCCGCAGCTCACGCACTCTAGGAATCGCTTGATTAGACTTACGTATAATGTAATGTTTAGGGCGACAGAAATGGTACTTAACACTTTCCAAGGATATCTAAAATGAAAGACAAACTGAAATTATTATTAGCTCACTTGGCTTATAAGAATGAGGAAGTTGTTTTTATCTTTCAAAAACAACTGTAATCTTGAATGTTGATGGACCTGGCAGTTGCTTTTCTACCATCTTCTCCCAGGAAGATTTTTAAAGGAAGGTATGAACAGAGCATAATCAATAGCCCTCAAACTTTATTGTGTCTGAGAATCATCCGGGGGGCTTGTTATGTAACTTAAACCCCTCCACCAGTTTCTAATTCAGTAGCCTGGGTTAGGGCCTGATAATTTACATTTCTTACAAATTTCCTGGTGAGGCTGATGTGCCGGTTTGGTTATCACACTGTGAGAACCACTGGGGCTGCAGGGGTTCTCAGTTGAGGTTGTGTATTAGAATTACGTGGGGAGCCTTGAAAAATATGGATGCCCTTCCCACCCCACAAACTAGTTACATCAGAATCTCCTTGGGGCTGGAGCCCAGGTAACACAGCTTCTCAGGTGTTTCTCATGTGCATCATTGGGTTGGAGAGCGTATTGACCTGGAGGAATACCAAAGAGGGAGGTTTAGTTAGATGACTAATGTCTAACAGCAGAATGAACTTTGAAACTAGTTTTTGAAGCCACCACCATGCCTATGCATAGTTTACAGCAGAGAGTCAAAACAAACGAACAAACAAACAAAAAACCTGTTAACTGCCACCTCTGTCTCCTCCTTCTCCTGAGCTCATGATTGATGTTATTGATCACTTCTGATACACTTGCCAAGTGCAGCTTCAGAATCCTCCCCTCCAGTGAGCTCTAGGAGGCCAGATATCAGGGACCTCTGATCAGGGACTGATTTCCCAAAGGAACACCCAGAATGCCAAGAAGAGAGAGAAAGATGAAGGATGAAGAGTCCTTCTGGGGTAAATATAAGGCAATGGACAGAGGAGCTTTTCCTCTCCCATTTCCTTAACTCTCAAAGTATAATTTTATGTTTACCGTGTGTAGGGCTCTAGAGCTGCGGTTCTCACACTTGGCTGCATCCCCCAGAGTTTCTGATTCAGCCTGACTAAGGTGGGAGCTGAGAATTTGCATTTCTAACAAGTTCCCAGTGGTGCTGATGCTATTGTTTGGGGATCTCCAGTTTGAGAACTATCTCTTTGAAAGGTAATCTTCCAGCACCAGAAAGGTTAGAGCAGCTGTCAAGATGTTTCTTGACCAGAATTCAAAGATTATAGGTATAGAATTTAGCTCATGTTAGATTAGATACAGATTGATAAAAACATTTCAGGATGGCATGTTGAGGGGATTTTATTTTAAGCTCATAGAAGTAGAGACCCAGGTAAGGTTTAGTGTACTTAAGGTAGGCAATGGTTTGATTAAAATCCTTTGCTTTCAAGGTTTGTGTACTGGAAAGTCATCAGTCACTGTTTATCTGGCCTGTAAGATATCAGTCGGGCACCAGTCTTGACCTTATTTTCTTGGGAGTGGTCTTATAAAGTTGTCATGAACTGAAGCGGGTCATTTCAACACAGTGGCTGTTTGGATCATTTTATTTCTATCAGTTTTACTATAGTGTCAGTTTTTTAGTTCTTTCACAAAGATCAGTTTTGTTCCTGACCACTTGATGGTGGTATTTTTAAAGTAAAAACAGCTTGGATGAGGGGATTGAGAATGGGAAGAATGGGAAGGGTCGCTCTTTTTTTTGCCTTAAGCTTCGTACTCTTCTGCACTGATACAAATTTTTAAATTACATGTATTACTTTCATAATAAAATATTTAAATTCACTTGTGAAGTAGGTGGCGTATTCCCATGTGATAGATGAGGCAACTGAGATCCAGAGGAGTGATTTGCTCAGGGCCAAACTGCTTGAAAAGGGACGGTAAATCAAGGAAGGCTTTGGTATTAGAGCAGGAGAAACTCCAGATGGCCACAGTACCATCTCTTTGTTAGACCTGGAATGAGTGACTTTAAGATGCTGTGTTGTAGGAGAGATCTTATAATACCTCCACATAAGGGTTTCTGGTTACAAACAACAGAAAATGGCTAGGGCTAACTTAAGCAGAAAGGCAGTTTATAGGGAAGATATTGGGTGCTTCACAGAACTGATGAAAAAGCGGGGTATTGGGGCTTCACAAACGAGCAAGACTCAAGGGAGGCTGGCAGCAGAAAACAAATCAGGGTCACTGTAGGGGAAGAGCCCCCACCACCACTGTGGAAAACCTGCGACTGTCCATTCCTTGATTGACTGCCTCTAAATTAATAAGGTCGCAGGCTGGTGTATCCTATGGGCTGCAACTAGGTCGCATGTCCAGCACCTTGTTAACGGGTAGTGATTGGGAGTATTTGGTCCCTTTCCGCTTCCACAAGGGGATTTAGGACCCAGCCTTTACCCCAAGCTCACCAAAAAGGGGAAATTTCCCCAAATAATAAGAGAATGAAAGGCTATGCATTCCCACATGCACACCCATAAAAACAGCAACAGTGAAAACCCAGCAGATTTCCAACATCCTAATGTAATCTTTCCTTTATATTTTTAAGCATATTGACATTTGGTGGTCACAGCACCATTTTCTAATTGCGTTGTCTTTGTTCTTACTGTTTGTTGGATATATAGTTCACAGATATTTTCTTCCAGTCTGTAGCTTGCCTTTTCGTCCTTTTGACAAGGTTTTTTTGCAGAGCAGAAGTTTTTAATTTTGATGACGTGCTATTGATCAGTTTTTCCTTTTATGAATTGTGCTTTTGATTTCAAGTGTAAGGACTCTTTGCCTAGCTCTAGATTCCAAAGATGTTCTTCTGTTTATTCTTAAGAGTTTTATACATTATATTTAAATCTATGATCTATTTTGAGATAATTTTTGTATGAGGTGTGAGACTTAGGCTGACATAGATGTCTAATTTCTCTAGCACTGTTTGTTGAAAAGCCATGTCTTTTTAAATGTAGTTAAAATTTTTGAAAAGCATACTATAAAAATCTTCTCAGGAAGTTCAAATATTATTAGAAATAAAGAGACCCATTAACTTGTAAACAGCTTAAAACTTCTGAAATCACACATTAAATGTGACCGTCAGTGTGTATACCATAATGATGTGTTAAAAACTATGAAATCATTTTTAGAAGATTAGAGAAAATTGAAACAAGAATAGATCTGTTAAGCTTGAATAGTTAATAATTTTTAAAAATGTATAAATCTTAAACTACTGCACCAAAATTTTAAAATGTTACGATCAGTAACATGATCATTTTCTCTGGGGAAAAATTTTAACACCTTTTGACTTGTATTAATACAACATTGTACTTGAGAACACAAATACTCTTTCTTCGGTACAATTAAAATAAAATCCAGCAGTAGTTTTGATGACAGCTGGGATTCACCTTAAATCATGAATAGTAGTATATTCTGCAATCTGGCAAAATAGGTTCTGATACTTTTTCATAACTATAAAAAACACACAGAAATCTTTCTTTTTAAAAACAGCAATTATAATAATCTATATCCAACTATTCTAATGCAGACAACTTCTGAGAAAATTTTATGGTGTCTATAAAGTCAGCCACCATATTCTTTAGGCAGAATAAGGAGATTGTTTCATGATTGGTCAGGATGACTTCTGCAGTGTGTACATCAGTGACAAATGTACACAGTAATTGACCAAAATGCCTTTACAGGATACAATTCATTTATAATCTTAATCCATCTGAAGTTTTATGCTTAAGAAGCACTGTACTTTCTGCCTATGACTGCTGGCCATACATATTCCGCAAAATCATCTATAAGAGCAGGCCACTTTCTTTCACCTATGTCTATATCACCTATGTCTAAAATCGTAGTTCTAAAATCTAGCAGAAGGTTCCAGTGTCCCTTGGGATTGATCTCATGTGATGGCTTAATAAAAATTTGTTCCAAAGATCTAAAAATTTAACCCTTTCAGATAGAATAAATAGATGTCAGAAATTCACTATTCTAGCTGCCCTTCCACATGGAGTGGTAATCTGGGTTATGCAGAGCAACACTTGTTTTTCATAATACTTTTCCACCAACAGGTGGCACTAATATTTCCCCTTAATTTAATAGTTCTCTGGTAGTAAACGGTGTGTGACATTTAGAACTTATCTTTTGCACTTTTTGAGTTGAAAAGTAGCTGATTTTAAGAGTGTCTCAGGCAAAAAACAAAAAAAACAAAAAACAAAAAAGCATGCAGCATTTCTGATCAACTCTTTAGCTTATTTTCCTTCTCTTAGATTACTGGCTCATAGGTCTAGTCTCTTTTATTCCTAGTCTAAACACCTTGATTGGTCTTCCAACAAAACAAGATGACTAGAAGTCATGAAAATACAAAATCCATTTGTTGAGGCTCCTTTCCATGTGGGGGAAGGACAACACTAATTGTCGACTTCCTGGGCTGGAGAAGGGAACTCAATTTTGAACAAATTTACTAAATATTTATTGCAGAGCTATTCCATGCAGGGTACTGTTCTGTATATTCTCTGTGAGGCAATATATAGAACTCTAAGACCTAGATCCTCCTCTCAGAGCTTATACTCTAATTGAGATAAAACAAGCACACAAAGTAAATGTGAGATCTATAATAATTTCCAATGTACAGTACATGTATAGGATGATATTATCAGAACGAGTAAAATGCTATGAAAGTTTAGAGGAGGTAAAGAATCATTCATTCATTCAATATTTATAAATATTTATAAATATTTATTGAACATCCTGTATGTCAGTGTTCTTGGCATAGAGAATACAGTGTTGGTCAAGACACATAAGATTTCTGCCTTTAGGGACGGCCTCTCTGAGGAGGTGCCATTTGAGCTGAGGCCTAAATATAGAATAAGAAGCCAGAGTAGTTTTGCATGCAGAAGGACTATCTAGTGCAAAAGCTCCAAGATAGAAACTGGTTGAATGTTTCAGAGAAAGGAGAAGGCCTGGGTGGCTGGAGGGTAGCGGCAAGGAGAGGAATGGCAGAAGATGTATGTAGAGGTGGGTAGAAGACACGGATCGTATGGAGATTTGTAGACCTCCATGAGGAGCTGGATTTGTGACTTTTGGGAAGGCTTAGTGGAAGAAGTGGAACCTGAGTTGGGACTAGTTGAAGAATGGGTAGAATTAGGCTGGTGGGAGGGGAAAGAGGGCGATCCAGGTTGAGGGTTTTGGAAGTGCTCATTCAAATGCTTCCGTGACCCATCCACAGTGCCTGAGTTGCAGAGCAGTCAGGGTTGCTGCATCACTGAGGATGATGATGATGACAATGACAGTGATAATAGTGAGGAGAGTGCCAGTACTTAATAAGTGTTTACCTTGTGCCAGGCACTGTGATAAGCGCCTTACCGTGAATCATCTCATCACTCATCACATCTGCCATTCGAGACTGGTGCAGTTATTACCTCCATTTCAGAGACGAGAACAGAGAGGCACAGAGAGCCTAAGTAACTAGTGGTGTGAGTGGTTTGCTGAAGTGTGACATATCATTTTTCTGTTCTCGAAATAAGAAACAGCAAATGAGCTAGAACTTGTTTGTCAGAAGCCAGAACACCAGTGTTTGCCTCTCTCCCTGGAAGACAGCAGAGAGAGGCAAAGCTTACCAAACGAGTGACAAGGAACTGCGTGCCCCAGGCCTTATGGGGTCAGGCCTTTTTTAATGTGTTGCTAAACCTCCTAGTTCCATCAGTCAAACAAGGGTTCTGTGAAGGGAAACCCAGGTTTGTTCCCACAACTCTCTTTGAGAAGGATAGCATGCTCAGAGGAGCTGCACGGCTCACGAGGGAAGCACGAGGCTCCTTGAGACAAGCCGACTTCCACTGAAGTCGTTGTCTGTCACTGTTGGTTGGTCATGCATATGACATTCTGATTTCAGTTTCTTCATGTGCAAAATATGGGTGATGGTACCTGCCTTATGGGGATGTTGAGGATTCAATGGGATGGTGCAAAATGCTTGGTGGCAACAACAATAGCCACCATTTACCTGTGCTTACTCCTTGCAGAGTGCCTAGTAAAAAGGAAGTGCTTAAGTAATAGAGCAATTTGTATTTACTGTTATTAATATCATTATTTCTTAGCTCATCTAGCCTCTTCTATTGCTCTGTGGTATGCCCATGCTGTGGAAATCATCACTTTTTTTTTCTTTTCTCCAGCCAGTCTCAAAGCCCTTCACCTCCAAATGTTTCCCTGTTCTCCATCCTCTCTTCATGCTGAGCCCTAAATCATCAATTCTGCCATCTCCTGACACCAAACCATCAATGCCCCTACACTAATTTGCAAACATTTTAAATCTATCTGCTTCCATGCCAGTGTACTCTCTCAAAAAAAAAAAAAAAAAAAAATTCCAATGCTCAAAATTTTAGCTTTTAGTTAAGAAATAAAAGAAAGTTTATCTAATATTTATTTTTGCCTTAATTTAGAGTATGATCTCAATATTACCGGGTGATCAGAAGGGATGAATGCCAAAACCACTGGGTCTTCCACAGAGTCAAAAGATGGTGTAATTTTGTAAAATGGAGGAAATATGTATTTTGAATGTGGGATAAAAACCTCTTACTCACTTCCCTTTCCTTCCTGAAGAGAGTACTGAGATCATTAAGCGACAGTTTATGATTGACTCAGCATTGCTCACTGGAATGTTAATCATTAAGCGAGCTCTAAAAGTGGTGCCTTAAGGACTGTTTTGGTGGGTATGGCCAGGCACTAGCAGCCATGTGCATGTGGAGCCTGGGAAAGCAGACCCTGAGACTGACGAGAATGGTGCCGTATTCATAGTACATAGTTCCTTTGGGGCTGTCTGATCATTGACTAAATATTCGATGATATTAAGAAATCATTGTTCATGATTTTAGGTGTAGTAATTGTAGTTGCATTTTAAAAAATAATTCTTTGAAAGATACATATCGAAGTTTGAATTGGAGAAATGATATGAGTGGTAGGTACGTGGTGGTTCCTTATATTCTTCTCTCTATTTTTGTATGATTTTGAAATTTTCATCATAAAAAAGATCTTTTAGGTTCATGTTCCTCAGCAAGGGTTGAGCAGCCAGTCTCCGAGCAGGAGTGGGTGAGCTTTAGTGCACAGACCAGGTGCTGTTCAGGTCAGTTAGGCTCATGCAAAGATCCCAGGTGAGCTTTCCATGGTGTCCCAGGAGTGCCTTTGTGTCACAGATTGGTGAACACGTGGCCCATGTCTGATGAATATAGAATGAGTAAACGAAAGCGAAAAGGCCCCAAATGCTGATCCTTCTCTTTTTGTCTTTTCAGTGGAGCCCAGGGGGAATATGCAGGGCTGGCCACTATCCGAGCTTACTTAGAAGGGAGAGGAGAGGGACACAGAACGGTGAGTATGGACAGGTGGTGCTTGCTCAGCATTGTGTGGCAGCTGGTCTAGCTCCCAGTGTCCCTTTCATTTTGTGGGACGCTTTCTCCAAGCCTTCTTGAAAGCAGCTGCCAGAACATATAATCAAGAAACAAATTTCTGTGAACCGGCCATTATGATCCTTGCCTCTAAGATACTTCACTGGGAAAACATTTGGAGATAAAAGCCTTTTGCTCTAACCTTGTCTGTAAAATTCAACCAGTTGGCTGTGGAGCTGCTCTCCCAGGGGACAAGAGTGGGGAATGGGGGCAGGAATGTTGCCGTTCCAAGCCTCCTTTCCTTGGCTCAGCCCTGGCCCTAGGCCTGGGCAAAGGGCAGAGACCGAACTTCGATTCTTCTGTAACTCCTACTGTGCCTAAGCACAGTTCTTGTCATATGTTTGCTCAAAAAATATTTATTGAGTCAATAAATGCCCTGTTAAATGTCTGTCAGCTCTAAGCAACAAAAGAAGATGTGGAGTTGAGTTCATGGTTCTGCTTCATTGTTTGCTTTGCGTATGAGAGTCTTAGTCTCTGGGGTCCAAACTGCTCTTGGGGGCCATTGTAGGGACCAACAGGTGCTAATGGGTTTGACAGGACCCCACAGATCCCCAGAGACAGTGCCCTTAGCATTTGAGCTGACATAGACCTCAAATTGTGGCTGAAGGTATCTGTGTTCCTGGGGCCTTCATTTTGGTGATGACCAGCACTAAGCTAGAACTTCCCTGAGCTTGGAGGTGGGGTTCTTAGAGGGAGCAGTTGGTGGGAGTCAGGAGCAGGACAACAGTGTCTGTCCACCCAGGGGGAGTTAGAGAAGAGGATGCTGGGTGGTTCTGGCTGCCCGAGTGAGTGGGGTGCAGTGGCCCAATCTCAGTCCATTCTTGTTTTTATCAAAACTGGGATTGTTTATGGCTAGTCGCCTAGATTTTGCAATGAGAGAATCTAAAAACTGTTTCACTTACCTTTCAAAAAAAAGAGGTGGGGGAGAGCATTTTCTCTTTCATTCCCTTGTTTACTCATGTGTTTTCCCAGGCCTTTGTCGTGGTTGGGGAAAACAATTGATTTTCAAAGACCTTTGAAAAACAGGACATTCACTAACTTAAGAAACTACTGAATACTGGCCAGATACAAGGCACCATCTATGCCAGTCCAGAGGCAGTCCCTGACATTCCAACTTGGTTACTTTTCACTTCGGTTTTCTAAGGGAGGGTTAGTTTAGAACTATATAATTGATTTTTGGAGTACAGAGTCTCAGCACTGTCAGAGATGCATATGGAAAATGTTGAAGCTCCAGTGAAAGAATAGCAGATGACTGACATTAAAAGTTCCTTCTTCTGTTTCCCTCCTTGGCCTCCATGTACTGAGGTAGCCTTTGGAGCTCCTCGTCATCACATGCTTTAACCACTAGCTGTCCGGGGATCCTGGGAAGGCATCCTTCCATCCTGTGTGGCGAGCTCCATGTGCCACCTTCCCTCCCCCTTATGGAGAGGCCTCTAAGATCCACATTGTAGTGCTTGTGGTAGACTAGCAAAGAGCTAAAAAAAAAAAAAAAAAATTCCAATGCTCAAAATTTTAGCTTTTAGTTAAGAAATAAAAGAAAGTTTATCTAATTTATTTTTAAGCCTTAATTTAGAGTATGATCTCAATATTACCGGGTGATCAGAAGGGATGAATGCCAAAACCACTGGGTCTTCCACAGAGTCAAAAGATGGTGTAATTTTGTAAAATGGAGGAAATATGTATTTTGAATGGGATTAAAAAACCTCTTACTCACTTCCCTTTCCTTCCTGAAGAGAGTACTGAGATCATTAAGCGACAGTTTATGATTGACTCAGCATTGCTCACTGGAATGTTAATCATTAAGCGAGCTCTAAAAGTGGTGCCTTAAGGACTGTTTTGGTGGGTATGGCCAGGCACTAGCAGCCATGTGCATGTGGAGCCTGGGAAAGCAGACCCTGAGACTGACGAGAATGGTGCCGTATTCATAGTACATAGTTCCTTTGGGGCTGTCTGATCATTGACTAAATATTCGATGATATTAAGAAATCATTGTTCATGATTTTAGGTGTAGTAATTGTAGTTGCATTTTAAAAAATAATTCTTTGAAAGATACATATCGAAGTTTGAATTGGAGAAATGATATGAGTGGTAGGTACGTGGTGGTTCCTTATATTCTTCTCTCTATTTTTGTATGATTTTGAAATTTTTCATCATAAAAAAGATCTTTTAGGTTCATGTTCCTCAGCAAGGGTTGAGCAGCCAGTCTCCGAGCAGGAGTGGGTGAGCTTTAGTGCACAGACCAGGTGCTGTTCAGGTCAGTTAGGCTCATGCAAAGATCCCAGGTGAGCTTTCCATGGTGTCCCAGGAGTGCCTTTGTGTCACAGATTGGTGAACACGTGGCCCATGTCTGATGAATATAGAATGAGTAAACGAAAGCGAAAAGGCCCCAAATGCTGATCCTTCTCTTTTTGTCTTTTCAGTGGAGCCCAGGGGGAATATGCAGGGCTGGCCACTATCCGAGCTTACTTAGAAGGGAGAGGAGAGGGACACAGAACGGTGAGTATGGACAGGTGGTGCTTGCTCAGCATTGTGTGGCAGCTGGTCTAGCTCCCAGTGTCCCTTTCATTTTGTGGGACGCTTTCTCCAAGCCTTCTTGAAAGCAGCTGCCAGAACATATAATCAAGAAACAAATTTCTGTGAACCGGCCATTATGATCCTTGCCTCTAAGATACTTCACTGGGAAAACATTTGGAGATAAAAGCCTTTTGCTCTAACCTTGTCTGTAAAATTCAACCAGTTGGCTGTGGAGCTGCTCTCCCAGGGGACAAGAGTGGGGAATGGGGGCAGGAATGTTGCCGTTCCAAGCCTCCTTTCCTTGGCTCAGCCCTGGCCCTAGGCCTGGGCAAAGGGCAGAGACCGAACTTCGATTCTTCTGTAACTCCTACTGTGCCTAAGCACAGTTCTTGTCATATGTTTGCTCAAAAAATATTTATTGAGTCAATAAATGCCCTGTTAAATGTCTGTCAGCTCTAAGCAACAAAAGAAGATGTGGAGTTGAGTTCATGGTTCTGCTTCATTGTTTGCTTTGCGTATGAGAGTCTTAGTCTCTGGGGTCCAAACTGCTCTTGGGGGCCATTGTCGGGACCAACAGGTGCTAATGGGTTTGACAGGACCCCACAGATCCCCAGAGACAGTGCCCTTAGCATTTGAGCTGACATAGACCTCAAATTGTGGCCGAAGGTATCTGTGTTCCTGGGGCCTTCATTTTGGTGATGACCAGCACTAAGCTAGAACTTCCCTGAGCTTGGAGGTGGGGTTCTTAGAGGGAGCAGTTGGTGGGAGTCAGGAGCAGGACAACAGTGTCTGTCCACCCAGGGGGAGTTAGAGAAGAGGATGCTGGGTGGTTCTGGCTGCCCGAGTGAGTGGGGTGCAGTGGCCCAATCTCAGTCCATTCTTGTTTTTATCAAAACTGGGATTGTTTATGGCTAGTCGCCTAGATTTTGCAATGAGAGAATCTAAAAACTGTTTCACTTACCTTTCAAAAAAAAGAGGTGGGGGAGAGCATTTTCTCTTTCATTCCCTTGTTTACTCATGTGTTTTCCCAGGCCTTTGTCGTGGTTGGGGAAAACAATTGATTTTCAAAGACCTTTGAAAAACAGGACATTCACTAACTTAAGAAACTACTGAATACTGGCCAGATACAAGGCACCATCTATGCCAGTCCAGAGGCAGTCCCTGACATTCCAACTTGGTTACTTTTCACTTCGGTTTTCTAAGGGAGGGTTAGTTTAGAACTATATAATTGATTTTTGGAGTACAGAGTCTCAGCACTGTCAGAGATGCATATGGAAAATGTTGAAGCTCCAGTGAAAGAATAGCAGATGACTGACATTAAAAGTTCCTTCTTCTGTTTCCCTCCTTGGCCTCCATGTACTGAGGTAGCCTTTGGAGCTCCTCGTCATCACATGCTTTAACCACTAGCTGTCCGGGGATCCTGGGAAGGCATCCTTCCATCCTGTGTGGCGAGCTCCATGTGCCACCTTCCCTCCCCCTTATGGAGAGGCCTCTAAGATCCACATTGTAGTGCTTGTGGTAGACTAGCAAAGAGCTAATAACAAAGGGCCAGCTAACCTAGGTTCCATCCACTCTGTGGTGCTTCCCACCCCTCATTGTTTCCCAGTTCTCCAGTCTGACACCCAGAAGCATCCATGAATGTTAAGGAGTTGGGCACCAAACCAGAAAGGTCAAGGAGAAGGGATGAGAGACCTTTTGATTGGGCCTGTGACTCTTAGATTCTTTCTGGCTCCTTTTCCCTCTGGGTTTTCTAGTCCTGGCATCTCTCCCCGTCCCCTTGTGTGTGATGTTTCTTCTGGCACCATTGTCCACACTACTATCACTGAAGTGTTGTGAGACGCTATTTCATTCTCAAGGATACAGAGGAGCTGGACGCTGCATTTTAGGGAGAGGAGATGGAGGGAAGGCAGGGAAGGCCACCCAGTCCCTGAGCTGGCAGAAATACGCAAATCTTAAGTTTGGAAACGTTGGCATTCTTTCTAGATTAAAGATTTTTAATTAAAGCCAACTTTTTTAGTTAGAGAAGAAGAAAATGACATATTATTCAAATAATCAGGGAGGATTTTTCCACGTCAGAGAAGTCTGAGACAGCTGCTTCTGCACAATAGACTCTAATAGAATCCAGTAAAATATACGCTTTTTTGAAAAGAAGTGTGAGGACATCGTGTGCTACAGAGCCACCCGGGTTCCTGATGGTTCTGTTGTTTCCAGCTGTTTTTGGAAGTTATTTTCACTTTGCCTTTAGGTTAAATTTCAGGGGTTCCTAAAATGCAACTGCCAAGTTCTTGATTTACCAGTTTAATTTGAGAGGATACATTCTTATGTAGCAGTTACCATGGGTCAGGCACTGTCTTACACACTTTATAGTAACTCAGTTTGCTAGTCAAAAATTAACTCAGGTTTGCTGATCGAAGACTGAGTTTCCTATGTAAAGGGAAAGCACTGACCAAAAATCCTTCAAAAAACAACCCCCCAAAACCTGTATGTATTTTTCCTTCCCAAATGCCCAAGTCAAAGTAATGGCCTTTGGCTGTTCGTTTTTTACCAGCAGTAAGAAATGGATTTCTCTTACAAAGGAACATTCTTCCTGAATCCTTCGAGGATGAGCTGTGTTGGGTCTATGCCAGGCACACTGGGGAGTTAGAGAAACACGGCATCCCTAAATGAGCATAAATGCACCAAAATAGATTAGTTTTAGATAAATTAAAGCATCAAATCTGGGTGCTGGTTTTTCCATGTCCCTTATAACACCACAACTCTAAAGTATGGAAAAAGTAACATTAAAAAAAATAACTAACGTTTCCTAAATCTATATAGAAAGCCAGAAATGTCTGACAGTAACATATAAATGAATCATTGACAGAACCACTGAAACTTTTTTTTCTTTCCACTACTACTCTTTATATAGGAATGTGTATTAGTTTTCAGTAGCTGCTATAACTAACACAAACTTAGTGGCTTAAAATAATGCAAATTTATTTTCTCACAGTTAATGGAGGGAGGTCAAAAGTCTAAGGTTGATTTCACTTGGCCAAAGTCAAGGTGTTGGCTGGGCTGGGTTTTTTTCTCAAGGATCCAGGAAAGAATCTCTTTCTTTGCCTTCTTTTCTACTTTCTGGAGGCCTCCTGCATTCCTTGGCTCATGGCCCCTGCCCGCCATCACTCCAAACTCTTGTTCAGTTCAGTCATCACATCTCCTACTTCCCTTAGTCAGATCTCCCTCTGCCTCCCTCTGATGAGAACACTTGTGAATACATTTAGGGTCCTATCTATAATCCAGATTTCAAGATCCCATCTCAAGATCCTTAATCCCTCATCTCAAAATCCTTAACTTAATCACACCAGCAAAGTCCCTTTTGCCACATAAGATAACAGATTCTAGGGATAAGGATGTGGACATCTTTGGGGGCGCATTATTCAGTATATCACGGGATGGTAGACATTTTTAGCTTGAATGTTTTTTGTTTCAGCAGAATTTCCCTGCTGTGAATTCTTAACTTAGGCCTTTAACAAGTATTTTGTATTCATTTCTAACATTCACCTTTCGCTTCTTTAATCATTTTGTCCAGAAGGGATCCTTTTTCCAAAGATCCTTTGATAGAGTAAAAATACCTAGTAAGAAAGGACAAGTGACCCTAGCTTTGGGCCTGAGAAATTAAAGAAAAAAATTCTTTAATTTTTTTAATTAAAAAGTGGGAGGCAAAACAAGAAAAAGGATTTGAGGACAACACAGCATGACCAGCATGAGACCAGCAGCCATTCCAAAGAGGCACACACTTGCTGTCAGCAGAATGACAAAGTAATTTCGTGCGTGCCTATGGTTTACAGTTCTCTTTTTGTACACATGTATTTTTACTAAGTAGATGACTTTGATGACTTTGCTGTTTTTGAGGAAATAGCTGTAAGCTAAGTTTTCCCTTTGTGAGCCCATTTTATAATGCTCATTCCTTTCTCTTCAAGGGGTTAGAGTATTGGTTCTGGGATAAAAAAAAAAGAAAGAAAGAAAGAAAGAAAGGATTATTTTCAGGGTGATCATTGCTTCTCGTTGTTTTTTGTCAGGAAAACTCTGATGCACTTTCTTGTAGTGGGGCATTATCAGATCTACCAGAGCATCTGTGTTTGCCTGTGTTCATATGATTTGGAGGGAGGAAATGAAAATGATTTAAATCTGGGAATTCTAACATTGCACCCACTGTCCACCTTCCATAAAGAATTCAGTACATCTTTAAGCTCTAGTGTAAGCTCTAGCTCTTGAGATACTTTCTCTTGATCTCTTCAGCTTGCAGCAAAACCTTATTCTGAGTTCCTACAGCGCCTGTGGGCGCTAGACATTCATCTATACATATGCCAGAGTTGTCAATGAATGAGTTCTATGCGCACAGAGCAGGGATTGACCATTTTTGTGCTTAGTTTACGATTGTCATGGGAACTAAGGATTCACTGCACAGAATAAACATCCAACAAATGGTGACATAATTGGTGTCCTGGCACTGGGAGGCCTCAGCATTATGTCTGCCATTATTGTCTCTTCTGGATCTCAGATCCAAGCAGAGTTCTGATGCCGTGATTTGAGCATTTGAGTCTTAAAGTTGAAATTTCAATCTCATGTTCTTATAAGATGCTTTCTGCTAATTATAACTGAGACGAGGTTAGAATAAGCCCAGGCTTATTTTTGATGTGCTGGGTTAGGCAAGGAGAGTACTCATGTTCTGAGTCTTTAGGGAACGATGTTTGGGGATTCAAACTTCTCTTTTGGACATTGTTTTCAATACAGTAATAATGAAATTGTAGCAGATTTCAAGGCACTAGTGGTCAATTTTCTTTTATTTATTTATTTTATTTTTTATTTATTTATTTTTTCCTCTTTTTAATTACTCCCACCCCCACTTCCACCCCGACCTATGGATGCTGCAGTCTCCCCTTAAGAACTGGATCTCTGAAGGCGGGGCTTCTCCCCCCACGTGCTCATGGTGCGCACCCAGTGGGCCTGGCACACCCTGGGTATGGTCCGTGGCTCCACCTGGGGCGCAAAGCCAGAACCTTCTGCGTGTAAAGCAGACATGCTAACCACTACACTATGGAGCCACGCCCACTAGTGGTCAGTTTTAATAAAAGATGCAGAGCCTATTTAGTATTTGCTCGAAACATATTGTAGGTCTTTATTGTCGTTATGAAGAGCCTGGTGATTATTTTCTTCTCCTTCCTTTCTTCCTTCCTTTCATTCCATTCCTAAGGTTTGCCTCATCCCGAAATCAGCTCATGGGACCAATCCCGCAAGTGCCCACATGGCAGGCATGAAGATTCAGCCCGTGGAGGTGGATAAATGCGGAAATATTGATATAGCTCACCTCAAGGCCATGGTACTTGTTTTATGCTTAACAGAAGAGAGACGTCTGGGTTGGGAAGAGGTGGTGGGGTCAGGGACTGGATGGTTTATATCAATGTTATATTCTTTTGCATTCTAATTAAAGGACTGCAATTCCTCCTCTGAATGGATCTGGGGCAAATGGCGTAAAATCAGAAAACCTAACTATCCACATAAAAACAATAAAAAGCAACAGTCACATTTTTGGTCCAGAATAAAGCTGACCATAGTCTACTTTACCACTTCCTTCTCCAACAGGGAGAAGGTTCTTTAAATTGAAATCCCATTCTCTAATTCATGCATGTGTAAGAACGTGAATGAATTATTCATGGTGGTAGTAAGGATATTTCTTGCAAGATCTGCCTATTCCTGCCCACCATCCCTCCTTCCCCCATTAATAATCAAACTGCGGTCAATCTTTTTCTCAATCTTTGTGTTGGAAACTAAAACATAAATGTAGATTTTGCAAATGTCTTGGCCACCCCAGCCATTACTTGCTGAATTTCAGGCAGCGTTCCACCTTCCTTCCTGAAACACCGACCCCCACTCCCAACCTCCCAACCTCCAGGAAGAGGTTGCCTAGCAACCATATCTGCTTTCCACTGGTGGACTGGAGGCTGCATCTTAAGAGGGAAGGAAATCAGTCGAATAGCAATGTGATTTTGTCAGGGTTATTAGGCATGGAGTCTGAGAACTTCAAGTAACTGCTTTCAAGGGAAGTGGAAAATACACAACTACTCATCACTCTCATCCATCCCGACTCTTCAATCCCCCCACAAAGTTTTTACCAACAAATATTCTGGGCCAGTAGTTGTAATTATTAAGTCTCTCCAATATAGGTTATGACCTTAATTTTTTTTTACATTTCTTCACAAGCCTGCTTGGACTTGCTGGTCAAAAAAACAGAAATGTGCCCTTTATATATGTTTGCCTTCTGTCAAAAGAAAAAACGAGGGAGATTTTAAAAAATCAGAACAGGAACACTCCTTATGGCAATTCCAATTTCAACAGAAAGAGGGGGAAAGGAAAGAAGGGTAGATATGGCAAAATGAGCAGAGAGAGATTAACTATGAGAATAGATACGTCTGGAACCAAAAAGATCCGAAATAATTGCTGAGATGACTTAAACCGAAGGAAAACAGCTTCAGAGAGAGCCCAAAATATCCAAAAATCTCTGAATAAGTCTTGTTGGTCTTAACAATGGAGACCTAGCCTGAAGGGATCTTATTACTGTTTTGGAATGACCAATGAAGGGAATAATGGCTGTGGATCTTTTATTGTTGTCATCATACTTTGAGACAATTTCAGACATGAAAAGACCAAGACTTCGTCTCTCTTAATCCTTTAATATAAAAAGCAAGGGTTTGACTAAGAAAGTAATGTTCTCCCTTTATCTCCCTCTGCCCTTTTCTACACTACAGGTAGATAAACACAAGGAGAACCTGGCAGCAATCATGATTACGTACCCGTCCACCAATGGATTGTTTGAAGAGAACATCAGCGACGTATGTGACCTGATCCACCAACATGGAGGCCAGGTCTACCTAGATGGGGCAAATATGAATGCTCAGGTGGGCAACATGAGAAGGGCTCCCTGAGAAAACCGTTAAGAGAAATTTTTTTTCTCTTACTTCTTGACAGTTGTCTTAAAGCATGACACCGAATTCAGAACAGAGGCTGACTTTCCTTATAGGCAATTTCAAACAAAGTACCCCAATTTCGCTGAGATTACAGATCCTAGATGAAGTGATGGGAGATGCTGGGAAAGAAGCAAAAAGATTGAAAGGAAGTAGAGAAGGAGCTGAATGTCTTTAGCTTGCCAGAGGGTACTGTCCCTCTGAGGGTACAACAGGCAAAAAGTCTACTTGACTCCCTTCCTTAGGGAATTCAGACCCAAATTCTGGCTACTTGTGAATGCTGGTCTCCTATGGCCTCGGACAAGCCATTAACTTGGCTTCAGCTTCATCAGTGTGCAACAGCTGAATAGTTCTGTCTCTGAAGGGCTGATGCTGATTACTTGTTGGGGATGGGCTAGGGGTTCCTCAGCACCCCTGAGGAAGTGCTGTAGGGAGCCACTGGAGCAGAGGAGTATCATCATGTCTTTCAGGATCTCCTTAACTTCTTGGTCATTGTTTGTTGTTTGTTTCACTATTTCAGACTCTTTCTGCTTTTTTTTGCTTTCTGTCTGATTCCCTTTGTAAGTGTGGTTTAGGGATTGCCTATTGCTTCAGTAGCATAAATGCTTTCTTTATCACTGGCCACATTCAAAATCAGCCCGTGGGAGGGATGCCTGTTGTGTTGCGGTTGGCATCAGGATGGTCTCAGGAAAACTGTCGGCCTCCCTTCCTCTCCCTGGGCTCAGCATTCTCTTGGGCCACCCTCCAGCCAACTCTGTTGGGGTGCCCAGAGGGGCCCTTTGTTAAAGTGCATGATACCCAAAGCCAGCCGTGCTGGGGAAGCAGAACTGCTGGGGTGAAAGTTGCCTGTTTCAAAAGCAAGGAGTACATCCTTTCTTGTGCTAGGGGTGCTTCCTCTCCTCCCTCTTGGGGCGAATAATTAGAAGTGGACTATATATTTGAATCTGTATTTTAAAATTGAAGTTAAGCTATATGGTTGATTGCTGTTTCCACAGAAACCACAAGCCTTGCTGCCTATGGAATGCCAGGCTTTGCCTGCAGAACTCAGCCAGTGTTGGGGACATGTCTGTGAACCATTCTGCCTGCCTTTCCTCTGAGGGGAAAGGCTGCAGCAAACAGCATGGCCGCCTCTCCAGAGCACCTTTTCAAGCTCTTGACTTTTGCGTTTTGCTCTAGTAGGTGGGAATTTGTCGTCCTGGAGACTTTGGGTCTGATGTCTCACACCTAAATCTTCACAAGACCTTCTGCATTCCCCATGGAGGAGGTGGCCCTGGCATGGGGCCCATCGGAGTGTGAGTTCTGCGCCGCTGATTTCAGAATGGCTTTGGAGAATGAAACAATATCCCCAAACTTGTTATTCTTCCCATTGAGGTTTTCAAGTGTCAGGCATACCTCATATGCAGTATGTCTGTAGGAGCCGGGGGAGGAGCAGTGAAAGGGGTGCTTTTAGGGTATGTCCAAAGAGGAGCATAGTTAGTGTTTATTAACCACAGTTTTGATTGGCCACAGTAAGCTCCCATTCAGGCACAGACAGGGAAGGTTTATTAACAGAATAACGAAGAGAGGGGCGGCTTTCCTGGAATGTTATAAATCAGAACTGAAATATTAACACTTGGAAGCACCTTTCAGACTTTAACTTAGACTTCCAAGCAGGTTTTCTTTCTTTCTTTCTTTTTAAAACCAGCCGTTGGTTATATTGAAAGTGAATTATCTAACGACAACAATAACAAAAAGAACTCACAGTAGAAGAGCAGCCGCCAGGACCTGCGGGGCAGGGGGCATAGGGAGAGGCTGGTAAAATAGCATAAACTTTCAGCTATAAGATGAATAATGTCTGAGGATCTAATGTATAGATAGTACGGTGACTATAGTTCATCACATTGTACATTGTAATTGAAATTTGCTAAGAGAGTAGAACACATTCTTATCCCACCCCACAAAAATGAATTGGATGTAAAGTGTTTTTGCAGCCTGAATTCTTATTGCACCTGACTAAAGCAATACCTTGTAGTTGTCGATAACTTTTTATGTTGTGGAATCGAATCGTCTTATGAAAATGATGCTGAGCAGCCATTTCCTGAGCTTCCAAAAATGTGCCCAATGGGCCAGTCTTTGGGGTTGCTGGAATCCCTCTTGCTTTTTTCTACTTTTCTTTTTGATTATGACTATTTATTATAAGTGGAGGAGCCCCAGTGCCTCAGCTGTTGGGAAGGTGAGGTGGATGATGGTCACATACTGGCCTCCAATGCGTAGCCCATAGACTTCTCAGTGGCACCCTTTTATACCCCTTAGATGCCTCAGGAAAGTGTGGGGCATGGAGCTGGGAGGGAGGGGACACAGGACTGGGATGCCCCCACATCCTAGTGAGCCCATGGCTCTGCATGCTAGTCCATGGCCGCCTGCCTCTGTCAAATCCTTCGCCACAGTTCTTGGGCGAGCCACTGGGATGCTGATGGCTAGTGAGCCATGCTTCCAGGGAAGGAGGAAGGAAGGAACACTTCCTGAACATCTGCCTCTTAGCAGGTGTCAGGTCCCTTCTACTGTCAGACTTCCTCTACTAAGAATAGAGCTTCCTGAGAGGGCCCAGGACTTGCCTGTTTGGTTGGAGTTGATCTTTTTACATCCTTCGAATTTGTACTTAAAAAAATACAGGAAGAAGCATCTTGCCCCTTTTCTGCCCAGTCATCCCATAATTTCAGTAAAGCCAGATGAGGATGCCTGGCCTGTGGGTACCGTCAGCGCGGCCCCGTGGGGCTCCAGTTCCATCTTGCCCATTTCATGGGCTTACATTAAGGTGAGGCCTGTGAATGTGTGTTAGGCGGGTGGGGGATTGATGTGTGGGTGGGGGATTGCAGACTTCCTTCTTAACGTAAAGTTGAAAAAAATCCATGATCTGAGATGTGGTTAGTGAAGATCGCTGATGACTTGGGATCAAGAAATCTTCCTGCAGGGATCAGCTAAAAGTCATTTCATCTCATCTTCATTATGCTATTTCTTTTGGGTTCTCATAGTGCGTTTAACATCAGAGAAATTAACACACCAGATATATTTTTTCAGACAGAGGTAAGTTCTATGAGTCATATGGATGTTCTGGCCACGTCATTTGGTTTCCTGTAGGATTTGTATGGCCCCTTGCAAGTGAAAAACAGTGTGTATACTAATTTTTACACTCCGTTGAGATCCTGGGATAAATTTTAGGAATACGTCTCACTTCCCTTTATGTTTTTTGGGACTGGAGGAAAGGTAGCAGCAATTTGCTTATGTTGTGGGTTCCCAAAGTTCTTTGCGCTTTATGGCCTGTGGAACTGTACTCGCAGGTAATTAGACTTTGTCAGAGAGCAGGCTTCCTTCCTTTGTGTTTCTCCAAAAAAAACACCAGGCCAGAGTTTATACAGCTCTCGTTCAGACTGGCCTGCCCGCCACTTGGGCTGATAGGACTGTGCATTGCATAGGAATACTTGCTTATCTGCTATTAGAGCAGCTTTCTCAACTGGCTCCCCTCCTTAAAGGAAGGGTATCTTTTGGTGAAATAAAACCTCAGAACTCAGCTATGCATGTCATGCCGGATGACTCTCTAGGGCTGGCTGCTACTCTCGAATAGTGTGGCGTTTATGATTCTTAAGGAAAACTTTCTGGGTAGTTGAAATAAAAATTCTCAGAGACTACTAAAACCTGTTTTTGAAAACGACACTCAAGTTGTTCTGCAAATAGTAACAACAAAAACAGTAATAATAAAAGTCTACTTCTTTGCAAACAGAATCTAATTTCCAGCGTCCTTTTGGTCCCTTGGTCCTGTAAACCTCGGTTATTTGTTATGGACATATTTGCGTTAAAGATGGTTTCCTACATATAAAAAATAAATGCCCCAAGGCTAGTTTGGCCATATGCCAGGAACACCAGACAGAGCCTCGATTTAAAAATAAAATAAAGTAGGGGTTAGGCTGCCCCTTTGGCTTTGGTCCCTCTCTTTATTTCAGGCCATTGTTAGTTATCACCTGGACTCTAGAACTACCTGTCCTCTCCCTGCCTCAGTCCACCTCGGACACTCCCTAAGGAATTGCTAGATTTTTCTCTAAGGTCCTCAGATTTTCCCCTTGCTTCCCTTTGCCATCACTGCTGCGTCTTACTAGCCTGCATAGAATTCTTAGGGAATTTTTCCAAAATGCACATGCCCAAGTCCCATCTCAGGAAGAATCAAATTTAGCATATGTGGGGTAGGGCTTGAGCCATCCAGCTGCTTCATAACTCTGAAGCACGAGTCAAGAGCCAGTGGCTGGCTGAACCGAGTCCAAGTTCCTAGCAAAGGTTTGAGGATTTCAAGAGGTAGTCACAATTCACCAGATGTGACAGTAACTCCCACACTGCAGCTATGTGCCTTCCCTTCCACAGCTTGGTTTTTGCCATCCTTCTCATCTGGAGTGCCTTCCCCTTTCTCTTTGTCTAAATTCTACCGATTCTTAAGTTTCCACTCAAGTTCTAACTCTTATTTTAGGAGCCCTTCTTTGACCAGCCTGGCCAAGTATGTCTTCTCCTTACTGTTGTTTTCTTTAATGCTGTCTAATGTGCTTTACATTAGTTGTGTATTTAATGCATATCAAATCTCCAATGTACATGTTGTATTCTGGGAAGAAAATCGGCAATAAAAATTGGTGCAATCTTGACTTTAAGTTCTTTGCTGGTGATGATGTTCACACCAGATAATCACAGGGAATTAGGAATCACCAAGAAAGGAGAAGATTGAGTATGGCAGTTGTTAAACATAAATGACTTTGACTATGGACAGTTGGAAGACGAACCACACAGAACTGATTCGGGGGGGGGTTTGGTCTAGATCCCATGGGATTCTTGGCAATTATCAAGACGTCTCAAATTCATATTAAAGGAAAATTCCCCCAAATGAGTATAACCTAAAAACAATTCTTTTTCCTTTTTAGATGACACAATAGTCAGCAGTCAGTTTTGCTCTGCTATAAGCTTTGTTACTACAATAAGAACGTAAAATGACTGTTTAGAAGAGAAAACCAAAATTTATTTCAGGCCAAGAGAGGACTGACAGATGTCCTTGTTAGGGTTTTCCACTCATCTGCAATTTATAGAGTGATGGTGGGCTGACTTCCTCTGTGGAGGGATTTCTCTGGAGGTGTCTTTGGTTAGTGTCTCTCTGGTTTATCTGTTCCATGATTGATGGCTCTTTTCCCCTCTGTTGCAGATGATGGGAGCCAATGGCCTAAAACAGGCCACGGAAATTGCTATATTAAATGCCAACTACATGGCCAAGCGATTGGAAAAACACTACAGAGTCCTTTTCCGGGGTGCAAGAGGCAAGTATTAACTTTAGTCTACCCTCGCCTTGGTTTTTTTTCTTGGCCAAACCAAGTTGGACCTAGTAGATGTTTTCTGTCATGGGCGGGAAACTTGTGTTTCTTAGCATATACCAGAGAAAAGCATAGAGTTATTGGAAATAACTTCAATTTAGTGAACAATTCAGGGGTATCAGTATTTGCAAGGCCCTGCGATGAACTTAGTCTACGCAGCTCAGGTCAAGAAGGAGCCCACACCGCCGAGAGACGTATACATAAATACTACGAGCTTATTATTACCACAAAGTGCTATGGGAGTGCCCCGAAAGAGAAGAGTAATTCAGACTGGGCAGAGGCATGATGAGATAGTTGGGAGAGCCTTAAGGAAGGAGCCACTGAGTTGAGCCTGGAAGGAAGCGTAGCAGAAGCCCAGTAAACAGAATTATAGGAGGAAGCCGTAGAAAAAGGAGATGTCTGGGTGTCAGGAGTGTTGGGCGGGTTGAAGCACGGTGGGATAGGATGAGAGGGAGCAGATGAGAATGAGGCCAGAGAGGTAGCATGGGGCCTTGAAGATCTTGGAAGGCTCGGGACTTTACCCTTGAGCCTGAACGATTTTTGAGCAGAGGAAAGACAGGATTAAGAGAATGTGAAAATTATTAAAACAGTGGCAGGGGATGAACATGCTGCTAGAATTAGAATCAGTAGGACTTAATTTCTTATGAGTTGAGTGTGAAGGGAAATTTTAGGGATGCCTCTTAGGCTAGTTATAGAGCGAATAATAGATGGAGGAGCAAAGTTACCCTGGAAGTGATGGGAGGCGAGGAAACCAGATGGACATGCAGAGATTTAGCTATGGTCACAGAATCTGAGAGCAGACTCTTGGAAATGGTGAGACCAAGGAAAGAATATTGAAAACCAGAGCTAAACCCCTCAAGTAGATGGCTATGTTAAGTGGGATGCAGAAGAAGGGGTGCTGGTGATGAGGGACTCCATTCCGGAGGTGGCTTTAGAGCCCCCACAGCACTGGTCACAGCGCCTCTCCCCAGAAGCCCCTGTTTGTCCTTACTGCTTTGTTCTGACCCTATCTCCCTGCTGGAGCCTCCCTTTCTGGGTGGAGAGAACTACCCCTCCTCTTGGCTTGCCCCCACCCTCCACCCCTTCCCACCCTGAGGCTTTCTCTGTCAACCCTGAACTCCTGCAGGGTGGGGACTGTGCCTGCTGCAGTTCTCGAGCTCCCATACCTGGCATCACGCCTGGCACTGTATGAGTGATCAACAAACTGCTTGTGTGTTGCCCAACAGGGAGAGACAGGCTAGAGTACGTGGCTGGTCTTATGATAGGAGTCTTAAAAAGCATCTTTGCCTTTAACAGTCAGGAAACCTTTGGCCACCTCTGAAAGCAGTTAGGGCAAAAAGGTGAGGCTGATGCCAGATGGAAACAGGCTGAGAAGTGGACTCGGGTTGGGGAGAAGAAGAGGAGGCATTCGTCGTTTAAGGGAGTTTGGTAGTGAAGGGAGTGGGAGCTACTTCAGTAGGATGCAATTTTGTTTTGTTTCTAAATAAGGAAACATGATTTTAAGCTGGCAGGGAAACGGCTGTGGAGACTGGAGAGTGAAGCTACAATAGAGGGAATAATAGACGGAGGAACGAAGTCACCCTGAAGGCGATGGGAGGGGATGGAGCTAAGAGCCAGGTAGACAATGCAACGCATTGCATGTGGGCACAGAACCCTAGAGTAGGGACAGAGAGGACTTTGAGCAGAGGGACAGCAGTTAGCATGCAGCCTGCCCAGACCTCGGGCCCCAGCAACGAAGCCCCTTTTTTTCTGCTCTCGGTTTCCCAGCCCAGGCGGAGTGTACATCTACAACGTCTGCATCTGTGATCTTTCGTTTAAAGGCTGGTCTTGCCTTATAAATATGTATCCAAAAGGGTGTTTCTGAAGTTTGAAAATAGAAAAAACTAAATAACCAGCAGCTCTGGGTAGGAATGCTCCCCAGAGAGTAGGAAAGAAAGTTGCGAGCAATATGTCTCTAAGCAACACAATAAAATGCTTCTGAAGTGGGAATTAAAGAAGCAGCAAGAGCTGCTAATTAATTCAAGTATAGCTCCTGCGCTGTGAAATGTATCCTGCTTCTGTAGTGGCCTTCAAGATCAGCTTAAGTATTTGTTTGCTGTGGTTATAGAAGTAATGTATAGATGCTCAAAATGGAAAATTTGGAAAATAGAAAAGTCTGAGGCAGAAAATGTGAATGATCCATGGTTCCGTCAAGCAGACGTAACCACTAGAAACATTTTACCGTATTCCCTTTCATCTTACTTTTAGGCAGTTGAGATCATATTACACAGTTTATATCCTGTTTTTTTAACTTTATCTAATATCGTGATCATGTTCCCATGTCATTAAATGTTCTTTGAAACTGGATACGTCCATTCTATTGTATGGATATACCATGATTTAAGCAATTCTATTGGGTCTCCTCCCTACCGAGTTGTTTGCATTTGTAACAATACTGCAATGAATATTCTTTATTTAGATATTTTTTAAAAAACATCTCTGGTTAGAGTTGTAGAAGAGACATTATTATCTTAGAGGATACAAATTCATTTAAGCTCTTGATACATATGGCGTAGTTGTCCCCCTAGAGAGTTTGTACTAATTTATTGCACACTGTTAGCATATGAGAGTGACTATCATGGCAGGGCCTAGTGAGCATGAAAAAGCAACACAAACCCAAACTAAAATATCTTGGCCAGTTCGATGAGTGAAAAATGATATTTTTGCTTTAATTTACAAGATTTTTGGTTTTTTTCTCTAACAACTTTTTTTATATATATTGAAAGCTTCCTAAAGATAAACTCTGGCAACTTCGTTGTGATAGAATTCACATGCCGTACAAATTACCCATTTAAAATGTACAATTCAGTGATTTTCAGTATGTGCACAGAGTTGCACGATGTAAAGTTTAGTTCTTTAAAGCAAGAATGAATGTGATGTGGGGAAGGGGGCAGCATTCTGGGAGAGAAGGAAGTGAACAAGCCAGTGTGCCTTAGTGCCTGCCAGGCTGCCAGGTGCTTAGCATTTAAATGACAGCTTTGGGCAGAGCCGGGACCAGTCCTAGGGGATTTGCAGCTCAGGAAGATAGATGACATTTCCATTTGTTTTGACATTTTACCCCAGAATTAAATAATGAATACTATTTCTCATCCTAAGCAGAAATAGATCAGTGATTATAGACTTTATTAACCAATCCCAAAGTTCATGAAACCAAAAATTGTCTCATGTTTGGTCTGGTAAACACATTCATTATATAATTTGAGGCTTAGCATTTTAAGGCCTAGAAAAGAATTATCACTGTACCTCCCGAGGGCCCCAAATAGAAATGTTTTTAAACGCATTGTATTCCAAAATGGTAATGGCAATATTTTAAGACTGTTATTCATCTTAATCCTATTTACTAGCTCTAAATAAGACTTTGGAATTGTGGATGACTATGAGGCAATAATTTTAATGAATTCCAGGCTTCCCTTTATGGGCCATTTCTCTGAGAGATTTGAAAATACCAGCTAAACTGTTGAGGCTTACGGTTTTGCTAAGCGAGGAAGTGACGGGCAAGAATTGAGATGGGGGAGCCGCACTAGTATTTATTCTGCTAGACTAGGAAAGAAAGGAATTATTTTAGGTAAAATACATTTTGCAAGGAGGAACTTAAAAAATTCATAGATGTGTACTCTTGTTGGGGGAGGCTAAGCTCACTTTTTGCTCTAAATGCAGTTCCTGTCAGTGGAGTAGACAACTTTGTTAGTATCTCAATGTTTTATTTATGTTTTAAATTCTTAAATGCCTGTCCCTTTTTGACCTTGGATAAACCTAACTCTGGAAATTCCTGAGAAGGGGTTTCCTCGTGGCCTTTATGGGCAGACATGGGCCTCAGGCTGGGCCCTCACATCCCGGCAGGGCGGTGACCCCCTGAGGCCAGGGGCCCTGTTTACCTGACCTCAATCCCAGTCAGGAGTTTCAGCTCTTGTTAGTTGTGGTCCCTGGATTGCAACTGAAGAGGTTGACTGAGTGTTGTCGATTGCCCGTCCAAGCCCGTGAGGTCCATTTATTTCTATGCAGCCACTCTGAGGATGCGGGATAAGTAAGGTCTGGACCCTGCTTTCAAGGGGAGTTTTGAGAAGTCTTATTTTTCCATAGCGTGTTCCCATGTCATCTTCAGCCTCGGAAGAGAATTAACATCGGGGGGTGGGGGGTGTTCCAAGCAGAGAGCCAAGCCACCTGTATTTTGCTTTTTCACCATCCTACCCTCTCTCTTCCTTGCTCCCTTGACTTGGCATCTTTTCAGATTCTGTTGTAGTCACGGTTCGACCCAGTGGAAACAACTACTCAGTAAAAATTAAAACTTGCACTGGTCAGTTTATACAATTTCTACTTCAGAGTGCCCTGACTCACCATATGCCATAGAAGGTTGTGTATCTTTTTGTATATCTTTTCTCCTTAAAAACTGCAAACAAAGATGAACAACTTGGGATCTGGCCTCCAACAGCCACCAAGTTTAAATTTCACCCCTTTCAGCGGTCAAGTAAGAGAGAGAGAGGGCTCGAACGAGCAGTGCTGAAATTCCACTAGTTTCCATTTGAACGCATTAGAATATGGATTTAGAAAATAACATCTGAACCTCATTTGAAAATGGAGCTCTTCCCAAACCACTTGGTTGTGGTAGGGGCCTCTGCAGATGAAGTCCTGGTATTAGCCGCGTTGGGCTGGGCTGGGCTTGATGGGGCCTTAAGACTCTGCTCTCTGCCCACCAGCAAGAGCAACTCCCCTCTGCTGTCATGTGTCCCTCTCCCCCTCCCCGCCTGCTGGCTGAGCGTCCTTCAGAGCAGTGAGCTTTTTCCTTCTGTCATTGTCACAATGCTAGGGGTAGCTGCCAGAGGCTCGGAGAAGAGAGGTTAAAGATTGGGCTTCCAAAATGGGGTAGGTCATCGAGGATTCCTGGAGTTAATTGTTGATGAGAATTTAAATAATCTCATGATTTTTTTCCCTGAACATTCCAGCTGGTTATTCCTTTTGGCACTTTCCCCCCCAAGTTTACCTACTTGTGAATACAGTTTTCTACTTTTGAATCACACTCCTCACAAATTTAATCCCTATCATTGTTAGAAAGCATGTTTTAAAAATAAATATGCAGTGACAGTATATTCAAAGTCTCAGGCTCTCCTACTTTCATTTTCAGACAAAACCAATCCTTTCATGTGTATTCATTACATAAGAAGCAGAGCAGTCCATAGACTATCTCCGTTAATGACTGGAGCTATTCTTTGCAGGCCTGAGCTGTCCGCTCCAAGTGTCTGTAAATAGATTCATTGTTTGCTGAAAGTCAGGAAAGCAGGTTAAGAAGGAGTGCATTATTGTCTAATGCTAAGATACTTTCCTCGAAGGAAATTCATCAGTCGCACGGGCCATGGAATTTGGGAAGCCCCCCCCCCAGGAGTGCTGATCTATTATGAAAATGCTCACTTACTCTGTGGTTTATTGTTGATGATGGATGGGTGGCCAACAGCTCACGCTGGGAAGATGGCAGTCCGGGCATAGAGAGGCAATCAGTTTATGAACTAGAACAAAGTGAACTGACCCCCACAGAGACTTTGGCCTCATCGACTCCTTGCCACTGGTGGTGTGCTGTTTGACAGCCTCTATTTCTAATTCTTGGTGTGAAACCTAAACTTCAAAAGCCCTTTTGAAGAATTCTGTAAAATTCTGTGTGTCTTATGCTTAGTATATATTTACTACACACAGAAGAAACAGTTATTTGATGTCGAGGGCAAAGTTACTGAAAAGAGTGTCGATGCATCTTCAGCTTTAGAAGTATTTTGTAGAAAAGGATCAGGTCTGTGATGATTGGTAGATTTTAGGTCCTCGGCGTTAGAAATAATCTCATCCACAGGAATCTCTGTTGAATGTTCCACCAGTGCCCTGTCTCCGAAGTCCCACCTCCCGTTAGCTTCCTGGAGCCTGGGCGAGTTACACACTGAGGATTGGACTCATTGGCCTGAAATTTAAAAATTTTTATTTGTAATAAGAGCAGATGAAGTCTTTGTTTCCAAATATAAATTTACCAAGTGCCCACGCATTTTCATGTGCATTATAAAGCTGATTTATTTGCTCATTTCTTTGGGTTCAACAATAAGCTGATGCTAATCTTGAGATGAAACCATTTTCCTGAACAGGTTATGTGGCTCATGAATTTATTTTGGATACAAGACCCTTCAAAAAGTCTGCAAATATTGAGGCTGTGGATGTGGCCAAGAGGCTTCAGGATTATGGTGAGTAGCCCCATGTGATCCACTCCTTGTAGGGTAACTCGGGCATTTGACATTTATGCAGCTGCCCGCGCTGGCTGTGGACCATTTCCTGGAGGGCACAAACCAAATGTGCAGGCACCATAGGAAACTGATTCCATAGGCTAAGTGGAGAGCCCAGGGTTCTAGGCAACCCTCAAAGTGATAGAGAAAAAACTCCCATATGACTGCATTTGTACTGCCCTTGAAAAGATATTACATCATGCATCTTGAATCCATGCAGCCAAGAAAAGTAGTCTACATAGTTAAAATTAAAAATCCCAAAGAAAATGATTGTTGCTCTCTTCCCATGTTTCTGGTAAATTCTTACTCCTGTCCCACTCTTGATAAACAGAGACGTCTCTGAAGAGGTAAGTTGGTGTAATGAGGGAGGAAGTGGAGCAGGTAACCTGTAGAAGTGTTAAGAGACGAATGGCTTTTTAGATTTACAACCATCTCAGTTACGGCATAGCTGTTTCAGCTGCTTCTGGAGATGAAAGGATAGGCACATGTTTTCACAGAGATAATGCAATTTTCTTTGAAGGATTTTAAGAGACACGGGCTCTTTGTGTATCTGTGGATGTTCATTCAGCACAATCCTTATTAAAATACATTTTCTTAGTGACATTATAATAATATCAAAGACTCTTCAATTCTCAGAAAGGCTAAGTGGGGGAGAACTTTGCCTTTCAATGGATATGGAGTCCTATCTAAATTTTAATGATGATTTGAATGATTTCTTTTAATAAGTGAAAGCTTTAGTAATTTAATAGTTTCACAACTGCATCATCATGGGAGTCCCACATGTGTGACTCATTCTCTCTTCAATGAATGATCTTAATGATCATTATTATCAGTTATACTGATAATAAATGGAAAAACCGGAGAAAGGTTTCATTAATGAAATTAGCAATTACCTTCTCAGTATCTCCTTGGCTGTTCCTATAACCTGACTCAACCTCCCAGCTAATGGCTGAGTGATGGTCTATTCAGGATAAATCTTCCCTTTGGGGATGCATTGTCTGTATCACACAGCTGGCTGTAGCAGCATTTGCAGGGAGAGAAGGGGGTGCTAAGAGGAAGGTGGTGGTTGAAGTTATCACCCAGTATTCCCAAGTCCTTTGCTATCTCTAACCTGGACATTATTTTGATGTTTGATAGAGCGATTGTCAGCACAGAATTCTCCAGAAGCCTGGGACATAGTGGGTACTCAGAACAAGTGTTTAATAATGGAAAGAATGAATGAATGCATGAATGAATGGCTAAGTTAAAAAACAACGAAAACGATGACACAGATTCTGGATTTTAATCGCACCTACTGAATCAGAATTTCCACGGGTAAAGGCCTGGTAATCTGTATATTTAACAAGCACCCCATGGATCAGTCTTACCAGACAAATATGGGGCACAGGACAGAGGTTTCCAAACATAACTAATGATTGAAATCACCTGGGGTTTTTAACACTCAGATTTCTGAGCCCTCCCTTGGACTTTTTGAATCAGGGTTGAGTTTCAGGAATTTGTGTTTCCAAGACAATTCAGATGTGTGAATTTGCTCACACATGGATTTGTGGTCAGACTTAAGGAGACCAGCTTTTTTTTTTTTTTTTTAAATCCCTTTCTGGTTTGGATGACAGTTTTATGTATATGTCAAAACTCATTAAATGGTACACTTAAGATTTGTGCATTTCACCGTATGTCAATTTTGTCACAAAAACATGTGAACTGATATCGAATTCTCGTTAATGATATGCATGCTGAAGTGTTTAAGGGAGAAGTGTATTTATGATTGCAACATATCTTGCATCGAAAATAAGGTGGATGGATGAATAGATATGTGATAAAGCAAACAGCATCATTGTAGAATCTAGGTGGAAGGTATATGGGTATTCACTCCTTTTAACTTATGGTATGTTTGAAAATTCCTATAATAAAACGTTGAGGAGAGAGAGTCCTTTAAAGTATGTAGGCATGACTCTAAAACACCCATGTAATGATGCACCAGAATTGGGAACCATTGCATTCTAGGGCAAATGTAGCTGACAGGTATACCAACATAGAAGCTGTTCTTCGTCTTTTAAAGTTTCACAGAAAAGGCATAGGAAATAGCAAAAGTTGTTTTTGGCTTTTGTCCAGGAAATCTCTTTTTTGACCGTGGGTCTTGTTGATTCATCTTACATGTGAAAACTTATGAAAATGTAGAAACACCTTCAGCCTGTATTCAGTGCAAAGGTTTTCTACATACTGGCCAAGTCTCAGTTTTCCTATCTGTAAGATGGGACCATAACACTCACTCCAGGTTCCTTACTGCTTGTTACATTATTTAGCTTTTGATAGGCTTTAATATTTTAATTTCTCTTAATTACAATTAATACATGAGTATTATAGAAAGATTCTAAAACACAAAGTGAAATAAAAATCCCAGTCTCATTTTCTGGATATAACCCCAGAAAAGTGTTCTTTAGTATTTATTCTTTAGTATTTTTTTAGTATTTATTCTTATTTAAAATATTCATTAGTACTTATTCTTCAAAGCATCTTCCCTCATAAAATATACACATATAAAAATACTTTGTCATTTTTTAATCAATTGGGATGTCATTATATAGCTTGCTTTTTTCACTTAATATTTTTGAATATTTACCCAATTTAATATTAATTTACACACTTTTAATGATTGCATATTTATTGTATGGGTAACCAGTAAAATTTGCTTAACTGATCCTTGTTGCTGGCTGTTAGATTATTTCCTAAGATTTTCTTCCATAAACATGCTGAGATACATATATTAGTAAACCTGTCTCCCTTGCAGGATTTCATGCCCCTACCATGTCTTGGCCGGTGGCAGGGACTCTCATGATTGAGCCCACCGAGTCAGAAGATAAGGCAGAGCTGGATAGATTCTGTGATGCCATGATCAACATCAGACAGGAAATCGCTGACATTGAGGAGGGCCGTATTGACCCACATGTCAATCCATTGAAGGTATGTAGGCACTAGTACTTTATTTGGTATATCCCCTAGAGTAGAAAACGGTGTCCCGTCAGAGCACCAGCAACCCCTGAAGGCTCATTAGAAGGTGATATTCTTGTCTAAGTCCATTCTTCTGAGAAGATGATGCATTCATTACTTGAAAGTTTAGCTTCTTGAACACAGCGGCAGTTACTCAAGTATAACATGTATGTTTCCTGATGTGCTTTGACTTTGTGTAATGGTTTTGGGTTGTGGGAATTATCCCCGCTCCGCACCCACCCAACCACACATACACCCAACTGTGTACCAAAGGAGGGAGTAGAGGCTTAAGGGCTCTATTTAGTTGAGGAAATCTTATCCTTCTGTGTATCTGTTTGATGCACTTACTAGGGATTATTTACCTCACTAACTCTGGATAAAGATCAGTTCTTACATGAGAGCAGTTACCTCTTAGAACAGTTACCAGGTTGGTACTTGGCCTGAATGCTTTACAATGTTTATGGCTTATGCTGGAGAAAAATTTGTTAGGCATTACCTTGCCTCTTTCAAAACATGTTCAGTTTATATCTGGTCAGAGCCCTAAGTTTTTTGTTAGGTCTGGATGTTATTAAGCCGTGGAATCATGAACTGAGAATAATGTGTTGGGTTATGGCTCTAAGGCAGATAACAGGTCTCAGATGCTCAGGCAAGTTCCAAAACTGCCCGGCTGAAGGTGGAGTGCAGGCTCCTTACTGAGTGTGAGTTTGACAGGGTAATGAATGGCGACAATACCATTGTTTTTAATGTCATTATCATTTTTCTTTACTCTCGATACTGCTGACTGTTTTAGAATTTAGGCTATTTTTAAAAATGACAGACATCTAAAGAACATAATACTGAGTTACAAAAGCAAGTGGAGAATAACACTCATAAGATACAAGGTTTTAAAATTGTACCAAACTACGCTATATGATGTTTATTAATATATGCAGTAACAATATAAAAACATGAGAATGGTGAACACCAAATTCAAGATAGTGGTTATCACTGGGGAGGAGAGCAAACAATGAGATGGAGAGGAGATATATAGACAGCTTCAATTACATCTGTTTTTTATTTTTAAAGATTAAGCAAATATGGCAAAATAGTGGTTTATGTTAAGTGGTAGGTGCGCTTATTATATTACCATAACTTTCTGATAGTTGAAATATTTCACAATAAAAAAATTTTCTGCCGAAATTTCCTTCCCCTTAAATTGAATCAAAACAACAGCCTTCTCTGTCCACGGGCTTCTGTTAGAAGCTCACTGGTTGTGGTGAAGTATAGAGAAGGTGGTGTTCTGCTCTGATCTGCCTCTCATCCCTGTCTGTCTCAGATGTCTCCACACTCCCTGACCTGTGTCACATCCTCCCACTGGGGTCGGCCGTATTCCAGAGAGGTGGCAGCATTCCCACTCGTAAGTTCTCCTCTGAAGGTGACTGTGCTAGCTGGTGGTGTCCACGTGCGTACGAGAGGCCATTGCCTGCTCTGAGGGGCTCCCACTCTGTAGTCTCCTTATTATAGTAACTCTCTGTGAGACACCTTGTGAAATGCGGGTCATGACGAGGGGTGCAGAGCACAGGAATTGACTTTCGGAGCTCTGAAGTCAGACCAAATAGGGGTCCCTGTCAAGTAGATGTTTTCTACCATCATCCAGCAGGGAGGTGGCCCCAATGCAATCTTTCTTTCCTTTCTGATTCTTTTTTGAAGGAGAAGATGCTCGGCAGTCTGTTTGATGTGGTGGGGACAAGTGTCAAAAGTTGGATTTTTTTTGACTAGTAATGAGGTTGGCTTTGGCTTCTTGTACTTCCTGAAGACTTGGGCTTGTGGTGTCGTAGGCTTTGGGGATATCATTGCAATCTCTTCTACCAAGAGAAACCTCTCAAAACATCCCAGATCATTTCCATCTTCTATCCCTTGTAGCCCTTTGTGAAACCGGAGAACAAATTCTGGCCAACCGTTGCCCGGATTGATGACATCTATGGAGATCAGCACCTGGTTTGTACCTGCCCACCCATGGAAGTTTACGAGTCTCCATTTTCTGAACAGAAGCGGGCCTCTTCTTAATCTTCTCTCCCTAAGTTCAAGTGACTGATTTGATGCCTCTCTCTTGAGCATTTGATAAGCAAGAAATATTTCATCTTCCACCCCAGACTCAACTGGGGGTTTTATATACTCTTTTTATATTTTTGTAATCTCTGTCAAGGTAACTGTATATACAGTTAGCATAGTGAATGGAAGCTCATCATTTGAACATCGATTTGCTTTGGTGCCTCTGCTTCCACATATAACAATTGATGTTTAAGTTGCCTTGATTGGGAGCCATTTTTAGTTTTTTGTTTTTTTTTTGCATAGAAAATTCTGAGTGTGCTAAGAACTTTAACTTTCAATGTTACAAATTTGCATAGAAAATTTTGAGTGTGCTAGGAACTTTAACTTTCAATGTTACAAATTTGCAGACGCTGTACTAGAGAATCAATAGACATATTTTTGTTCCAAATAAGTCCTTACAGACTATGCCATCTGTGGGAAATCCCAGGACAAATGTTTACATTTTGTATGCGCTGCAGAAATCTTTTTACTCTAATTTGCCTAATCCATAATAGCATTTCTGAGTGTTTTCCTCTTTTTTCATGTGTGGTGGGTTTTTTTGTTTGTTTGTTTTTGTTTTTTTGTATCTGCAATTATTAGTATTCTAATAAAAGCATTTCAATTTGAAGAATGCCTTCTTGGTCCATTTTTCAGCCTTATTCCTATGTACAGTTTCAGAGGGATTTGAAGGGTAATGAGAACACCTAATCCAAAGGCCAGACACATTATCAATTTCGTCTTTGACTAAAAAAAAGTGTGTATGTCTTGGTTAGCAGTGAATGCCACTTTGGCCCTTTTTATTAGAATTGCTGTTAGGCCACATGTAATTGAAGCCCAACTACAAAAGTTTAATCAAACAGTTTATTTTTGGTCATTTAACAGTAAGTCCAGAGGTAATAAGCCAAGGGCCAGTGCTCCTTTCGCCTTTCTGTTCTGCCTTCCTTGCAAATGGTCTTCATCCTTACAGTCTTGGGTGGCTATTGTATATCCAGTCATCACATGCCCATTCTAGGTAGAAAAAAAAGGGAGAAAAAAAACAAAAGACAAAAGGCAGATTCCAAAAGTCGGCTTCTTTTGAAATGCCTTCCCAGAGGTTCCACCCAGTAATTTCTGCTTACTTTTAACTGGGCACTCCTAAATGCAAGGTGTTATGGGGAGGTCTTTTACCTGGGCATGTTACTGCCCCAAAGAAAATCGGGAGTTGGTTAATTAAAGCAAAGGGGAAGACTAGGCAGGCAACCAGCATACCTGTGCCACAAACAACTTTCCCCTAGAAATAGCGAATGCTTGATATTCTTCCCTGATAGCTACTGAGCACTTGCTCTAGCCCTATTTAGTTTCTTATGTGACAGCTCACTCAACTATTATTCAAGCTAGTATGATAGTGATCTGGACAAAAGTTCTGAGTACTCTACTGAATGCTCTGCAAGTGATCCACTTATTCTCACACTTAAAAAGTTTATAAAACAATTTATTTCAGCCTAACTAGGCAGTAGAGAAGTGATGGGATCCATGGTTCTTTTTTAACCTAAGTGATTAATACCTACTGAGTATGTCTCAGGTGTCTGGTACTATTCTAAATGTTTGAAATATATTATCTCATAACATTCCACTTTTATACATGAGGGGGATGGTATGGAGAGATGCCCCATACCAAGGTCACACAGCTGGTGAGAAGAGAGCCAGAACTTGAACCCAGGCTGAACAGTTCCAGTGCCCACTGGTCAAAGCAGGCTACCTCACTGCCATGGTTGCTGCCCTTTCTGAGCTGCAAACCAGGCTCTCAAAACAGGCTAGACACCAGGGCATGGAGGAGCCCCTTCTGCAGAAGGATAAACGTGAAAACAAATCATCGTGGTAAACAGCAGTTCTTTTCTTCTTTCTTCATCAGACTGTGAAGTGTTAGTGGTTAAGTGCCAAAGCTGTTTCCACACTGAGTCATCCATTGTTTGACCTTCGAATATATCAGAGGCAAATACAGGTGATTAAGAGAGTCAAAGTAAACTTTCTCTCTCACTGTTAAGTCTCTTGTGTTTACCAGATGCCTGTGCCTGACTGTCCCACCTCTGGGGCTTTGCCCCTGTGTTATCCTCCACCTAGAACACTCCCTGCCCTTTGCTTTGCCGGCTCCTGCTTGTTTTTCATCTTTCAGCATCTCCTCAACATCTTCCACGTAGCTCCGTGAAATGAGCTCTGTTATTTTCTATCTGGGCACTCAGTTGGCTTCCTGTGCCCTCAGCACAATTAGTAATCATTCTGTTTACTTTGCTTTTGCCTCACTAGACCAACCAAGTTTCCTGAGAGCAGGGACCATGTCTTGTCCATCACTGGATTCCCAATACTGAGCCAGGGTCTCGCTCACAGTACGCGGTCAACAAACAGAATTATGAGTCAAATAAAGGAATGATCCTTGATCTCAAAGAGGGACACTGTCACGGAGACAGTGTTTCTGATGCCTTCTGTGAGTTTCGATAGCACTTAGTACAAAATGCCAGGCCTTGAGGACAGGGCCTCTGGGCAGGCTCTGCATAAGGTGCTTCCCTCCTTTTTTCTTGATAAAATATACATTTTATCAAGAATAATCAAAAAACGTTTATAACTTTTTAAAATTCTACAGTTAGGTACCTTCACAAAGCTGTACAGAATGTGCCTTTTGAGCAGTTTTGAAGATGAGGGGTCTGAGGTAGACGCGCACACACATCCTACAACTTGGGCATCCCCTCTGCCTCCTCACAGCCCTGGGACAGGCCACAGGCCACTCCTGGAGCAATCCTCGCCTCGCAGGCGTGTGTGAGAGAGGGCAGGGCCCCATCTGGGAACCTCATAAAACCTCTAGATACATACAGGGGCCATGCTTTTCTAATGACAAAACAGGTGCCTTTCATCCAAGTAAAGGGTGGTAGGTGTCACTTTGGGTACAAGAAGCCATCTGGGACCAGCAGTTTGGAAGCTGAGATGTTAGCGCTTTTAGAGGCCCCCAGGGCTCCGGGATAGATGTTTTGGCTCAGATGTCGTGCAGGCTCAGGGATGCTTCCTAGAACAGTGGTTTTCAAACCTTAGTGTGTCTAGATCACCAGGAGGGCTTGTGAGAACAGAATGCTGGGCCCTGGCCCAAGAGTTTCTGATTCAGTAGGTTTCTTTCAAGCTTGAGGTATTGCTTCTCAGTTTTCTTCATTCACATTTCAGGGAAATTTTCAGAACTCTAAGCCTTTAATGGCTGGTAGGGGTGAGAAAGAGCCTGGACTTACTCAACCTTGTATTTTTTATGCAAATCTTACCATTTTGAGAGAAAACCCCTTTCCCAGCTCGGGCCGAGTCTCCGATGGCTGTAGGAGACTGTCCCAAAGCTGGCACGTGTCACTTGTGCTTTGGCCTCACTCCCTGATCTGCTAGGCTCGTTCCAGCCAGCACTGTATCGAGGCAGTTTTTTTGGAGATCAAAAAATATCAGCTTTATTGGAGACTGGTTTTGGATCTCTAGCCAGAAGGGCTTGCTCTCCATTTTTGCCCTTGATGCTTCACCAGTCTAAGCCTGGGGACACCCCACCCAAGGAAAAGTCTGAGTCTGCATAGCAGATACACCGACACAGAAATGCTATTGCATGTAGATCCCAGGTGAAGAGGGAAGATAAAAAAGGGGGGTTTTCCCCAGTCCTGGTGATATAATGTGGATGGAAGTCATCGTCAATCAACTATGAAGAGCAGTGAGAGGTGGACCAGAAGCAGAAGTGTTACATTAGCTGAGATCATTCCACAAAGAAAACAAGAATCCAGCAAGTGGGAGTTAGCGCCCAACATGAAGCATACCAGACTCATGAATCTGGTTATTTTCTTGATGGGGGGAGTGCAGGATACATTCACACTACTTGCTCTGTAGTCAGACTGCCTGAGCTTATATCTCAGATCCCCCATATCCTAGCTGTATGATCTTGGAGAAGATAATTAACATCTCTGAGCCCCAGTTTCCTTACCTGTAAAATGATATCACTTACCACTCCTAGGTGAGAAATTCGATATATTGTTCTGAACAGTGTCTGGCACGAAGTAAATGCTCATGAGTTAGCTCTTATTATTTTCATCTTCACTGAGGATCTTGTTTCCTGTACAAAAAACGGTCCCAGGCGCAGGAGCCCCAATCCAAATTTGACCTACCTTGCATTCAGATCCATCTCCCTTTCCCTTGCTTCCCATTCCTAAAGGCCCTTTTCCTCTGGACAGCCAGAGAATGTGGAAGGAACATGGGCTGCAACTTCCTATAGATCTGGATTAATTTCTCAGATATCCAATTATTTTGAGATAAGGGGCAAATTTACTTATCCTTTCTGCACTTCAGTTTAAGTTATAAAATAGCAATAATAAAGGTACTTACCCGAATCAAGCTTGTTGTAAGGATTAAATGAGATAACAAAGTGAGCTTAGTGTCTGGCACCTAGAAATCACTTTATTCAGAAAACATTGGCCGAGCCATTATGTACCAGGCACTGTTCTAAATGATACAAGGTGAACTAGAAAGATAATGCCTTTCATGGAGCATCAATTCTAGACGGACAAACAGGCAACAAATTAAGATTTCACAATGTCAAATGTTCTTTAGAAAAACTAGTATGGTATCTGTGTGTGTGTGTCGGGGGAGCCGGGGTGGGAATTCTTTATATTGGGTAGGCAGGGAAGGATTCTTCGAAAGATGACTTTTAGGATACAATCTGAACAAAAAGCCAGCCATGATGAGATGTGGGGAGGTGTTCAGGAGGAAGAGAAACATGAGACATCTTAGTATCTGTACTCTCCAATTTAGCATTTTTTTTTTCAATCTCATATGTTTTAAAGGGTTTTAAAAATCCTTTGGAAATAGGGAGAGGAGAAAGATGAGGAATAAAAGCTGGGTTTGGGGAAAGGTGTACGACTCTTGCTGGGAGTCAGAAATGGGGAGGTGGGCTTTGAGCCTGGAGTCACAAGAGAATGAAAATAGAGTCCAGAGAAGAAAGAAAACCTGACTCAGGTAAAGGGCTTTGAGGGGGGGAAAAAAAGGTGGGAAAAGGGGTGTGTGTGTGTGTGTGTGTGTAGGTCCTTGGGTCAGTAGAGGAGGGAAGGATTTGTAATGGGGGAGGGAGAGAGAAGGAGTGAAAGTGGAAGATGCGGGTTAGGAACAGGAAAGAAAGAGGGGAGGAGGTGGATAAGGGCCAACGGAGGGAGTAAGGATTAAGATGTGAAAGTGGCAAAAAACACCATCAGCTCAATGAGGGCAGGTGAAAGAAGAGTCAGGAGGTGGGGGGAGAAAAGCCAGAGATATTGGGAGAAGGCTCTCCAGGGTGAGAAGAGAAGGGAGTCAAGAGCATGAGCAATAAGGCCCAGGTCAGGAGGTGGGAGAGGACTCCCTAAAACTAGGAAGAGAGAAATCAAGAAGAGAATGGGGAAGGGCGACGATTAAAGTCGGCTTAAGATGGCAAAGGGAAGGGGAGGAGGACAGGAGGCAGCCTCGAGTTTAGCAGCAGGACGAGCCGGCAGAAAGCAGGAGAGGAGAGGGGCAGTAATGCAGGGAGGGGCACCAGGAGTCAGAGCAAAGGTAGTGGGGTGGGAAAGCCTCTCTGTAAAGGGGTAGACGTAAGACTCCATGATTAGGAGAGAAAGGTATGTGGGAGGGGAGGATTCTTCCTTTTTGAAAGAGCGAAGTCTTTTTTTGCAAATCAAGAGACAGCAAGATTGTTGAATGATGGAACCAAGTGGGAGGCAGGGGAGAGAATGTCCCACGGGTTTTAGAATATCTGAGAAGTTGAACCGAGTCCCTACAGCACCAAGCCCTGAGGACACGGCTGGAGGATGCACTGTTCATCACTGGCTATGTGTGTAGGTCGGACCCTACTTAACCTGACATGTGTGATTAACGTGGTGTTTGTGTGCCTGGGTATGATGGTTTTTCCTACTGCTGTCTTTTTATTCTTTCTCCCATTCATATGTCATTCTCATTGCTGGCTTCACTGAGTACTTGATCTCACCGTGTCCCCTCTGCCCCAGAGTCCCTCCTCTAGTCCTCTCAGTTCAGGGGCGCCTCCCAGCTGTTGCTTTACTTTCAGGTTCTAACTGCCCAGCCTTCATACCATACCCATGGTTCATCTGGAGCTTTTCCCACGTCTTCTCCCCACCTCTCATACATGCAACTCCCTGGGGATGGTGATAAGTCCCTGATGTTAAAGAAGTTACAGTCCCTGCTGTCAGATCACCCATCTCAAAGTTTCTTTGGAAATGTAGTCAGTTTGGGGAAAGAAGAGGTCTCTGGTGCCTGGAACTGGCCAGGGTTATCGGACGCCTTTTCTGTAAAAGCAGTATGCTGCTAGATTACGGTTTAATAGGCTTTACAGGCCAACCTGGAAAAATAGCCCTTTCCTCTATATCATTGTTCCTATGGAAACTATTTGTACAAATTTGTACAAACAAAAGATTATTTCACTTTCAACCTACATCAAGTCAAAGATCATGGCTGTCATTCTTTTACAAATCAACTTCTGAAATGCAAGTTGGAGATTGTAATTCTTCTGAATTCAACAAAATCAATGGAGGGTTAAGAAAAAACCAACTACCATTCATTTTAATGGGCCTACAGGACTTCCTGGGTGTCTGGACCCAGGAAGATTAAGGTTTTCAGAACTGATGCAAGAGAAATTTTAGGGTACTTTTGATCTGTTTGTTGCATTGTACTTTAACCTCACCAGTAAAAGTGTTTGTATAGTTTGGGTGTGACATCTTAAATTTCCTACAAAAGCACTTCTGAAGATCATTTGTAAAAACAAAAAAGGCTTGGTGTGAGACTCAGAAGATTTACATACTTTAAGTAACAGCCAAACTGCCAGAAAACAGGGTGGAATCCAACGGCACCAGGAGTGATGTCAGTCATCCTAAAAAAATGCAGACTTTCCCCCAATGGTGCTGCCACTGGGAACTTGATCCAAAAGTGCTACTCACTGCAGCAGGAGCAGCCCAAGTAGAATTAGATGCAAACAGATCCTTTCTTAAAAGTCTGGCATAAAGAATGGAGAGGAAAAAAAAAAAAAAAAGATAACTCGCCTGTGCTCAAGTCATTTTATCCACTGTGAACTACACAGGAATATTAAAGTTCTCCAAAATAGAACTAGATGTTTTTATTGGTTAAAAGGAGCTGCTTCAAATACATTCCAAAAGACAATGAGGAAAATACTTTCCATGGAAGGAGACAGTTGGGTAGGCTGTTAAATAAACTTGCAAATAGCAAAGGAGTGAGTGTAGTATGTGGTGCCAGCCATGTCGGGAGGGGCGGGGGAGGAGTGTGGAGGGTTAGCACTATTTCTGTATTTTGTCCAAAAAAAAGAGAGAGCCTTTCGTCTGGGACAGTGTCTGCCATTCAGAGAAATGCTGTCAATCTTGTGCTACTGGGCATGAGGCGGTTGTGGAAGGAGAGAATGAAAGGTGCCACAGTGAAGCAGGTTCAATACAATCCTTAAACAAGTTCACTATTTCCCTCCAATTTAAGAATAAAGCCCATGTTTTCTATAGTATGTAAACAAGAAGTCTCTAAAAGAAATACTGTCATACGAAAACCATTCAGATATTTCTAGATGAAATTCAGTCAGGTTACATATGTTTTCTTTGAAATAGTGTCCAAACCCGGTTTTCAAAGGACAAAAGGATGTGATATAAATTAAAAATAAATAACACAGTGAAGCAGAAAAAGTAGTGGAAAGTAACACACAGGCTTGAGTTTAAATTCAAGTCTGCTGCTCACCACTGACAATAGTCATTATACAGAAGTAACCTAGGTATCCATTGATAGATGAATGGATAAAAATATGGGGAATATTACTCAGCCATAAAAAAGAATGAAATCTTGCCATTTGTGACAACATAGGTGGACCAAGGTTATCATGCTAAGTGACATGGTCAGAGAGAGACAGAAAGACAAATACTGTATCATTTCACTTACATGTGGAATCTAGAACACTGAACAAATGAACAAAATAGACTCAGATACAGAAAACAAACTGATAGTTGCCAGAGGATGGTGTGGTGGGTGGAATGTGCAAAAAAGGTGAAGGGGATAAGAGGTGTACATTTATAACATAAATAAGTCACGGAGATGTAATGTACAGCACAGGAAATACAATCAATACCACAGTAACTTTGTACAGTTACAGATGGTTCTTAGACTTCTTGTGGTGATCCCTTTGTAAGGTATATAAATGTCAAATCACTACATGTACACCTGAAACTAATATTGTACGTCAACTCTAATAAAGACCTTTATATTCCAGAATTAAAAAAAAAAAAAAAAATCTAAGTCTGTTGCTGACTATCTGTGACTTAGGGTGAGTAATTCACTCTCTGGAACCACCATCTTATCTGTAAAATGGAGAAAATGCTACTTACTTCACAACTTGTGTAGGTACTAGTAGTAAGTGAAGTAATGCATGAAACATACTGACAGCACTCACTTCTTTTTGGATACAGACTGAACAGATATGGGAACTATTGCCATCCCTGCTCCAAAAACATAGACATGCTGGTAAAACACTCCTCTTCCCCTCATTAAAACAAAACAAAACAAACAAAAAACACACAGAAAAACAGGTTTTCGAAGTAGGAACGGAAACCTCCAGGTGGCAGAAATGCAGAAGAAATCCATAGGAAGGACCCTGAAACCACATGGGCCATGAAAGTGGCTGTACTGGACATGCATCTTAGGAAGTAGGGTTTCAGTGATGTCAGGGAATAGATGTTAGGAATTGAGGCTACAGTTATAATGGACTGTACTGGACATCACTGTAGGGTTTCAGTGATGTCAGGGAATAGATGTTAGGAATTGAGGCTACAGTTATAATGGACAGTAAGAAGCATGTTCAGAACTGGGAAAGCTCCTGTTCCAATATGAGGACTGAAAAATCGGTATCTACTAAACCCCGGGTCAGAGTAGGAAACAAGCTTTCCCTCTCATGCAGTAGCCAAATTCATACCAGTCGCATCATGGGGTTCCATTCAACAAAATTAGCAAAATAACTGGTTCAGTTTCAGGAAAACATATAGGGCCCCAGATAAAACGAGCTAAAAATTTCTCCAAAGGAAGCAATTGTGTCCACAACAAAGCCATAAACAAAACCCTGAAAAGAAAATGCCACAGAAGATGAACTCATACATTGACAAAACAAATGAAAATAAATGTTAAGCAGCAATGAATGGCAGAATTCTTACTTTAAGAAACAGAAATGTGAGAAAGATTAAAAGGACTTGGAAATAAGCATGTTTTAAATGCTCACATAGATAACAGAAGAACAGAAATCCATAAATTAGTACAGGAGATTATGAAACTCGAACAGACAAACTTTAAAACAAAATTAGAAGAAAATAGTTCTTGAAATAAAATAATTTACTTAAGTGGGTTAAACAGTGGACTACAGTCAAAGAGAAAATTCAATGAATTGGAAAAAAGATATGAGGAAAACACCTAGAACATAGCACAGAGAGGGTAAAGAGATAAAAGATATAAGATGTTAAAGAATGGAGGATAGACTGCTACAGACTTCTAGTAGGTCCAGAAGGAGATAGAGAATGTGGGAGAGAAGCAATATTTTTAAAAGAAAATAAAAAATTTCTACAACTGAAGATATGCATTTTCAATGTAAAGGAGTACAATGGGTCCCAAAGCAAATAGAAAATAATCCACACCTAGACAGACTTCAGTGAAACTCAGAAGCTAATAATAAACAGATATCCTTCAAAGAAATGACAAGTTGACATTCAACTTTTTTCAGCAACAACAGCCTCCAGAACACAATGAACACCTACAAGATGCTGAAGAAAGATAACTAGCAACCTAGAATTCTAAACCCAGTCAATTTATCTATCTAAAATCAATGTGAAAAATAAACTCATGTTCAAACTTGCAAAGATAGAGAAAATGTACTGTTCATAGACCTTCCGGTCTGTGGTACAAAAACATCTTGAAGTATTCAGTAAGAAACAGCAAACAAAGAGATGAAACTTGTCAATAAATCAGCAAGTCACAGATTTTTAAAAAATAACTTGGGTTTTAAAGAGGCTATAACTAAAATAGTAAATGTTAACATGGAAAATAGGTCAGAAAAGATAATAGGAAGGGAAATAAAAATAAGGTGAGATATTCAGGAAAAAAACTAAAGTATTGATCATTTTATAAATATTAATACGCTCTAAAGCATAGGTATGTTAAAAGTTTAAGAATGACCACTAAATAACAGAAGCTGATTGAATAACTGAGTAACTTTTAGTCCAGTGCAAGGGTGGGAGAGGGTGAGAGAAGATGAGAGATCAAATCCTTTATAACAAGGAAAAAAAAGAAAGAAAAAGTACCCCTGCCCTTTTATGATAAAAACAAAATGAGGACCCCAAAATATAGATGAATGAAAAAAGTTGTAAAATATATCATTTGTATAAATTTTAACATGTGAAATGCTAGATTTTGTTTATGAATACCTATATATAAACACATAAACTGAAAAGGCAACATGAAATTCATGATAATTTCTTGGGTGGGGAGGGAAATGGGCAGGGTGATGAAAGCACATGTCAGCTTCATTTAATTTATTTAAGCTTATTTAAGAAAAACTAATATGTTAATAATGATCAATACTGGCTAGTCTGTACACAAAGTATTTGCTATAGTTTCTCCATAATTGTTTGTATTTTAAAAACAAATAACCCGCCCAACAGACATAGAGCATGGCCCTAGCCAACCATAAAGAGGCTATGATGTACAATCCTAACATGTGAACTTGAGAGCCAGAAATAGCTGGTGAACAGTACAATAAATCGACTATCACCCCACTCCTGTTTTATACAGAAACTACGTACCCTTTAGAATGGTTACATTGAAAAGAAAATGAAGCCTTAGTAACAATGTGCGATAACCAGAACTCTCATACACTACTGGCGGGAATATAAAAAGATATAAACTATTTTGGAAATACCTCTTCATTTTTCTTAAGTAACTATTAATGAAATTGATGTGTATGGTAAGCACATATTTGATTTTGTTAAGAAATTATCAAACTATTTCCCAAAGACTTACACACAAAGGTAGCAGCTTTATTTATAATAGCAAAATCCTGGAAACAACCCAAATATCCATCAGCAGATGAAGAGATAAACATATTGTGGCATATCCATATATAACGGATTACTCAGTGTATGTTCAAAGTTTTGGCAGTGTCCATTCTGTTTTGTCTGTTACATTTTTTTTTCCCCCACAACTATGTTTACTTCTAAGAATTTTAATTTCAAATTACTCTTCACACAGCAGCTTGTTCTTCCATCAATGCAATGAAATTTCATACTTGAGATAGTAGTAAAACTTCTTTCATTCATTTTTTTCAATAGTAGTCATTTAATCATCCTGCTTAGTTTCTCTAGTTTTTGATTCCTTATGTCCAGTGACTAGTATTTAACTTTTTCTTTCCTGTGTAGTAGCTTAATCTAGGTTATTAAATATCAATTCCTTTAAGGATTTAAAGTTCTGGTATGGGGACTAGTCAGCAGACAGTGGACAAGCAAGAATAGCTCTGTCCAAATTGAGATGGTGGCAAGTGGGCCATCAAGTTCAATTCCCTCAAATTTAGTGGACAGCCATGAGCTCCATCTTTTAGGGTGTCCAGAAGAAGAATGGGGGAAAGTTTGGTCCCAAGTAAGCAAAGAAAGAAAGAGCAGATAGTAGGCAAGTCAGAGCAGACTTCTACACAGCTCTTGTAAGTAGGATCTATATAAAAATCTAAGGCTTTAAGTTATATAGGCAGGGCCCACTTTTGTTAGCCAAACTGTCACAACAATTTGCTGTGAGAGAGCTAAGGGTGTTTTAGACGGCTAGCTTCCGAAAAATTACCTAATATCCTTAAACATACTAGCATGCACCTATTTGGTGAATGAACCATACTATTTAGAAGTTAGTTCTAAAACTAGAAGTCCTGCCTACTCTAATTAGAAAAAATTAAAGAAAAATATTCTACCTATATGAAAGTAGCTGAGTACTTAATAGTAATCACTGTAACCTACCAAATGTAAAGAATCCAGTGAAAAGCTCAGTGAAACTTAAGCCTAAGAGGCAACCAGATACTACATATCACCTGAAGGATGACCACACCACTTCTGAAGTCTTGAAAGAAAAAAAAAAAAATCTGAATCTGGTCATGTTTGAATTCTAACTACCAATTTACAGAAAATAAAGGGAAACAGGTTAAACCATTCCACTCTCAGAAAAATCTATGTTGTCAGAAAGACTCTAAAACAATTTCAACACACAAATTATAAAAGGTAAGGAAAAAAAATAAACAGATTGAGAAGCTATATACAGATTAAAAGATACTTAAGAGACAGTAATATAACAATGGAAGATTTGGATCCCGATTCAAACAAACTAACTTAAATAAAATATCCATGTATGACATTTGAGACAAAATAAATTTGAACATTTACTAGATATTTGACATAATTACCATTAAATTTTTACATATGTGACAAGGGTATTTGTTTTCTAAAAGTCTGTATCTTTCAGATAAAAACTGGAATATTTATGTAAAATAAACCAAAGTCTTCAAAAAAAGTTTAAGACTAACATAAAATTGCTTAGCTTTGGGCCATACTTGACAGTGACTTGACTGAACATGTTAAGCTGTAATCAGCATTCTTTCCTAGTCTGTCATGTTATAGCAAAGTTAAGACAACATATAGCCTAATTGTGGGGATCACTTATTTTATTAATAAAAGTGGTAGAACTAAACTAGTTCAAGTAGATGAAACTGAGAGATATTCCCCACCCTTCTTCATGCAGAGAGATGGCCAATGCAGGAGGGAATTATAACACAAGGTAATACAATTTAATGATTCATTTTCGATCTAAGAAGGTCCTATTTAAATTTGATTCTTCAAAATAAAAATGATTCCAATGTTTATAACTAATTCTACATGACAATAGCTCCAATTACCAGAATCTGGTTTTCAATTTAATGTAGAAAAAACACTGAAACTAGTTTAGCTTATACTCAAATGTGAGAGCCTATATAGTGCAGAAGTAAAGATTGCTGGTTCTAGACTCAAGTGCCTAAATTCATAGTACAGTTCTGCTACTTCCTTGGTGTATGATTTTGGCAAGTTTCTTAACTTTTCTGTGCCTTTGATATTCAACCATAAGAAGGGATAACAGCACCTGCCTCTTAGGATTGTCAATCAGATTAAATGAATACACATCAAAACATACAAATGACTAGTGTAAAGCAAATATTCAATAAATACTAGCTATATATATGGCTCTAAATTCAGGGGTAGGAAAATTAATTCAATCAAATTAAAATTTTTCTCTGATGAAAATATAACAAGAGTTTCAGAGACTAGAACTATGTTTTAGAATATTCTTGTGTCTGTGAAATAAGAAGTAGCACTAATTATGCTAAAATTGAACATAAAACTGAAGTTCTTATATTGAAAAAATTTTCCCATTTAGTAAAATTAAACGAACAAACAATCAAACAAACAAACACTCAAACCCAGGGTGAAATCTGTCCTTAGTACTTAAAATTTCATACTAGTTCTCATTACCAAAAATCAAGGGTAAAAAATTGCACGAAATGTCTGTTTCAATAAAAATGTACTATGAAACACTCTAGAAGTGACTGATTCTTAAAAATATGTACTATAAGACAGACAAATGTAAAACAGTGAAACGAGATGAGTTATTTTGCTGGTCATAAAATATTTATTAAGGTATACTTTAGGGAGTATAGTGAATATAAAATTTAAGATCACAATATGAAGCAATTTCAGTCCTCTCAAAAGTCAGCCCAGTCCTCATTGCTCTGCAGATGTAAAACCACTGGTGAGACTCACTAAAAGCAGTTTGACTAGTACAGAAGAGGCTTTTCATAAACATTTACAATTAGAGCTTCTGAACACCTCTTTTTAAGTGCAAAACCACACCACATTACACTAATGCAGCAACAATGCATTCATATTGTTCTCATTAGTCATTAGTAGTCAACTTGCATAAAACACCAGAAAAAAGCACAATGGAGTTCACAAAATGGGCTAAAAAATGAACCTGTCCTTGCAAAACACACATTGTAATGGAAGAAGACATTAAAAATATATTATGCACACTACAGAAGCTGCGTTCATTCCAACAATCTCAAGTGTCATTTCCTTTTCTGTAAAATCAAATTACATGAACCAGGCACAACTAATATTTGGGAGGCAGTGTGTAGCTAAAATTTCATTTAACTAATTATTCAATGATTTAAAAAATCCCCATAAATCTTTTCTGTCCTGAGGTAGTTGCAAAATAAATCATAACTTGGATATCAACTAGAGCTGAGGCTTTGACTTTTACTCATTACAACTAGTTGTTACTGACAGGAACTACCTTTTGATATTTAAAAGACAGTTGAGAAATGGGCCTCTTACTACACACACAAGATGATGGCTATGTAGGAAAGAGGATTAGCTGCTTCAGAACATGAGAAATATGGTCCACCATTGCTTTCACCCCCACCCACCCCAACCATTTTAGATTCTTTATTGTCCAAAGAAATCACCAGGAACAACACAGTAGATGTAGACAGATCATCGTCCTTTGCTGTAGCCAGGGAAGAAAAGGTCAAGTAGAGTCTGCAGAATCTCATTGGGAATCATGATGTAATTCTGGCCAAGATCATGCCGGCAAGCAGGGCAGGAGAAAACCTGAGCCTTAAAGGAGCGCTGTAAGCAATCCTAAGGCAAAACACAAGGAGACAAACCCAAAAAACACATCCAACTTCATCTGAGGGTAAAGCATGTAGAAAAGTACTCAACAACTTACGCTTTTAAATACGAACTAGAAACTTATTGTTTGGCAACAAGAAAAACATAAAAGATGAAAACCTGTAATGCCCTGAATCTGCACTATGAAAACCCGTTTATAGACGTGGTTTTAGTTCCACCTCTAGCATATACTGTGAGACTTCAGGTAAATGACTTAACTTTTGCGTGCTTTAATTTTCTCATCTAGTAAAAAATGAGGGTGTAACAGATTATGTATGGTTCCCACTAACCCATTTTCTAGGTTATGCTTTAATACTGTTCTTTCCTGACAGAACATTAAAGAAAAAAAAAATCAGGATTTCCATGCTTAGAACTAAATTATATATTTTATTAAATCACTTGACATATACTGTGTCATCCAAAAATGTATAAATAGGTACAAAATATATTACAGAGTTAACTAATTCAAAGTCAGGCACAAACACAGATATGGAAGGTTTGTTTCCATTTTACAAGAGAAACAAACTAAAGTTTAGAAGTTAGCTCAGGGTACATAACCGCCAAGCGGTAGAGCAAGATTCCAACCTTGGTTTTACTAAAAATCAAATTTTCCTTTCACACTACACTGATAGCACATATCAAACTCCTCTGGGCATGTTGCCAAATAGAATCTTTTTTAGATTCCATTAAGTGCATGGAATTACTTCAGTTTGGGCTGTACTGTGTGAACCATACAAAAACTATAAGAGAAAACAGCAATGAAAATGACACCTTACTTTCTCTTTTCCATTTCGACCCCTCAACAATGCCAAACGTGACTGAATATCTCAACTATATATATCTGAATTACTATTACTATCGAATTAAAACATGCATCTACCACCAAGATGTAATTAAATGCTTCTGAACTGGCAAGGTTCCATAACTATCCTGTTTTATGAAAAAATGCTTCACATGCTAAAAACAGGTTTGGAGGTTAGTGTGCCTTCTGGCTTAATAAGGGAAAATGAGAAAGGAATTCTACTTACTTTACAGACATTGTGGAGGCAATCTGTTGTCACAGGCTGGTAAACTAGCTCCTGGCAGCAGACACACATAAAAGATTGCTCCAATTTTTTCAGGAAATTCTAGATGGTACCCAAAAGGAAGGGAAAAAAAAAGGTTAGCATTTCATGAAACATTAGTAAAATTCAAAGTGATTTAAAAAAGTGTCTTGGTCCCATGTAATACATTTTTTTATTTTAAAAAATCCATAGTGATTGTAAGGACTAGCAAACACATAATTGAAACTGGAAAAAAAAAAAAAAACCATTCCATAAGATATATATATCAGTTTTAAATATTAGGATTGGGTTGAAAAGGTTGCAAAGGCAAAGCATTAAAAAGAAAATACTCCCCTAAAACTCATATCCGGTGTACAATTTTTCAATTAAAAAATCATGGACAATTTATCTCAAGGTCATTACATACAGTTTTTAAAAAGCTGCATGGTATTCCAGTACATGAACAAACATTATTTATTCAATATTTTGCTATAAAACTTGAATATTTTTTAACCTTAAAAAAAACAAACAAACAAAAAACAGCACTGGGCAATAATACTCTGTAATATCTAAGACCCCAACGAATCAACATATTTATTTTCCTAAGATTATCTTCTGTGATATTTTGTTGCAATCTAAAAATTCCATATTTTCTTGATACTAATGTTTACTCAAATTGGGACTAAATTATAAGAGATAGAGCTGTCTAAAGCAAACATAATCAAATGTGTACTCTATGCTCTTCAAAACCATTATTGATTCCCCATTTGTTCTTTTAAACTAAAAAGATAAGTAGATTTTTGAATAGTCACAAGGATAATCCTCTATTCAGTTATTTTGGTAGTAGGAGAGTATATATATATTTTTTCTTTAAATTAATAGAAAACGTAGAATTTACAAGAATGTCAAGTAAAAATAAAAAACCAAAGATTCCCAAAGTGTAAGATAAACATAGTATGATCTCATTTCTATGGAAACTTAAAAAAAACAAAAAAAACAAAAACAAAAAACAAAAAACAAAACAAAACAAAACAAAAAAACCCCAACCTCATAGATACAGAGAACAGACTGGTGGTTGCTGGGGGTCAGAATTGGGGTACAAAATGTGTGCAAGGATTCAAAAGGTACAAACTTCCAGTTATAAAGTAAGTAGGTCATGGGGATGTAATGTACAGCATGATGACTATACTTATATGACAGTTACTAAGAGAGTATATCTTAAAAGTTCTCATTATAAGAAAAAAAGTTTTGTAACTATGTATGGTGGCAAATGTAGGCTTATTGTGGTGATCATTTTGCAATATACAGAAATATCAAATCATTATGTTGTACAACTAAAACTAATACAATGTAGTATGTTAATTACACCTCAATTAAAGAAAAAAATCAAAGATCCTATTTCAAAGTTATGTCTTGATACTAATTTATAAACATGGATTATGAAAGTCAAGTGAGTTATCAACAAAGTATTATGCAACACATCAAAAGAATATACCAATTAGGGGAAGATGGGGAAAAAGCTATAAATTTAGTACTTGAAAATTTCCTTGTTAATGACTAATATTTCCCCGGTACCACCATGGTGCCTATAATACGAGTATACGTCATATAGGTATTTGGAGTTGCTACGATGTGCTAGGCACTCATCTATGCAGTGATGATAGAAAAGGCAAAGTCTCTGCTCTAAGGAACTTTATATTCCTTTAGGCAAGCAGACTGAAAAAAAAAAATTCAATTTCAGATAGTAATAACTGAGAAAACAAAACAAATTAAAACAACAGAATAAAGAGTGGCTATTTTAGAAAGGGTAGTTAGGGAAGTCCTCTCTGAGTAGTGTAATACTATTGCAGAAACTTACAGGATATGAAGGAGTAAGAGAATTCCAGTCAGAGAAATAGTATGTGTATAAAGGCCTAGCAGCAGGAGTGAGTTGAATATGTTAAATAACAGAGATCACTGTAGCCAAAGCAGTACGGGCCTGAGAGAGTAGCGAAAGGAGTCTGCAGAGGTAGGTAGGGATGACAGATCACATAGGACCTTGGGAAGGTGTCTGGATATAAACACATATATTATATGTACATTTATTTAAAAGTCACCATTGGCCAACAGCTGATTTTTCTGGCTTAATAAATGTGTTCCTGGCTTATCTGAAGAAAATGGTCACAAAACCTGCCTAGGGGAACCAATAGTACATAAACGTTCAGAGTAATCATTAGCAGCAACATCACATCACCTGACTTAGGCACTTAAGATCCTGCCACCAGAGGGCAGGATTATTTTTCAGTCTTTTTTTTGGTTTAAGAACTGTCAACTGGTGACTTGATTTCATATGAAAATTACATTGAAAGAAGGGGTTGAAAAGTCAGGTATACTTGATTTGAACATCCTTGCCAAGTCTCACAGGATTCAATCATTTTGATAATTTTTTAAAATTCATAAACAGGATATACATAATAAAAGATTCACACGAAGCCCAATACACATGTCCAGTACAGACAACAGATGTGCAAATGAATTTCACTGTGCACTCAGGGGGCTTTTTCCTTCACTGATATTTGCTTTGTCCCCTGCCCACACCCACAGCTAGAACTCCCTCAAGTTATCACTAATCAGCTGTATCCTCTCCAACCAGAGAATAATTAGACTGTGATCAACAACTGCTTGCTGTATCTTACTTGCTCTAAGTGAAAATGAGCCTGACCTACCAGAGTCAGATTCTCTTTATGCCTGGGTCTCTTACCTAAAAATCAAGTAACACTTCTCACAGATCTAAATTACTTTACGTCTGTCTTTCAAACATGTAAGCCTCCTTCTATCAAGGATAACTCAACATATCACATTTTTAGGCAAAGGAAATTATGACTTCAATATAAATCCAAAGAGTATTTAATAAATCTTACCCATTTCTAAAAGTTTAAAAATTATATCAGGAATATTCTTCCTTAATATAATATTTCTCAAACAAAGAGCAATACAGAAACTCTATGAGAATTTCCTTTAAATGTAGATAAAAGCACATGCGCGTGCGTGCACACACACACACACATTTCATTAACCCTATTTCAGGCAAACAAGAAGTTCTGGCTAATGCAGAGGGAAATAAAAGGAACATTGGCAAGAAGAAATTACTAAAAGATGACCAGATGGAATTTCAAGACAGGATACTAGAGCTCACCAACAATAGCTGCACATCACAATACTTTGGAAGGAAACAGATGAGAAGGGAGTTATTATCTAATAAAACATTAGATAATAACATTAATTAATATTATTAGATAATAATATTATCTAATATCAATTAATATTATTAGATAATAATATTATCTAATAAAACATAAGAGATTCAAATTTGTAAGCAAAATTCAAGACAATAAAAGCAAGGGACAATTTGACAATTCATATTTGAAACCTCTAGTTGGGGATCTGATAAGAAAGCTTTGTTTGCAAAACGCAGCTAATACAAAATCCATGCATTAGTTAACCTTGTAATTCCTTTTTACTTTGAAATTTTATGATTACCAAAAAATGGAAAAAAATTAAAAACATATGAAGTATTTAAATAAATATGCTAGTTTATCCCTAGGATGATCACTTAGGCATTGAAAATTGTGCTGAATTGCTTAAGATTTATGCCATCGGGTAACTGTGAAGTATAAAAAGTTTCCTGATGAGTTTTAGATTAAGTTGAGTGTGTGCCACAACCGAAAATTCTTCCCATGAACAGCACCTCAACATAAATTAAGTTCAGACACAGAGAGGTCAAAAACCAACATCTAAGAGGTCTAAAATAAATTTAAGAGCATTTATGTACTGCTTCAGATTGTTTCTGAAAGCTAGTGACACTAGATGAGATTGGATAAAAGGAGCAAGTTTTGACTGACTTGTGAAAATGATACTTCATAGGAAAACTATTTTTTTATCATTTGTTATCAAAACATTACTATTTTAAAAATATTTTTATTTTTTTAATTAAGTTTATTGGAGTATTTTAAAAATCTTCTCATGATAACTACATATGATGACAGATGGTTACTAGACTTATCGTGATGATCACGTTCATTAGGTATATACAAGTCTAATCACTTAAAACTAATGTAATATTGTATGCAAACTATAATTAAAAAATAAATTAAAAAATGAAAAGGCATGGAATCATAATGAAAAAAAGTCTTTACATACTGGTCCTTCCACAAGAGATGCAAGCACTTCGTCCCATAGCTTCTGGTTTTGATGATCTTCTCTGATTAGATGTTGTTGTTGAGGGGTTAGCTGGAAAGCCTCAACAGCTTCTGCTGAATCTGATGCTTTGAACACTTTGGAGGCACTTGGACAATCATCTAGATTTATTTAAAAATATATCAGCAGACTTACAAGTGATTCTAAGCAGAACTATGAAATAAAAGAGTTAACTGGCACCAGTAATGTTTAGCATGAAGATACCTGCATAAACCAGCATCTAACTTCCCCTGGAGTTTGGGATACTATATTTGCTGCTGTTTTGGTTCTGACACTATTAAAATATAAAAAAGCACCCACCTATCCGAAAACAAACAAACTCCCCCCCCCTTCACTTGCTTTTAATTTCTGATGAGTTTCTCAGTTTATTCTCTTAATATTTCTATCTTTAGAAACTGTAATATTAGAATTGATTTTTTATAATCATTACCTACCATTATCTGGAGTCGGCCTTTTTGAGGCTCCACTGGCCTGCTTCTTTGTCTGTCCTTTAGTCTTCTTCCCTTCCTTATCTGAAGGGTAACCTACTGGATACTGATGGGGGAAAAAAGTAAATGTAAACTTAAAATTCACGGAGAAGGGGAGTTTTCGATCCTGGTGAGAAATTTTAAAAGGGGAGGGAGAAGTAGTCTATATTTTCCCTGAACTGAAAAAACTTTATATAAAGGAAAAAGACATTTAAAGAACAAAATTCAAAAGACAGAAGATTATTAAAATCCCAAATTCAGTATAAAACTATATAGTTTTGATTAAGATATTCTGTTTTATAATACAATGATCTTAAGTTTCAGATCTAAACAGGAAAGTTTTCAGGAGTTGTGACTAGGTGGCTTGAAAATTTTGAGGTAGAAAGGAAAGTGGAATCTAGATATGAAGGTAAATGAAGAACAACTACAGAGTACAAAAGATGGTACTAATATAAATGGGATTACACTAAACTGTGGAGCCAATCTAAAAAAAAAAAAAAACAAACCACAAAAAACCCACCAAAATGTTAAGGATCAAATTTCTTATCTCTCAAAATTAGGGGGAAAAATAAAAGCTTTTAAGAGACTTAAAGCCATTAAATTACTGAATTCTTTTTTTAAAGGTTAGACTTTAAGGAATAAATTCTACCTATTATCCTTGCAGTTTTACTACATTTTTTTTTTTTGACATGCTTGTGATAACACTCATGTTTAAAGCTGAATATGTTTCAAGACTCATCAATGATACATTTGCTCATCATAGTAGATGGGCTTACATGCTTCTGCTCACAGTTTCATATCTAACCTATCTAGAACATTCTCTGATGAACAGTGGATCTGAAAAAAACTTCTGAAAATGGGTTTAACAATAGGTTTTTAAATATCATTTATAAAAAGTATTATAGTTGATCCTTGAAGAACATAGGTTTGAACAACTTGGTTCCACTTACATGTGAACTTTTTTTCAATAAGTATATTGGAAAAATTTTCGGAGATTTCCTTATTACTATGAAACAATCATATCAACTACACTAGGCTACCATAAAGCTTTTTTTTTTATCAATCTATGAATTGTTATACCTATAAATATGAATTTCTTTTTCGCATTATCTATTCATTTTTAATGTCTAATGTTAGAACTACATATAACATCTACGGTGTGTTGTATCATATAAGACAATATTGATGTAGGTACTGACAGACGATTCGTCTTGTAAACAGATGACGTAAACTTACAGTATCACAGTACAATACTACAAATGTATTTACTTAAGATTTTCTTTTCTCTAGTTTACTTTACTGTAAGACTACAGTATACAACACATACAACATACAAAATATGTGTCAACTGGCTGTTTCTGTTATCAGTAAGGCTTCCAGTCAACAGGTTATTAAGGTTTTGCAGAGTCAAAAGCTATGTGTGGATTTTTCGACTGTGCTGGGGTCAATGCCTCTAATCTCCTTCATTTTTCAAGGGTCAACTGTATTTGGCAGTTATTTTAGCAGCTCATGGGGCTCATTTAAACAATCAATTTTATGAGTTTAAAGAGAAAACAAAAACAGGAACAGATTTGCACTAAAAGACACACACTCACCTGGCTGGGTGGTCAGACACTTGCCCATAGTTCAGCCCCTACACATGCAGTGTGGGCAGAGCCAGGGAAAATGACAAAGCTGGTAGTCTTTACAGGAAGCACAATGATGGGAAATGATGGAGGATAAACTCAAACCATGCTCTGAAGTCAGTGTCAGGGACAAAGTCTAGGGTGTATAGGAAGTGGAGGGGGAATGTAGCCATACCATCCACTATGCACACAAAACCAACAAAGTCTTATATGGGGTAACAGCTAAGCATGGGCAAAGGGAAAAAAAAGGCACAGCACTAAAGGTGGTGACAGGACAGGGAAGCAGCTTTGAGGGGGAAGAGAGAAAAGGGGTGAGGAAAAGTGAGAAGGGTAGGAAGCAGACCACTCTTACAAGTCACCTCCCCCCTTCCCTTACCAGAGACACACCCCCTATGCCCTCTAGGATAAACTTCCCTTCTCGAGGCCTCCTATACCTAAATTTTATGTATCCCTTTCCCTCATACTTCAAGTCATTTCCAAATTTAATTGGAAATATTTTACTTTTCAATGACCAGCCCAACTTTTTCTAAGCACGATTCTTGGTCTTAGGGCTGTTTGACACCTAGGATGCTACCTTTTTACTTCTCTTCTTTCTGTATACTTGCATGATCTCATTCCTCACCCCTTACAGTCCACTGATCAATTGCTGTGGGTTACATCTAGTGTTAAGACATGTTGATAGTATAGTACAGAGGTATAGATTTTTATCAATATACAAGTAGCCTAGACAAATGTAATCTAACCTGTAAACGTAGGCATAATCTCCTTGACCGTTCTATTCCTTCTGAGGTCCAAGGAGCAGGTTCAACATCGTCTCTTCTTAAAAGATAGCGCCAAACCAAGAATCCATGGCTTGATGAAATCTCTGGCCAGTATTTCACCACCTAAATCATAATATTTCAGTACTAGTTTGAGATTCAAAGTTTAAACTTATTATTCATAATGTCATCATATTAGTGGTTTAAACTTGCCCAAACTAAGTGCAACTTCAGAAGGTACTTGCTTTGCTGTAATAGTAAATGAATTAAGAAAATTCACTAAAATATTATTTTGACCTTATTTCCTATTAAGATAGTTCTCATATAGGTATAGATTGCTATAAATTTGAAATACTAACAAAATTATGCTTATTAATATTTTTTGCATAACAGTATATAAAAAGTGGCAGTAGATGCCTGTTTTTTAAACAAAGAATACAACCTATTTTAAAAATTATAATGTGCTCTGCTTTGAAAATCTATTATAATTAAAATCATTTTGAAAGATATATGTCAAAGTCCACAATGGCAAAGTTATTTAAATGGTTTTATCATACAGAATATACTTATTAAAAGCTTAACCCAAAATATAACTCTGCCTTTACAAACTTAAAACTAGCCTTAAAAGTATTGAAGAGTTCACTAGGTGTAGCTGTTATATTTCCAGAAAAAGCAGACTACCAACTAAGATGGTCTAATGTTTCCTCCAACCCACCCACAGTAGAGCAGTTCCCTGTGGTAACCCTGTCCTGAAAGCCCAGGAAGAATGACTAACAAGAGGTCATGCCAGATAGAGCACCTTATAAATGCCATCATATCTGTTGCCTTCTTCAGGAGCATATTTGCTGATCTTCCTCCCTTTAAAACTGCGTATCACTCTGACTGGCTTACCAGCTCTCCAATTCCGAGACTCTGCTCCAATTTTATCATCCAATGGAGCATCACAGTTTAGGGCCAATGCCCTAAAAAATAAAACAAAGTCTTTATACCAAGTAATCTTTCTTCAAGTATATAATCGCATCATTAGCTCAATTAAAAGGTGAATTATGCCTTACCTGATGGTTAAGATTCTATGATTCTTTCCATATTATTCCAGATAATAGGATTATGCTTTCCCCCACCAGCAGAGAAGACAAATCAGTTTTCTGATGTCACCCCCAAGCCAGGGGATTGGTTCTCAGATAGCCTGTAGGGTTCTTCTGAAAGTAATAACATCTGTGCCACGTATAATAGAAAACAACTAGAAATACATGGAATTTTCTTTAAATAACGTTTGTTGAGGGAAGGGAGAAAGTTGGGAAACTAAAGCAAGTGATTGTTTTAATAGTTATTTTTGATAAGGGAGTGAGGTAAATTGCTGGAATAATGTAGAAAGAAATCCAGAAAAATAAATTTGTCAGCAAGGTACAAATGACCTTTCTAGGTCCACTTTCCACATTCCAGAAAACAGAGATTCCTCAAAGTTTAGAAGATATTAAGAACAAGCTCAATATGAGAATATTCTTTAAAGACCTCCAGTAAAAAGATAAGTTTAAATAAAACTGAAGCATTCAAATGGCTGTGCTAAATCATGACAATAAAGATTTTTGGCTGTTTGAGACCACTACATTTTACTGATGACATATGAACAGGAAGAAAACTGAGCTGGAAGCAGCACCTGATTTAGCTGAAGCTTCCTTAGTATGCGTACTCACTTAGTAGTAATTAATCAGTAAGGTTATTAGATGTTAGAAGACCTTTCTTGGGAGAACTTAGTCCTGCCAAAAAAAGAAAAACCAAGCTAGAATCTATTTAAAAGTAGTATTTTTTCCTCTAAGACACCTACTTCCTAACTTAGATGAAAAGAAACCACTGAGAACATGTATGGTCAAAAATACACACACACACACACACACACATACACACACAAAATCTAGTGAAATCATATATGATACGAAATCTTATTCAGGGTATATAGTTCTTTTTATACAGGCTCAAATAAAAAAAAATAGACCTTAAGACTAAATGACTAATCTACTAAAATATCTTGATCACGGTTATATTGTTAAAATAAGTGAACTTAAGAAAATGTTTCTTTAAAAAAAAATTTATAAAAAATTAAAAAAAAATTTAAAAATTTATAAATGCAGTCAAAGGTTAAAGCTTACCAAGTTATCTTTATCTCAAAGGGAAGTGCACTAAAATCCTGAGAGGTAGAAGAAAATCGACTATAGGGCTATTTATGGAATATCTATTGAGATATACATACTCCATCTTCTTAAAGAGCTAGGATAAGGATAAATATTATCTTCATGTTAATGAAGATAATGCTTTGGTGCTCACAGGTACCTTCAGTCATAATGACTGCCACCATTAACTGGCACTAATTCCCTTCTAGCTTCATGAAAATATTCAGGCTGTTCAAGTATGTGAAAAGAGTCCCAGAGGATGAAACTAGCCACAACAATAAGGCTCTTCCATTACTCTATCCACATCTCAACAGGTTGCCTCTAACTGCCCTGATAAAGGACAGCCAGATTACCCTGCTACCCTCTTCAGCTTCATAAAGTAAAAGAGCTGAGAAGAGATAGGAACAAACTTCTTAAAGCAAGAAGCAGGTGTCAAACTACCTCTTAGCAGAGAAGCAAAAATGAATTGGACCATATACTAGTCAGGAAAGAGTATACTGCAGGTAAGAGCTAAGGGCCTTTCACCACAGCTTTCATGTTTATAACACAAATAAGCACCTTTGCCTAAGAGGTCTTTACAATTAATCGTACTCACAGCTTAATGTATAAATTAATTGAACGGATGTCAAAGTCTATGATATGTCAATCCTAAATTGTTTTTGAGTTACTATTTCATTTTCATTATCTTATTTTTAATACAAACATTTTTACTACTTGTCAATTATTTTCTAACGAGACTGTTAACATAAGGTAAACAGGGTATACTTATTAGATTCTTCAAAAGCTTGAAAAGAATTTACCATGTACATTACAAGTGCAGGTGATTATGAAAGAAGTTTCATTCAAGCAAAATAATCTATTATTATTAAAGAGAAAAATATAACTTTCGGATTCAACAACTTCAAAAAGCCTTTTGCAAATTCTAGATACATTTTCAATGACAAAAGCACATCAAAAGATTTGTAACTCCTTTTAAGATCATTCTTCCTAAAGAACTGCTATCTTGATAGGAAAAGACTAGCTAGGGACTGGACTCCTGCCTCAGGAATGTTTTCACCAGCAAATCTGACCTGTCTCCTCTGCTGGTTCAGTAAAATAATCCTACTGTCAGAAATAATATAGAAGACATAAAAACAGATTCTATATAACCTGGTATGCAACAAAGTCTTTAACCCATATTGGTATATTCTTTACTTCACACGGTAATCAGAAATTAAGGGCACACTACTTAAAACCGAGTGATTTAGATTCAAGAAAGCGAAAAATACTTTTACTCAATAACCCACAAAACGCCCTTATTGATAGAATGCAAAAAAATTTCAACTTTATGAAATGATCACAAAATTATCAGTAAAACAAGTTATAATGTGGTCATTGCTATCTGATGGTTTGGATTACTTAATTTATTATTACTGATATTAGCATGCATTTATAAAACATTTTGAAGTTATTTTCTTTTCCCATGGAAGCTGGAATGTCATTAATACTTCTATAGAATAAAGATCGACACAAGGTGGTCTTTCATAACACCTTATAAGCATTTAGTTAGAAAAGGTCACTTTCATAAATAAACATTCTCTTTCATAATATTTAAAGACATCTTATTATTTTAAATCCTGAAAGCACCTTGAGTGTAGTTCTGATTAAGTTATCTGATGTTTCGCTTACGTGCATAAATGTGGCTCCCAAACATAACCCTGTTTCACATTAGTGAGTATCCTCTAAAAAGAAGTGTATCTTTAAAAGATAAATCTGTGTTGAGTAGAACGCAACTTTGACCTACGGGGTAGTGGATAAAGCCACCTTGTCCTCAACTTCACTTAACGTGGGGTTCCTTCTTTTAAAGCTTTCAGGATGTTTTCAAATGCAAAGCGCATGTATTAAGACTGGGAATTATGTATTATGTCATTTGAAAACTAATAATTTGAAGAAATAAGTTAGGATTTCTTACAAATAATTATATAATCAAGTAATGGAATTGTAATTTTAGATCTTTAATGTTCAATTTAAGATCCTCCTCTACAGTCTAAGTTATAAATTATAGTGCTATAATCAAACATTTACACAGAGCCCAAATTATAAATAGTCTTTACAAACTCTAACAATAAAGAGTACCTGTTCATGTTTGTTAATGTTTGATCAGCCGATGGTGCGCCAATTCTTTTATTACCAGCAAGGTTTTTACCACCACTCCCAGTGTATGTGAATTCATCACCTCGGTCCTATAGGAGAAGATTTTCATCATTAGATACACAAACCCAAGTATAATTTCATCAATTCTTGTTTCAGAGTCAGAACATTTGGTTAGGATGTTATGAACTGACATGGTCTCTCACAGTATCTACCAAAATTCAATGCAATCTTGCATGTAGTATACCTTCAAGTTATATCAGTTGATCTAAAGATTTCATTTTAAAGTTATATAGCTTCCAATATCCCCAAATGTGACTATTCTCATACTACATATATAACCAAATATATCTATAGAATGTTTCAAAATAAAGTCATATGGGTTGGAAATATTGTTTCTTTTAATTCAGTGTTATTAAAATAAACTTATCAATATTAGCTTCTAGTTTCTTTATCAAGTATCATTTTAATAAATACTCCATAACTGATTTCCCAACAGCAATCTATACCGTATTCAAGTTTGTTGCTAAATTTCAAATTTCAAATCCTAACAGTATGGTAAGTTCCCCAACATTTCATACTCTATGGGTTCACTCAAATTACATTCAGGTAAAATAATTACCTTTCATTAAGTTGTATAAAGTGTCTACTAAATGTGAAAAAAAAAAAATCATGCCAAAAGAAGTAGACGGTATACAAATGAGTTCCACAAATATTTCTGTAGTAGCTATAAATTTATATTGGTATTGTCTCTACCTCAAAATAAATTGAGAAAAGTAACTAGCACCATACAAATTAATTCTACTAACACTATCTAAATAGTGGTTCTTCTTTAATTCAAGATTATTTTAATTAATTAGTTCAGACTGCACTTAGGATAATAAAGTTTTGTCTACTAAATTCTTGCCTGTAATAAAGGTCAGTTACTTTGCATCTTGTTTTTCCTTTGGCTTAAAAGTCATAATTAAAGTCTCATGGCTTTAAAAGTCTGTCCAAAAACCTTTTTGTTGATCCAATATTGATGTCTAAATTTTAAAAAATAAAGCGTTAAGGAATTTCATCTTTAGTTTGTACTCCACTTAAAGAAATTCTAATAAATAAGTACACCTACAAAAGTCTAGAACACTCCTTAAATTAATCATAAACAGTCTTCCAAATAGTATCTGAATTGACTTCACAATGTTCATATTCATAACCCTGTCAACTTTTAAAGTTATAATTGTGGTAGTGCTATAAAGGAAAAAGTAGGAGGAATTAGGAGAGCACACAAGGTGCAACCTAGGCTAAATGCTGCACTAAGCAGCGTTTAAAAGATAACGAAAACATTTCTGATTATTCTTCCAGCAGCAAATAATCAAGTAAAAATAGTTCAAAATCTATGTTATTAAATCATCTATGCTTCAATCTTTGCACTAACAAAAACTTTAATTTCCATTGGGGGGAAAAACTGCCAGACTGTCAGAACTAAGCGAATATTATTTCAGACTGTTCTTTTTTATGGAAAATGATCAACCTAATTTGTTGCATTTTCTAGTCCATGCTCTACTAAGCTGTACCCCAATGAGGCAGTAACTTAAACAAGACTGCTGCCTGGGAGAAGCTTACATAAAGTAGCCATCAGCTGCCCCAGACTGACTCGATTTCTCATGATTTTCCAATCTCTACTCTTCTCCTAAACTGTAAAGCAGCTGCCTAACACAATAAGCTGGGTCCTCCCATTCCTGCCATCACTCTTATCAGGCAAAAGACTTTCATCTCAATCTTCTCACCCTCCTCCCCCAGACTATCAGATAAATATCCGAAAGCACAATTAAAATCATTAAACTTTTCCCAGACACCTTTAATGATTCTTTAATTCAAAGCTGTCTAGAATATAGCCTCAATTTTTGCCAGTTTCTCTCTCATACGATCCCTTACATGCCCACAAAGCAGGGTACTAGCACTACTATTGTTAATACCTAACACATGCACTTAAGAGTCTGTGTGAAGGTTAGGCTAAGCATTTTACATATAATTAATTGATTTAACCCTTACATCAACTCTATGAGGTAGGTTATTTTAAGTACTGTAAGCCCTATTTATAGATGAGGCAGAAGGGTTCGGCAGCTTGCCTAAGGTCACATAGCTATAAGAAATGGCACCAGGACACAAACTCAAACAGCCTGGCTCCAGAGTCTGTTCCTGATCACTGAGCAAACTACTTCTCAGGACAACTGTTAGGAAGCAGATCATCTTTGTGGGTCCTCATTTCTCAAGTGAGGCCAAACTAGCATTAGATTAATTCTCAAGTTACTAGACAAAAATGTTAACCACTTTATCAGCAGGTTTCAATAGTTTCACATCCATTCATCCACACACAACAAAGATCACTGGCTCCGTGAATGTTATATCGAATTAAAGGTTTCAGAACAAAAATTTTTTTTGAATGAGAAAAGCTTATTCAGGTTTCCTCCATCTATTTCTGTAGATGTAACTTGCCTACGATAAAAGATCAAAAGATTGAAAATGTTTACAAAATATAACATCTCCAGATACATCTTAGTTGGCAATCTAAGCCTATGTGTTTTAGTCCTAAAATAATTTTTTACAGTAGTTAATAGACTTAGAATTAACTGCTTGAGATGCGTAACTAAAACTCATCAGCACTTTTCTCCACAAATATTTAATGTTTGACTAGTAACTGTATTCAAAAGATGTAAAAAAGGAATAATACCCATCCTACTTCAACTTGGTACTCATTTTTAGCTTTACAATTACATGTTTATATGTTTCATGCATTTGAGATAAGCTTCTGATCCAGACCACAGAACTGTCGATCCATGTGCCCAGAGATTACATCATTTAATATCAATAACTTTGGCCAAGGTCTCACACACAAATGTCAAAGCCCAGATCAAATATAATTGGCTGGCTGCTAAAAACATATGTTAAAGAGATTCCACTTTTAGTTGGTTTTCTTACAGAGCCTTAAAAAAATTCTAAGTGCTCACTGTAACAAGCTATATAATATTCTTTGTATTTCTGAAAAATATTTAAAGATATAGCTTCAAAATTATGCATGTCAACTATCATACAACTCAGTAATTGCATTCCTGAGCATTTAAACCAGAGAAATGAAGACTTCTGTTTATAAAAACCTGTACACAAACATTTATTGCAGCTTTTATTCATAATAGACAAAAATTGGAAATAACTAGATGTTCTTCCATGGGTGAATAGTTAAATAAACTGTAGTACATCTATATCATGGACTACTACTCAGCAATAAAAAAGAACAAATTTGATAAAAGCCATAATTTGAGAATTATGCTGAGCAAAAAAATGTCAGTCCCAAAGGTTACATACTATATGATTCCACTTATAAAGATTTTGAAATGATAAAATTTTAGAAACAGAGAACAGATTAGTGGATGTCAGGGGTTAAGAAGGGGTTGGGAGAGCAGGTATAGGAGATGTGGCTATAAAAGGGCAGCTTGAGGGATCCTTGCGGAATGGGAAATAAATGTTCAGTGTCCTGAATATATCAATGTCAGTACCCTGGCTGTGAACTGTACTATAGTTCTGCAAAATGTGACCATTGAGGGAAAACTGGTAAAGGGAACAAAAATCACTATAGTATTTCTAATGCTACATGCCAATCTACACTTATCCCCAAATAAATTTTAAAAAAAAGAGCTCTATAGAGAATGTATTTTTATTGCAATAATCAGTTATCACATGTATATATAAGTCAAAATAATACATATAAAGATTAAAGACTGCCAATTACTTTACCTTGTATATAACTGATCATTTCAATGTAAAAATTATGCTAAAAAGATAGGATTTGATATACCTATCTTTTTGATAGACAAAACTTCTGTATTGTACCAAATAATCAAGACAGGTTCTAAAGAACAAGGTCATATCATGACTTACTACTTCATCTGCAAATCCACCAGCCAGGACAAGAGAATAAGCCCCATCATTACTTCGACCATGAATTCCACCAACATGGGGTCTATGAACACCTGCTTCGCTCACCTATAAAATAAATAGTCTCAAAATACCTTTGAACAGTTAGTTAAGTTACATTTACAAAATGCTTTCACATACATCATTAGACCCCAAAACCCTCCAACTAAGAACTGCAACTCAGTCAGAGTTCTATCTTTTGCTCATAGACATTACTTCTCCCCAACTACATATCCCTTAGATACTAAGCTGGTGATGTTTAAAACTGCTCGGGCCTAGAATTCTGAGTTTTAAAATAACTATTAAATAATCATCACCTTATGTTTATTGGTAATTCCAGCTCAACTTGGGTAAAAAAGAGTTTACTATCAGTGCTCTGCATCTCTTCCTTTTTTTTTCATCTTTGATTATGGCACTGTTCTCTCGCCATGTCAGAAAGGCAAGATTCACATTAGCCTCATTCTTCTCCTTTATTATTCAAACCCATTTGGTCACAAATACTACTGATGTGATCTCCCAGAATTCTTGAATCCATCTTTTTCTCCTTCCACTGCTATAATCTTAGTTTGAGTCATTAATGCTTAAAATAGATCCCTTTTTACTGCCCTGTTTTGTTCCTTCGAACTCGTTCTACCCACCATAAACAGAATGATCCTTTTAAGAACAAATTTGCTTTTAATTTTTAACTGCTTAAAATATATTAAATGGTCTTATAGTATATCAAGATCAAGTTAAGTATTATACATTATCCTCTCTCAGTCTGGCTCCTATCTACTATATCTCCAGCTTCTTCTCCATGGAGCCTCTATTTTTGAATGAAAACTACTCAGTGTTATCCAAACATGCTATCCATTTTCTTAGTTTACTCATGCTATTCTACTACTTCAATGGCCTACTATTTTTCCCATATACCTTCAATTCTGGCTCACTGAAATAAGTGTACTTCCAACTCTCCAAGAGGAGTATTGTAATTCATGAGTTTAGCATGCAATTGTTCTTAGCGGAGAAAAAGGAGATGAAATCCAAGCCAGTATAGTTGGCTAAGAGGCACAACAGAAGGCCAGGAGAAGCTGATAGGAGCAACAGAACCAAGATTTAGACCTTGGAAATACCAGGTCCTTCAGAAGACAGAACCGCTTAATTTCCTACCTTACCAACCCTGATAAAAATAAATCCATTCTGAACCTTTCCTACTTTCTAAACGGCATTCTTTTAGTTGCTAAGGCCAACTACCTCAAAATCGTCTTAGACTGTATTAATGGGGCTTTTAGCTTTTTGACTGAATTAGTGACAGGTATACAAAAAAATGAAGCAAACAAAAAAACAAGATAATTAAAAATATACAATGTGTATTTTTATTGCATTTTATTAATTGTATTTTAATATTTTTACTGTATTTATAAATCTAAAGTCGTAATAATAAAAACCTTGAATACTGATTTAGTCAAAATTATTCATAACCATTGCAAAGATGGGAGGACAGAGTATGTTAAACTACATGTTCATCTTCCACAGGAGGAAGTTAATAAAACTAATATATGAAGACAAAAGCAGCATAGACATGTTACTTAGAAATAAGGAGGTAAATCCAGAAGAAATAACTAAAATGTTAAAGTGATTGTCACTGAGAAACAGAAAGTGGGAATCAAAAAAGGGCAGGTTTTTATAATATAAGTCATATACTAGTATTTAACTTTTCAAGTTATGGATATATATTACACTATTTTAATTTGAAAATGTTATCAATGGTCTAAGCACCAGGGCTACTCTACTCTTATTTAAAGTTCAAAATCCTGAGAGTTTCTAATTGGAAATTGCTCTAAGATTTTTTTTTTCCACATTAAGTTTTCCATAATGTTAAATTTGCCTTTCTAAAGAAGAAATCAGGAATAAATAAAACAGATCCTTCTTCAAGAAGAAAAGAGAGAAGTAATTTTATCCTTGGATTATCTGGCAGTTCCTCTAACCAGTATCTTAACAATCGTTTAGGAGAATGACACCAAAGAAAACATCTAAAGTGAACTTTCTTGGAGTTCAAGGACATTAAATGAGAACTCAGCACTTGACTTAAAGGAAAAAAAAAAAAAAACCTAATACTTAAAATATTAAATTCTTAAGAAAAATTCTTTGGAAAGCTTAACAATAATGTTAACTACCATAACTGTAACAGAAGAGTAAAACAAAGTGATGACAAGGCATACCTGATGCCCAATTCCACAATGCATGTTCCTCTGTCTATTAAGCTCTGGGGAAGAATCTATCTGTCCTACAGAAAATCTTTCATTCTAACAACTGAATGCCATGTGATACTACCTAGGGTAGTCCATTTATAATCGAAAGACACTGATATTTGCTACAATTTGAACTATACCCAATATTACCTTTTCAAATGAGCCAATTTAAAACATACCTGAACTCTAAATCTCCAAGTTGATCCAACAGGAATTCCAGGAATAGGTCCATAATGATTAGAAGGAACAATAGTACATTCTCTAGTTCGACCAACACAGGCCATTCCCTATAAGTCACAGAACAAGCTGTCTGAGACACCAATTACATTAAATCTTAAAGCCCTTAATTACTGTAAGAGGTGAACAAAATAGAAACCTATTTATATGATTAACAATATATAACAATTTATGATTAAACTAACAATTACAACATAAATTAACAATTTGTATCATTAAACAACAGTTATTTGTTAATATTTCTAATACTTAAAATACCATTTATACCATTACTACTATTGTTATCGAAACATTATAACATGCATTACAGTTCTAAACATTGTAATTCAGATGAAAAGGAGACTTTCTTCTTTACCCTTCCCCAGTCTCTCCGGCTTTCAGTACTAGCTGATGGCATTTTTGCTTTCTTTTTACTCATCTTGAGTCTTTCGCCAGCCTTAACAACTTCACTGGAATCAGTTTTACAGGAAGGACAATACCTTTAAAAAAAAAAAAAAGATTTTGATATTAAAGCCAATAACAAAATAATGGTCTTTCTTCATCAGAATGAGTTTTAAGATATTACAATTAGTGTATGTTATAGAGCTTCAGAGGGCATTTAAAAATTAAACTTTTCAAAATATTTACATGGTTAGGCTAGTCAAAGAAAAATTAAACTTTTCAAAATATTTACATGGTTAGGCTAGTAAAAGAAAAACTTGTCATTCTTTAGAGAACTTAAAAGATTTTAATATCATAAATTCTCAAATTTGGTTCATAAGCCAGTCCCATTTAAATAGCACCGTGCATTCTGATTTCATCACCAATCCTGAGAATGGAAATTATTCATTTGATGTTTTTATCATTAAAGCGAAAGTAGCAAGAACAGACGATTCGAGACTGAACACTGAACTATGCAACTGATATATCTCCCCATCTATATTGGTTATTAGAATTCTCAAAGTGAAAAACATAAAATCTATTATAAGTATTCAAAGATGTTCATTTATAATAGTTTTATTCCTAGCTCAATTTTAATTCCCTATACTTTGTCCTTTAGCCTATTTATAGTTAGTTGGTCACCCTACTGTAACTTCTGCAATATTTGCAAGTTTATTCAGTTCCAGACCACTGCAACAAAGTGAGTATTGCAATAAAATGAGTCATAACATTTTTGCTGGAGTGTCTTGTCTTCAATTTGTAAAAAAAAAAAAAAAATCTATGAAGCACAATAAAATGAGGTATGCCTGTATGTCATAAGTTGCCTTAAATTATTTCTAAAGAGCAAAGTATGTTTATAGAAGAAAATAGGCTATTCTTGTGTCACCAAGGAACGGAAACTTTGGGAATATAGATCAGCTATATTTGGGAATATAGATCCGTAAGGATCAGCTGGCCACTCCCCCATTAATCTTAAATTTCTTTGTTTATACTTCCCATTTCATAATTATCTATTCCATGTAGCCTATAGAGCAAAGAAGACATCTATACCCATTTAGTTAATTTTAATTGCCTAATTATGGGATATCTTGTTTAGTGCTATAGGAAAAAAAAATGTAAATAATTCAGTCCCTGATTCTGAGAAAATTAGGTAGGCGGTAAGATACACAAATTCAATGTAAAATTATGTATGAGAAGGCAATAAATACTATCAAGTGAAATCTCTCCTAATTAGAAAATCAGGAAAGCTTCCAAAAATTAATTTGTTAAGACTATTTTATCTGATGTGCTACCCTTTATAACTGTAATTTTATCAAAGATCTCAGGGTTATAGCAGGCACGATCTCTGTCTGATGAGAAAATAAGTTCAGAGGGTAAATAAATATCCTGACAACATGATTTGTAGACACAGAAAATATTTAAGGTTAAGGAGTTCCAGATGAAGTGAAGGACCTAGATATGAATGTAGAGATATTTTATGGAGTAATCTAAGAAGGTCTTCTAATCATATGATCCTAAATCACCTCTGGGATTCATTCCTTCAGCAGGTTTGTTCAGAACCTCCTTTATGCCAGTCACTATTGTGGTGCAGGGGATAAATGTTTGTGATCAAAATGTTTGTACACAGTAGTTAAGGAAGACTAATACGTACGATGAAACAATTTCAGAAAGTGGTTAAGTGCTAAAAAGGAAATATATCAGGGTTATTTACATGGTAAGAATAATTAGAAATGCTATGTGTCTTTAGATAGTTAAAGCTCCTCAGGTGGTATTCCAGCTGAAATAAGAGGAGTCTGTCGTATGAAGAAGCAAGAGAAGGCATTCCAGGCAGAGACACAAAGTGGAAAGGTCCTGAGGAAAGGAAGGAATGGTATGCTTTGAAGAATATAAAGTTCTCTCTACCTATAAAGAACATGGGTAAAGTTGAAGTTTAGTAAATAAACTTGATAGTGATAAGTGATGAGGTTAAAGAGTAGACAGGGGCCAGGTCATAGATGGCAAGGGCTTAGATTTTATTGTAAGTGCAATAGGAAGACATTAAGGGGTTTTCAACAAGTGAGTAACCTGATTCAGAACTTAGTAAGAGCATTTTGCTGCTATGGGAAAAAGGAAGCTGGTGGGCAATGTGAAAGCAAGGAGACTAGTTGGACATTTATTATAGCAGTTTGGGGAAGAGATGGTGGTTTGGACTGGGGGGTGAGATGAGAGAAAGATTATGGAGAACTGACAAGATATGCTCATATAATATTGGATGTAGAGTATGCAAGAGGGGTGGTAAAGAGGGAATCAAAGATGAAGGTATTATAGACTAAACATTAGAGGAGCAGGATTTTAGGCAGTGTGTTGGTAGAATCAAGATCACTATTTGGACTCATTAATTTTGTGATCCCAGGCAAGTAAGCAGTTGGATATAGGATTAGAAAGCTCGGGGCAGATTAAATCTGAAAGTATAAATTCAGAACCATTAGCTTGGTATTTTAAGTCTCATGATTGGATGAGGTCATCTAGGGAGCAAGCATGAAGACAGAAAACAAATGAGTAGTGCTTTGGGAAACTCTGAAATCCGGTAGGTGAGAGAAAACCAACAGGTTACTAAGAAGGAAAGGCCAGTGAAGTAGGAGGAAATTAGATCACATAGTATACAGTCTATAAAAAGAGCTAGCAGTTTACTAAGGAGAAGACTGAGAAGTCATCATGAGTTTGGCAACATGGAATGTATCTGTGTACCTGACATAAGTAGATACAGTGGAGTAGTGGGAAGAAAAGACTGGAGTGCTGAGGTATGAATGGGGGGAGAGAAGTGGAAATTATCTGCGGAAATAGCTCTTAAGAAGCTTTGCCATGAAAGGAGCAGAGAAATAGGATATGCAGCTGCTGGAGAAAATGGGATCAAGGGGGGTGGTGGGGTGGGGTGTGTGTGTCTGTGTGTGTGTGTGTTGAAAACTTAAGAAATTCTAGGATACTAAAGAGGATGACCCAGTAATAGCAATTCAGGAAAGAAATTCACTGCAGAAGTGAAGTTCCTGACAAGGCAACAGGATACAGAACTGTGAGAGCAGGTAAAAGGGCTTACATTTTAGAGAAGCAGGAATATATCGCCCATAGTAACATAAGAAAAATATGAGACTTCAGAGGAAATATAGTTACTGGTGGTGGTAAAATTTGGGGTGTGACCATGTGAAGTAGTGGTAGGGAGTGAAAGAAATTATATCCCTTCCTTTCTTCCACCAACCATACAGCCTCTGTTGTAATAAAATAAAAACTTTCCCAAAGGCTGAGGGGTGGAAGGCGTGGGGGAGAAGATGGAGAACAATCTATTCTTTACAATGATAACAGCTACCCCATTATGATGTTAGTATTTCTGAGTATGTCATCCTTCCAACTTAAAAATCCTCCATGCTAGCAAAGTGGCCCATAGTTTATAAAGAAAAAACTTAGCATGGCATTAAAAAGTTCATTATAACTTGGGGCACATTTTTCCTAGTCTCTCTTCTAATCATTTCTTTTTGTAGGTAACACTACTCAATAGAAGAAATATAGATTCTGTCAAGTATATGTGACCTTGGTGCCTGGTTCTACTTATTAACTTCATAAGATTAAACACAATAAAACATATAAAGCACTGTGTTAATGTCTAGCATATATTAAGCACTTAAAAACTCTTAATTGCTATTATAGAACATAATAGGAGCATCTAAAATAATTGGTGGTTAGAGGGAACCATCCACAAAGGATTCCCAGATGAAGTCATATTTAAGTGAAAACCTGAAGAATGCATATTATCCTGAAATTAAGCATAAAGGAAAATGTTTCTAAGAAGAAAATGTGTCAAATGTAAACGCCCAGAGAAGAGAAAGAACATGATTTAAAGAGCTGAAATATATTTAACATAATCTGGCTAGAGCACAGAATATTTGGAGAAATGGAAGAAGAAAATGGTAAGAGGCTCTGTTACGCAACATAAATCATCTTAAGCAAAGAACAACACAATCAGACTTTGATTTTTAGAAGAACATAGTCTCTGTATTAGAGAAGAGATGAGAAGGATTAAATATGGAGCTAGAGACTAGATCAGAAGCTGCTGTAATAATCGAATAAAGGTATCAATACCAAGTAACCATTGGCTATAAATGTTAAGCACTTTAATATACATTATGTATCTTTAGAAATTTATTCTTGGTGTTTCAAATGCCTATTTCACACTCAATTCTTAACAACAACAACAACAACAACAACAAACCCTCATAATCATACCAGTATTCCTCTTCAGGGACCTTATCCAAAGGTGGATTCAGGCAGTAAATATGATAGGCCATGTTACATTCATCACAGAGAAGCTGCATGTTGGGTTCCTGTTTTCCACCACATATATGACAGGAGCAAGAATGGCATTTCTTATCTGGGTCTCCACCACAAAAGTCACATTCAGGGTCATTTTTCCCTATTAAGGACAAAATTATAGTAAGCTCAATCTTAAAATCATTTTTATATCTATGAATCTTATAAAGAAAAACCCAGGAAAATAGCATACAGTCTTTTTAATTAAGAGAAGGGAACCGTAAGGAATAATCAAGTGTAGGACTTACAGAATAAATACCTGAACCTCATTCTAGGCTTATGAATCAAATTTTCAGGGATGAGGCCCATGCATGTACCAGTAATAAATCTAATTACACTCATCCATGAGGATCATGTACTTTTGCCTTAACAATCTGTACTGATTAGACTCACAGTTCCCCCAATGTGCACCAAGATGCCCAGGGACAATGCACTGAACTCACTGGGGCACCATAAGATATAACAATATTTCAAGAGAAAAACAATACTCTATTGAACAAAGCTGTTTGGACCTAACTACTTAATAAATAAAACTGTTAAGTACCATCTGTTCTGCAGATCCAAACCTTTCCTTGCGTGGGCTGAACAGGCGGGAGAGGGCTGCTCCAAGTTAGTAAGTCCTCTTTAGTTATGGGCTATGCCCCCAATATTATCTTTATTAGTAACAGAAGTGGCATTTATGACTCAGTTGATTTTTATCTTACTTGTCAATTGCTTCAGAACTCTGGCAAGTAAGAGGTACCATTTATTGCCCGCTCCTCATCTAAATCCAAACACCTTTTAACGAAGCATTCCCTTGAAATTTTAAAATATACATATATACACAAAGTCTTACAGTAATATTCATAATGCCAAAAGTTAAACTTAAATGTCCATCAAAAGAACAAGAGTTGGATAGATTTTATGAAAAACACACAGGTAGACAGGTATATTCAAAAAGAAAATTGCAGAAAAACTTTTTAAAACAGAATTGTTTAAATACACAAGGATAAATTATAGAGCTAGAAGATGTCTAGAATGACATACACTGTTAAGAGTGATTACCTCCTGGGAGTTCTATATTTTTAAATTTATATAGTTCTGAATTTCTAACAACTGTACACAATAAATTTGTGAGGAAATTTACCATATCAAAGTTGATCTAGCAATAAGGGAAATGGAAAAAAGTACCTCACAAATGAGAGAAGGAAGGAAGGAAAAGGCTATTGATTTTAGTACTTTCTGACTGATCACTGCCTCTTCTTGCTAATGAAGAATACAGTTTTATTTCGCTTTCGCTAGGTAGCTGTGATGACATATAAGCAATGAAAATATAGCAGACCTAATATGCCAAAGGCATGTTTAGATTTCTGGTTTGGAGAGGCATCCAATCAATGGAAGTCTAGCTGTGGCTCTGAAATGGTTTCTTTATATACAAGTTCAAAGTTGTAGTTATAATCTGATTATCATTAGACAGAGAACAAAAATATATGCAGATATACTGAGTGGGAGAAAACAGAGAGACACAAGAAAAACCTAGTCAATCTTGGTTTTCTATCATGTTTTACTGAGAATGACTAAGTCACATTAAATAGGTTTACTCATCAAGTTACCTTCATTCCTAAGATATAACCATACAAGTAGTCGTACAGAGTTTGTCTTAAGAGTCTTAATTCGAGTCTAGATATATTAGCATTGCAGCCTCAAAAAATGAGAACAGTAACATGGAAGTCTATTTATTGATCTGTTAAAGTTCTTGTCTTATAATCTTGCACAACTGTGGTAAAAAGAAGTTAGGCAGGACCCCTTTTGTCTTGAACATTTCATTTCCATAATATCCTAGACACTGACATGTGGCATTAAGGCAATGGATTGCTCACCACAAAAAAAAAAAAAAAAATCAGAATTAAGGGAGTATGAGACATTGTAATCTATTTGGAAAGACAGTTATTGAATCATGAATTAAAAAAAACCTAGAACCTAGTCCTACCTCTGTTACCAACTATCTATATGATATTAAGCACCTAAAATATATACAATGAAGAGGTAGGGCTACATTCTAACGATTACATAAACCTTATTACCCTCTAGAAATTCAAGGATAAATCAGTACTTATTCTCAGGTTTTGCTGGTATAAAAATAAATCTCATTATTAAAAATTAATCTTGGATGGCTACAAAATTACCTAAATGGGATTTTTATTTGGACAGAACTTATAATAGAGAAAAGAGCAAGTAAATGGCAATAAAATGCCAAGATGAGAAAACATTCCTTTGAAAAAAATTTTATCATTTGAGGAAAATCCATTAGACCAAAATACATCTTAGATCAAAACTGTCGTCTTGAAAATAAATTTGTATGATCTACAGTTTTATACTTTCGTAAAAGTTATTCCCTGGCCAATTAAAATGACAATCATATATAACATACGCAATCTAGCCTATAAAAAAGATTCATACTTAAAAACTTTCCGTCTGCCAATGAAAGAGGATGGGCTCCAGGTTTCTCGATCTTGAAGATTTCATTTACAAATGTTATCTGGCAGTCATTTAATTTTCCTTCAGAACCCCTGTTTAAGAAACAAAGAAAGATTAACTTCTGTCAGCAAAATCTAAACCATATGCAAATAATAATTAAAAGTCAGTTTGGAAACTTACTGAGCTTTGTTTACAAGTTGGGATTATAGTTATTTCAATTGTTCTGTGTTATTGTTTCCGATAGAAAAAAAAGTCCAATAGTAATTAGTTATCATTCAAAGTTAAGTATAACTTTAGTGCAATATTAGGAAAAAAAATTAGAGACATCACTTAGGTTATCTGGTAAGAAGACAGCCATCTTGTAAATTTAAAAACTAGAAATAACACTCTCAATTAAAATAAAAGGTATAAACATACTTCTAATAAAGTTTCTAAGTAAAAAGAAGACCTAATTAAAAAGAAGTCTTTCCAATACAATGCCATATTTTTCATAGATACAATTTATACCTGTTTGCATATGCTTCTTCAAAGTCTCTTGCTATGACTGTGGATATGTACATTTCTCCTTTTAATGTGTCGACTTTTGCTTTATATTTTGAAGCTATGTTATTGGATACATACAGATTTAGGATTCTTTTCATCTTATAAAATGTCTGTTTCTACTAATGCATTCTGTATCAAAAGTTTTTTTTTACGGGGTGGGGGTGTGCGGTTAGCATTTGCTTGATGACTTTTTCTATTCAACTTTTCTTTTAAAACTGTTAATGTCAAATATACACAAATGCAGAAAACTTCATAGACAAATATATAGTTTAACCAAATATAAGGTGCACATCCTTGTAATCACCATCCATGTCAGAAGACAGAACTGTCAACTACTTTAGTCTTTGACATGCTCCCTCAAGAGTTATATTTATCTTAATTTTCTTGTCTTAACATTCGTCTGCTTCCCTAAGCATATATTTTTGCCTGTGTTTTTACAAACTCTACAATTTCCACACAATCTTTCTTTCTTGCAATTTGTTGAAGAATCCCCATCATTTGTCCTACAAGTTTCCCAGTCTTGATTTTCATATTTGCATTCCCAAAATGTATTTAAAATATTTTTTCTGTTGTTTGTATTTCCAGTAAATTGATAGTTGGATATGGAGTAAAGGTAAAAAAAAACCCTTGGTCCGCTACTTGTTTTTGTAAATAAACTTTTACTGGAATATAGCTATGCCTACTCGTTTATATATTCTCTATATCTAGTTTCCTGCTACAATGGCAGAATTGAGTAGTTTTGACAGAGACCATCTGGCCACCAAAGGTTAAGCTATTTACTATCTGGCCCTCTACAAAAAGAAATTTTTTTGTAAACCTTGCTACAAATGCTTAATCAAATCCAGGTTCATTTTTTGGTAAAACTATTTATAGGTCTATATCCATCAGAAAGCATCTAGTTACTTAGTTGTCTTTTTCTATAATGACAGCACCCAGAGTTGCTCAATGACTAGACTAATTCACTGGGGATTAGAAAATGTTGATATTCCAGTTCTATCATTCCCTTCTGATTTATTTGCTGGGATAACTCCATAAAGAGAACCTTGATCTCGTGGATTATTTGCTGACTCAGTAGTATAGCTCATACAACAAATGTATATGTTTTAGCAGTTTTTCAAAGAATAGTTCCTCTAACATCCTACATAGGTGACCAATCAGTTTCTATATAACTAAAAATTCACATCTTTGAGGTGTTTCAATCTGCTGTAGTTATTTTCCTTATGCATGTTCAAATTGTCTCATTGTAGGCCAATGGGATCTTCCAGGTGATTCCCTAATTCTTCTGATGAGAACTTAGCAGTCTTTGAGGCTTCTTTTGTTATCTACAAGATGTTTAAATTCATCTTATACATTTTCTGCCCCCAGCCTGTTTCTTTTAGGTATACATGATATTTCAAGACCACAATTCAGGCACTAGAAAAACTGCACCTGAATTGATCACTATTTCTAGGCTTTTTCAGTGGACAGAGCTACAAAACTGAAACATACACATTAATGCACATACAAAATACTTCATGAGTTCATGTAAATACTTTCTGAAAATTCAGGACTAAAGGGTAAATTTACTTTTTAAAGACAATTACATATGTTTCTTTTTTCTCCAATCAGAAAATCCTAGTTCTGACATGATTCTCTATATAGAAAACCCTAAAGACTCCACAAGAACATTACTAGAAACAACAAGCAAACACAGTAAAGTCTCTGGATACAAAATCAATGTTCAAAAATCCATAGCGTTCCTTTACTCTAATAATGAAGCATCAGAAAAAGAAGTGGAAAAAAATAATTCCTTTTGCAATTGCAACAAAAAGAATAAAATATCCTAGGAATAAATCGAATAAAACATGTGAAGAACCTATGTAATTAAAACTATACGACCCTATTAAAAGAAATCAAAGAAAATACAAAGAAATGGAAAGATATTCCATGTTCTTCGAGTTGGAAGAATCAACATAGTTAAAATGACCATATCACCTTAATACAGATTTAATGCAATCTCCAACAGAATCCCATTGGCATTTTTTTAAAGAAATAGAACAAAAAATCATCAGATTTGTATGGAAGCACAAAAGACCCCAAATTGCCAAAGCCATCCTGAGAAAAAAGAACAAGGCTGGAGGCATCACTCTGCCCGACTTCAAATTATACTTCAAAGTG
>NW_006441071.1:11554491-11567791 GCF_000325575.1 Pteropus alecto
AAACTAAAAAGCTTCTGCTCAGCAAAAGAAATCGTCAACAAGGTAAAGAGACAACCATCCAAATGGGAAAATATATTTGCAAGCAATGCTTCCGATAAGGGCCTCATATCCAAAATACACAAAAAACTTATATGACTCAATAACAAAAAATACACAAACGATCCAATCAAAAAATAGGAAGAGGACCTGAACAGACTCTTCTTCCTAGAAGACATACAAATGGCCTACAAACATATTACATCGCTAGCTATTAGGGAAATGCAAATCAATACCACAATGAGACACCGTCTCATGCCTGCTAGAATAGCTATAATCAACAGTACGAGTTAATAACAAATGTTGGAGAGGATGCAGAAAAAAAGGAATCCTCATGCACTGCTGATGGGACTACAAATTGGTAGAGCCACTATAGAAAACAGTATGGAGGTTCCTCAAAAAACTAAGAATTGATCTGTCATATGATCCAGCAATCCCTCTACCGAGTATTTACCCTTGTGAGACTTGAAAACCCATATTCAAAAAGATATTTGCACACTGATGTTCATAGCAGCATTATTCATGGTGGCCAGGACATGGAAGCAACCGAAGTGTCCTAGGACAGATGATTGGCTAAAGAAGCCGTGGGACATATATAGAATGGAATATTACTCAGACATAAGAAGAGATGAAATACTGCCATTTGTGACAACATGGATGGACCTCAAGATAATCATGCTAAACAAAATAAACCAGACAGAAAAAGTTGAAAATCACATGATATCACTTATATGTGGGGTATAAACCTAAAAGCAACAAATGAACAGGACAAACAGAAACTCAGGGACATGGACAATGAACTAGTGGTTACCAGAGGAGAGGGTAGGAGGTGGGGGAAGAGAGGAGAGGTAGATGGGATAAAGGGGGTCAAATATAGGAGGTTAAGGGGATGTTGAAGTGGTAAAGGGGATCAAATATATGGTAGCTGAAAGAAACTGGACTTTAGGTGGTAATCACACAATAGAATATATAGATGTCAAATTATAATGTATACCTGAAAATTATAGAATTGTATCAACCAATGTTACCCCAATAAACTTAATAAAAAAAAAGAAAATCCTAGTTCTCAGACACCAGTAATACCTAAATTAGAATGCTACACTTTGCTTTTTCCCATATTATATATATTCTCATCAGTTGTCATAATTACTGAAAATGCTTTAAAATTTCTCTATTTCCCCTTCTTAGTCATATTTATTTGAGTGTATAACCATTACATGTTATTCTTTCTCCTTTATATATCTCCTTTAGTCCTAGTTCTAAAGGTAGCAATATTTTTAATGTTTACAATCACTCTGTCAAATTCTCTTCAGTCATCTTGATGGTCTGAAGCTAGTTCTCTAGAAGATTCCCCAGGGAGAGTTCAGGAGACCAATGCCTCCCCTAGTTTTGACAAGTTAATGAGAATTGTCTCCAGCCTTTGCACTGAAGGCCAGTTTGGCTAGACTTAAAATCCTTGGCTCAACTGTTCTTGACTCATGCATGTTTTTCCGGGATGCTTTCCTTGTAAGGGTGTTATCCTAGTTCCTTATTTTTTTCTTTTTCTTCTAATTTTATATGGAATTTGACATCAGTGCTTTTCTTGTTTTTATAAAACTGATTTTCTTTAAACTTTAGGGGCTATAATTTCACTTAGCTTTCTAGTTCACAGCCATAGAGTTTCACAGAGCTCACTATTTTGGTTGATTTTTGGAGCATTCAACACTATGGCTACTAATCTAGATGGACAAAAAATCAAATCAGTAGTTATCTAGGGCCAAGGCTGAGAGTGGTGGTGGTGACTTTAATGGAGCCCATAGGAATTTTGGGGGGCGATGAAAATGTTCTATATCTGGATTACAGTGGTGACATACGTAGATACACTTGTCAATATTCACTTAATATATAACACATGTGTAAATTATGCCTCAAAAATTATTTAAAAAAAAAAAGACTCTATGGAAGCTTACTTTCTAAAATCTCCTGGCTCTATTCCCCTCCCCTATTTTTAACTGGACCCTTTTTCTCTTTTTATTATCTCTGTCCTACTCAATTTAGATCACATTCACAATATGGGGCTTGTCCTGGAATAAAGCTTTAGCTGACTAATTTTGAGAGTCCACAGGGCTCTAATCCCTTTAGACCACACTGAAAAATATGTATACTCATCCAAACTGGGGTCCTTACCCCTTCTAGCTTCAGCTGCTTTACTTATTGTTGCACAACAAATCGCCCTAAAAATAGCGGCATAACACAAAAATTACCTTACAGTTTCTGTGGATCAGGAATTTGGGAGCGGCTTACCTGGGTAGTCTTGGCTCAAGATCTTTCATGAGGTTTCAGTCAAGCTATTGACCAGGGTTACAGTCTCATCTAAAGGCTCTATTGGGGAGGCTGTCTGAATTCTTACAACATAGCAGCCGGCTTCCCCCAGAGGAAGTGAACTGAGAGAGCCCAAAATGGAAGCTTCAATGTTTTTCTCAGAAGTGGTATACAATTACTTCTGCCATATTCTATTGGTCACACAGAGCAATCTAGTATAAAATATAAGAAGGAACTATGCAAGGTGTGAGTACCAGGAAGCAGGAATTACTGGGAGTCATTTTGAAAGGTGGCCACTAAAGCTGCTATTCTCAAAACAGCTTGCTGAGCCAATTTATTATTTTAGAGTTATTCGGCCCATCATACATCCTGTAGTTACCCTCTCCTTCCTCTTGCACAGCCACTGATGACACACAGGTCTTGTAGTTCTTTATCCCACCAGTTATTTTGGTGTTTGCAGGGAATACCACATCACTGTAAACAGTTGTAGATGTTGCCCATATGTTTTTGGATTGGATATTTTAGTTGCTCTAGATGTTTTTATATGGACATCTAAGTTGATTAAAAACCTATATTGTCGTCATCTACCAAGAATCCATCCATTCTTGTATTTTCAACTTCTGTGATTTCATATTTAAGGAATCTTTCTTGTAAGCAGCATATGGGTTTTGTTTTTGTTTTAATCTAGTCTGTTAATCTTTTGTCTTTCATTATAATATTTAGTTCACATATAGTTAACATAATGGCTAATATACTTGAGTTTCTACCATTTTACTGTTTTCTATTTTATCTACTTTTGTTTTACTTTTCTTAATTGCCTTCTTTTGGATTATTCTAATATTTACTATTCTATACTACTCTATTCATTTGCTAATATTTTATTTTTAATGGTTCTTAGAAATTGCACCATGCAAACCTGACAAATCAAACTATTTTAAGTTTTACTTTTACTACTTCACTGATTATGCCAGAATCTCAAAGCTTCATTTACTAATCTGATTCTTTGTATGGTTGACATTCATTTTATTCAACAAATATTTTAAACCTATTACTGTTTTGAATAGGTTTTTTTTACTTATTTATAAAGTTACCCTTCTTCTGTTCTTAATTCCTTCCTTCCTTCCTTTATTCCATGTTACTATCTGAGATCTCCTTCCCTATGCTTAAAGAACTCCCTTTAAGTATTTCTTTTAGTACACATCTGTTGGTATTGAATTCTCTCAAGTTTGGTTTAATAATGTCTTTATTTTGGCTTCATTTTTTATAAGATATTGTCATTAGAAATGTATTTCTAAGTTGAGAATGTTTTTATCAGTGTTTTCAGATGCCATTCCATTGTCTTCTAGTTTACATTATTTCTGATGAAAACTCATTCTTCAGTCATCTTCCCTTTTTATCTTTAGTTTTCAGCAGCCTTAATGTGATAGGCCACTGTGTCTTTCCTTTACATTTAGCCTGCTTAGGGTTAACTAAGTTTCTTCAATCTAGGCAGATACCTTTTATCAATTTCAGAAAATTCTAGCTACTATATTTTCAAATAGTTTTCATCCTATTCTCTCCTTTTTGGAGAACTATAAATAAATGTAATACATACCTTTTTACCTAGTTCCATATGTCTATGACTATTCTGTGTTGGTTTCCACTACTTTTTCCATGTTTCAGTTTGAATATTTTTTATTGACTTGCCTTTTAGTTCACCAATCCTATCTACTGCTACACCTTACCTGCTATTATGCCAATCTAATGAGGTCTTAGTTTCAGATACTGTATTTTTCAGTCTGAGAATCTCCATATTCTATATATTCCAATTCTCAGTTGAAATTCTCCATCTTTTCATGACAACAAAGACTATACACATTAAAAGATGAGGCTACCAAACTATGACAATAAATTAAATTTTAAATAAACAAGGTCCTAGAAAATTAAATACTATTTCAAGAAGAAATAAAAATCTCAACACTCCTATGATTATCACAGAAATTTAATAAATCTTAAAAAGCCTCCCCACAAGAAAACAGCCCCTGAGGACTTTGCTGAGAAGTGCTACCTACCAAACATTCAAGAAAAAGACTCAAATTCTACCATAAGATAGAAAAATAATATTCCAAATTATTTTATAAAACCAGTTAATTAAAGAAAATTACTGTGAAGGAAAATTTCAGATAGTCTTGCGAGTCCAGCATATAGCTGGTTAGGTAGACACTCGCAGCTATGATATCAACATAGAGCCTGATAGCAACCACGGCTACTGAAATGTTCTTGTATATTAGTTTAATCTATAAGAATCCTGTGAGGTGAGCAAGGATTTCTCTAACGAAACACTCAGTTATTTCCAAGATGCTTTCAAATATATCTCTAATGTTAAAGTAGCTACCGAGATTTAAGGGCCGTTCTTAATAAAAAATTCTCAAGAATTTATTTTAAAAATTATCCTTTGGTATGTAAATATCCATTCAGAGCCCTTTTTTTTTAAAACTAAGGAACATGTGCGTAATACCTAAAAATTATATTCCTTGATTAATTCAGTAATTAAATGGCATCCATGAAGAGACTCTTACCCCAAGAAAATATTCACACGAAGTTCTTTTTTGTTCCTTGAGATTGTCTTCAATGCAGTAATTTCTGCATCAAACCAAAATCCTCTATTACTAGGACTTTCTACATTGTAATTAACCATTACCACATCACCGATATTTAGTTCATTCCATTTCAGAGTGGTTCTAGCTCGTGGTCGAAGATCCTTCACATTTATTTGTACAGTACCACTTTCTGGATATCTGAGGAGAGAGAGAAGAATCACAGAACACTGCTTATGATCACTGCCAAAGACTAAAATTATATGCAACATATGAAAAACTTAATCATATTATTCTTAATGGCACTTATTCATTATTTTAACTGCCAGGATAAATAAATCTTGCTAAAATCTTAGTGAGACATTCTTTCTAGCTTGGGTGGGAGGAGTAGGGATGGATAAAAAAAAAAAAAGAAATACACAGTTCTTCTGCCTCATTTTCTTAACCCAAGTTTAAGAATTACTTTTTAAAAATTATTTTTATTTTTTGATTAGCTGAAATTCAATAGCATTTTATATTAGTTTCAGGTATATAACATAGTGGTTAGACATTTATATAATTTATGAAGTGATCCTCCAATAAGTCTGGTACCCACATGGCACCATCCAGTTATAACAATATTAAGAATTACTTTAATAGGAATAGATTCTAAGCTCTTCCTGAATTTGGAACCAGTTCCAGTTCTGCCATTTGCTTTATGCACAGTAAGAACATGAATCCAGTACATTTTAATAGCTTCCATTTTTCCAGGAAGAAAAAGTCAAAATCTAGTTCTTATATGTAGCCAGCTCCCTAGTAATGGCAAAAAAAATCCAGAATTTATGCATCAGAAAATAGAACCAGTGAAAGAATTCTAGCAGAATCTTAACTTTTTGTTTCTAAAGGTAAGTTTAAAGTAAACTTAAACCTGACCTGAACTTAAAGCTTTAGAAAGTTACTCAAATTTAGGTTTAATTTCTGGTATCAACAGACCAAAGACAGAAATATAACAGTCCATGATGGTTTCCATAAAATTAAAACCTGTCATCTTTATGTATTGCTTGGCAACAGAGGGACAAATAAATGAATATTTGGTTTGTGCTTTTGGAAAGCTCAATCTTTTGGGGCAGGCTAAACTACTATAGCAGTGGTTCTCAGAGTGTGGTTGCCAGACCAGTAGCATCAGCATCATCTGGAAACATGTTAGAAATGCAAACTCTTAGACTCAACTTTGGATCTACTGAGTCAGAAAATCTGGGAATGAGGCCCAGTAATCTATTTTCACAAATCCACTCAGAAATTCTAAAGCACGCTCAAGTTTGATAACCAACTGTGCTATAGAAACACAATAATTAAATATCATACCCTAGTGTGACAGCATTAATAAGGTAGAAACTAAAGGAAGAGATCATTAATCCTTAACCAACTGAGTGGTCTGCTCAAAATGTAAATAAGCCTGAAGTTGGAAGCAGCTCTAGCAGCTAGCCTTGGTTCTTCTGAATCAAACAAGTATTATGCAAACCTAGGACTCTCACAGTATATTTAATTCATTTAGAAAGGATATTCATCCTAGGCGGGAACTTTAATTACCCAATTTAATCAAGTCACTTCAATTTTTAGTTAGCTGGGAAAAAAATATCAGAACAAGCAAGGGGCCCATTTTACCCACTCAGTGCATTAATTACCTTGTACCACAAGCCTTCCAATAACCACAGAACATTTGCTCAGACAATAAGAGGTGAGGGGGCAGTTTTAATACTAAAAAATAAAAAGTCATTCTGTTTTCACATAGCTTTTACGTAGAAAAGAGAAGATACTTAATATTGAATCAATGATAAGCTTTGGAACTCATTCTATGTCTAGGTTTCATGAAGATTATCAAGACATACTCTCTTCAACAAAAGACCTAATATTGACAGTCTAAATGTCCCTGCCACCCTGAATCTTCTCTCCTAAACAAAAACATTTTAAATGAATTTCAACTTATATGACGAGGTTTTAAATTTATCATCATCCTGGTGTCTTCGCTCAAAATATATTCTATTTTCAGTCTGCCTGGGTTTAAATTCTCATTTTAGCTTCTTGCTGCTGTGTACCCTTGGGAAAGTTACTAAATCTCTCTGTGACTATCTCTCATGTGTAAAATGTAACTAATGCTAACTAACTGTATCCTATATGGTATTTTGAGATAAAAATGAGAAGACTCATAAAGTGCTTAAAACAGTATATAATGGGGTAAGACAATGTCAGTTGTTAGTATTTTGTCATTATCACAGAAATAATACTAAAGAAACCGACAAGTACCAAGTCACATCTATGGTTCTACTCTTCTCACTCACATTTCAATTCCATTTTTAATGGTCAAACCTAAATTTTGAGGTCTCTAGCCCAACACTTGGTGTTTTTACACTCAAACTGTTTCACACTGGTTTGGTCAGAAAAACAACTAACATTTTCCTAACCTATCAAATGAAGAAGTTAATATAGATCTTTTAGGGCTCTCCTAATTCTAAAGTTGTAAATGTGTCCTGACTCATATTCTTAAGGCCACACAGGATAAAAAACTATTCTTTTACATGAGATTCTTTCCTCAGCTGTAATGTGAAAATTATATTTTGACATCATGCATTTCTATATATTTAATACAGTAAAAAAGCATATTTCAATGGCAAAAAATTCATTTGCCTAAGTTTGTCAAAATTAGATACCAAGAATGGAAATATTTTGAACAGAGTAGAGAACTTGAACTAAGTATTAAAATTATATATAAAGTACTGTTTATTGAAGATAAGGCAAAATAAATCCTTCCATACATAAGAGCATGGGAATTTAAGCTATGTTTGCTCTGGAACTAAATTTGTACAATTTCAGGACAGAATCATATTGTAAAGTATATGTAAATATACTCTCTATATAAATAGTAAGTCTGTAAAAATAAGTCATGAAAATGAAGCATATTTTTCTAATTCTAGCCAAAGAGATGTTAAATCAATTGTTATGTAAAAAAAACATGGAAGGAGCACATAAACTACTCAGCAAGGTCAAGAACAGGCCAAGTGCTCAAATATTACAATTATTCTTTTCCTGGGTATCTTCATTTACACATCTTTTTTTTTTTTTTTTTTTAATTTAAATACATATTTTTTACGCCTACAGCACCTGGTATTCCAAGGTGGTCTCCCACCCAAGTACTAACCAGGCCTGACCCTGCTTAGCTTCTGAGATCAGACAAGATTGGGCATGATCAGGGTGGCATGGCTGTAGACTCATCTACACATATCTTAATACCACAGAGTGATGACTCAAACGCTCCACTTTAACCCAAAATTTTCTCTTCAGATTTGTATATCCAACTATATTTCTAATGCAGACGTCTCAGAAGCACCTGAAATTCAAGGTGTCCATGATGGAATTCCCCCAACCCATAATCTACTGATGCTATGCCTTTAACACTTCTTTAATGTAACTGTACCTCCTTAGTGAAGACATAAATTTCTCCAATTCTACTATTAAGGCCCAACACATCTGTCGGTCTTTAGGATCACACCTTACAGTCCATAGTACACTTTTGCCAAAGATTCTAAAGCACAGATCTACTTAAAATATTTTGTGAAGTTTGATAACAATATGTTCACAGACTATGGGAAAACAGGTATTCTCATATAATATTGATGGGACTATAAAGTAAATTGGTACTGTCCCCACCTTATAGAGGGGAATTTGGAAATAGTCAGCAACATTGCCTACATATTTATCTTTGAATTCAGGAATTTCACTGATAGGAATCCATCCCAAACATAAATAAAAATCCCCATGAAAAGACACATATACAAGGCTATTTATATAGCTACACTTTCTGTAATAGGACTAGAAATAATCAAACATCCACAGTAGAAAACCACTTAAAACATATGGTACAATTATACAATGAAGTATTATGCTCCTATAAAAAGGAATATGATATCTGCTATGGAGTGATATATATGGAGAGGTGTATTAACTCAAGAAAAGCAAGACGCAAGTGTTTCAAAGTGCTATTTTTCACCTAATGAGTATGTGTGGAAATACAAATATATTCACACACACTTCACACACATATGTACAAATATATATGTGATTATATATAATACACACTTATGTTTTGAAACAGGATAATCCAAAGTAAAGTTACTATTAAGAAACAGGAGGAGGAACCTGGATGGACACACTATTTTTCTGAATGTACCTTGTTTTGGAGATTTACCTATAGAACCATGTAATGTTTAATGATTACAAAACAAAATGTGATTATAATTAACAAAATGTAAGAAATCCCTAAAAATCAAAAGCAAAATGAAACAAAAGTACACAATTGGTGGCTTAACTACATAGAGAACTATTACAAGTGACCTGAAAATACACTAAATTAACTGTATGCCCTTAATGGAGTTATTTCCTAAGAACAAAGCAAAAATAAAAACAAAAAAACTTTTCCGTAATCATATTGTTTGCAATATTAGTACTGCTCATCTGAAACTACCATGAGGAGGATAAAGAAAAATCAATGGTGTTATTAATAGGAACCATGATTTTCAAGGTAAAAAAAAAAAATAGGTTAAAGGATTAAATTATAACCCTTTAACTCCAAATTGAAAATGTCAATATAAACCTATGATATATTTAAGTATTTCCTAGCTCTGTCCAATGAGAAGACCTAGAAACATGATCAAACAAGTATCAATGAGCAGTCCAGACTATATGGTCTACATAAATCTCTAAAAAGAACTAGGATTCCTTGAAGAAATGGCTGAATCCAGGCTTGGGCAGGAACTAGAAAAACAGCTTGGGACATCCTGTTGTACCTGAATGCAAAGAAGCCCTCAAAAACTATGCTGTCAGGTTCAACTTGAAGGAGCTTTCACAGGCCAGAAATGGGACAATTTGGGCACTAAATGGAACTGAGGTAGATTAAAACAAGTGTTCAAATCCATTAGTTCATTATACTTAAAAGCAAAAATCTCACTGGCTAACTTCTGGAGGATGCTAGGGAACTTATTCCAAACACTGAAAAAGTTCGAAGGAAAGATTGAATGAGGTATCACCATTTTTGCAGTACTCAATGAAACAAGGGATCTAGGTGAAGATTAATAGCTGCTAAAACCATTAAAAGCTGGTAGCAAATTTCACAACAGATGAATCAGGCTAACAATACCCAAAATCTTACCACAAAAGAGCAGCATGTTATTATGCACCTCCCAATGCCATACAATAGGTAAACCATTTCTCAACTAGTCTTGTCAAATAGTATAATCTGAATTCAATCAAACCTCAAACAGCAAGCCAAAAAAAAGTAGGGGGAATCTGTTGGTTGAGACTTAACCTAATAATTAAATGTAATGGGTAGATTTTGTTTGATTCTTATTTGAACAACCTAAGTATTAAAAAGAGAACTGAGGAAGTCTGAACATTGACTGGTTATTTGATACAAGGAATCATTGATAAATTTCATGTGAGTTTTTTAATGTGTTAAGGTCCCTAAGCCCATCCTCAGGTTCAGTGACTTGTTGGGGGAACTCATAGGGCTCATTCTCACAGGACAACATATAGTTGTTCCAATGGCTACGACCTACTATAGTGACAGGATATAAAGCGAAATCAGCAATGGAAAAAGGTACACGGGGTGAAGTCCAGAGAAAATCAGGTAAAAACTCAAAGAATCCTCCCAGAGGAGTCACATAAAATATGCTTAATTTCTCTAGCAACAAATTATAACAACGTGTGAAATAATACCTAAGATTTTTATTGGAGGCTGGTCACATAAGCACTCACTGCCCAGCGCATAACAAAATTCCAGACTCCCAGAAGCAGGTGTTCAGCATAAACCATATTGTCTACACAAACAGCTTAGGCACAGTGAACCATTTTTATTAGGGAATGATGAATATCTTCTTGAAAGCCAAGGTCCCAAACACCAGCCAATGGTCAACCACACAAAACGGCCTTTTAAAAAATAGCAGTGTCAGGTCTAATATGTTAGCTCTTTTCTATACTTTAGAAAGAATCTTTGTAGCTATTTCATCAGTTGAATGCTCTGAGTAGATGTCAAGATGAAAATGAGCCTATGAAAGATAGAAAGATAGGGGGAAAAAAAACAGGACTAGGTAGCAAAAGCCCTTAGACCATGTTGCTGGTCGGTCACTTTGAAAGGAGAGGAAAGGGTTGGGCAGAGAAAACATGAGTGTGGTACAAGTCTGACAAAGACTTGGCCAATCCAGTGTTGAGTTTTGATTGCACAGTGACCACAGGGTCTCACACTGGGCAGAAATTGCCAGGCCCTAGAACTGCTGCCACACTTAGTCACTGGCTATAGGATTCCAGGAAAAGAAAGTGGCCTTGGCTTGAACAATGTGGAGATCTGAAAAGTGCTCTGGCTCAGCTAACTGCATTCATTCCTTGTAGCTGGTCAGCCTGAAGGGAATTCTGAGCAGTGCATCCACTATAGCTGCTAAGGCCAGATATAAAGCCATTTCTGGTTGAAATGGTATCAGGTTTGGGACTTGCTTCAAAATAGCCCAGTAGTACTTGGAGATGCTGCAATAGATTAAACAAGATTAGCCAGGAGTTCACAATGTTTGAAGCTAGGTGATGGGTTCATCACACTGTTCTCTCAGACTTTGCAAAAGTTTAAAGATTTCTACGATAAAAATAAAATGCTTTGTGATTCAAGTTAAAATCCAAACAAAAGGCTCTACGTTTTGAAGTTTTCCCATGTGTGTAAAATTTAAAAAGTTAATACTTATGGCTTACAATGAGGACAAATAGCCTCTGCCCTAGCCCACACTACACTCCTGACTCCTGTTCCCCAGATGCAATCATTTTCAATTCTTAGCTATTTCTATTTACCTCCATATTTTTAAGTAACACACTTAAACTTTGCTTTTTAAACTGTTCTACCCATCCCTCATATACAGTTCATTTGTCTCTATCTACCTCTTCCTCATAATCGCTAACATAAGGCACTGCTCCAAATGTTCACATATGTTAACAACTCCTCTTAGGACAGGTAGGTACTATTCTATTCCCATTTTACAGATGAGGCAGAGAAGTGAAGTAATTTGTTTAGAGAGGAGTAAGCAAAGACATGATTCAAACTGTGATCATCTGGCTCTAGATCCAAACTCTTACAATGATTAACAATCTTTCTTGCTCTAAAGCATATTATACAAACTATTTATAAAAATCAGTATTTTTTAATAACTTTTTTACATGACTAAACAGTATTCACAGCTAAATAATAAAGTGTGCTTTAATTACATGTCCTTTCTTCTGCAGCTTTATTTTTCATTGAGTGCTTAACTGTTCTTTTTAGTTCCTAGTTTTCTATGTACCTATTATTAATTTATCTTCATTCTGCCAGTTGTAAAACTACTCTACATTCAGACATTTCAGGTACTCTACTGATCTTCTGGACATCAAATGTCCCTTTTAGAGACTTCTGTCCTATCCTAACCTGGACAGCTTGCTCTGTAGGTCTACTCCTGTCCCATGGCTGTCATGTTAGGATCTCCTTTCATTACTTCTTATGTTGAATCCTATTTCCTGAATATCATGTCTTCCTTTCTTGCTTTAAACCTTGAGTGGAGTGGGAGTGATTAAAACGCTCTTTCATATAAATTAACCAATCCTCTTGTTCTCAGTTTTATTCCATATGCCTACCTCCAAGGTACCTGGTGAGTCCAAGGCCTGAACCTCCCAAAGATTCTTCAATGCCAATTCACTTGCTTGTTGTTGGCTTCACATCCTTAGGTTTCAGCTTTCTCTGGCCTGCTTAGATGTCATTTACCCATTAGTTTCTTACCTTCCAAAATTTTGTTGTTTTCTCTTCTGTGTCTTTTATTTTTATCCCATTTTTTGTCCTTGGGGATTTATGCATTTATTCTTTTACTGTCTTCTAGGAGGGTTTAAGAAGGAGTGGAAACAAACATGCATCTTAATCTGCCATGTTTAACTGGAAATCTTTATTCACCTTTAGTTTTATTTCTTACTACTCACTGTACACATCCTATACTCCAGCCATACTAATCTACCCTCAGGTAACAGAACTACTTATTTCCTACTTCTTTATCCTTGGCATCCTGTTCTCCTTCAGGAATACAGAAGTATCTCTTCTATCTTGTACTCAGCTCTAGGTACTCTAAAAGCTAGGTGTGCATATTTCTATCATAGTACTTACACTGTAAAACAGCAAGTTTTCATGGAAAAACAGGTGTGTTTAAACTTTAGGGTGTCTGGAATATACCAGGCCTACCAATGTTTAGAAATAAGCAAAGCAACTCATTGAATAGAAAAGTCTGCTTTTATACAACTAAAGCTCTTAATGAAATAAAATAAACTATGACCACTATATTGCAAAAAAATCTCACTCATTC
>NW_006441071.1:11567818-11612181 GCF_000325575.1 Pteropus alecto
GCCTAGATCTAATAGTTCTAGATCTATGGGAACATAGAATTCTATGCAGAGCTAATAAGAAAAAGGCTTTTTAAAGATTGTTTTTGGTGTTCTTAAAAATGAAAAACCTGTAGCCAGCTCAACTGCTAATTATAACAGTACTCAAGTCTTTTTAAATATAGGCAATCCCCAACACACTATATTCCCCCTGTCCCATGAGGTTTAATGTATGCTTGAGGAGAATCAGTGCAAACTGGTCTAAGCAGCTGACTTCTTCCAGCATTTGCACTGAGGAAAACTGTGCAGGAGACTGTATGAAACATTTTGGGAGGTACTGGAAACTTGAACAACTTCTAAAATAAGGGCTCAAGATATCCCCAAAGACCTGAAGCACAGAGAGGTAGGAATGTATCAAGGCCAATTTTACCTACACTATGCTGAGGGCCAATTTTATAACTATGGAAGGATAAGAGTAGGGTCCTTCTTTCTCTTGTATTATGTGACCTCTTGTTCTCTGAACCTGAAGTCAAGGTATTCTAATATAAGCATAAGATAAATTATTCTAGTTAGCTACTTTGCATCCCTGAGAGTTTAGAACTACTTTGGTGTTATAAAGTCTATATTATCAGATAAGCCTTAAATATCCCTAATCTTAAGTTTCCCCGGCAACACTTTGATTGCTCCAAATACCCTATGGATGTCTTTTAGAGCTATCCTTCAGAGGACATGCTTTTGATTATCCTTAACTGTGTGGCATCTTGGCAAAAACCAATTTCATTTTCAATTGACAAAACAAAATGATCATTAGGTAAAGTCTGGGGAATTAAATTTCAGGAAAATTGATTAAGTACGATTTAAAAAATAAGTTTATTACAAAATAGTAAAACTACATTTTCTTGGGTGGCTTATAAGCTAACTAAGAATTTTAGAAGACTCAAACTGTATTAAACAAAGTAGTATCACTGAAAGCTTCCTTCAAAACATGGCTTCCTGGTGCTAATATACTTAAATAAGGACACCATTCTCTGGAGGCATGTTCTAGGTTTAGCAAATCTTTAATGTCATACCACATGCAAAAAAAAGCATTTCTTATTCTAATGGATAACATTACTAAGTTTCACACCTTAAATGTAAACTCACTCACAGACAAAAATAACTTACTTAAAACTGCTTACAGTAGCACTTTACATATTACATGGAAATAAATCTCACTTCTGGAACACATTAACAATGCTGGATAACTATTTTGAAAATAGTGAAAACATAATTAGGTTAAAAAATATCTATGCCAAAGATAAATCTGTATTATTTAAGAGTACTTACCAAAACAACCTGGCTTTATTAATGAAATAAATGAAAACCTGTAAGTTGATTCTATTACTACTGGGTACTTCTCAAGGTTACTAGGAAAAAAGAATGTAAGTCAGGTAAATATTTACAGAGAAAATTAAAGTGGAAAGAGATCAAACTAAACAAAAAACTTACCAATAAGCCAAAGACTTGAATTCAAACCAAATTCTGATTCTAATGCCTGAACTATATAGCCTGTAAGAGAACCAGTACTCTATATACGTAACAAGCCACTGCTGTAGTACCTATTTGAAAAGCAGATTCCTGGGCCCTATCCCCAGGCCCTCTCAATGCAGAAAGTGGGGGTGGGGTTTGGTGTCCCTCAGGAATTTGCATTTTAAACACCTAACCTGGGTGAATCTGCAGTGTTGCTGACCACCTTTTTGAGAAACACTAACATAAAGAGATAATGTATGATTCTGAAGAGGTGAAATCAACAGTTATCTGTTAAAGTCATTTTTCTAAGCACTAAGTAATCTTATTACACAATAGAAGGGCAATGGTAAGGTCACAGACCTAACTTTCTTGGTCCTTCTTTTAATTATCATCCATTCAGAATGCTGCAAGTCATAGAAAGTTAGAGGAAATATTCTAAGTTTTGGTTTAAAATAAGTATGTTAGTAACAATCAAGAAGCAATGGGGAAAACTAGTCACTGCATCAGTGGCCTGGAATTAAACATCTCATTGTACGTCCCTATATGCAAGATCAGCATGACACTTTGGCTTGATTAAAGAAAAATCTACTCCTTTTCTCTCATTAAAACCTAGAAATTATTACATTTTGACACTGCTCAAAACATTTTTGGGACTCTTTTAAAAACAGATCACTATATCAATACATTCAAGAAAATCAATTTTTTTACTTGATAGGAAAAACTATTTTTATCTAAATATACTACTTGATTTAATTCAGAATTGGCTCCCTGACTTCTATTGGCAGTAGCCATAATTAAAGCTACTCAAAAGCATGTGCCACAGGCTGAGAATATCTCAAAAAATCTTAAAGAATGCTAGAAGCTATGATAACATTATCTTAAGACATTTGCCAGATGAGCTTTTAGTTATAGCCTAGCATAAATTACTCTCCAAATCCTAAGTGCTATTATGACATCTGCATTTGATTTCAGTACTATGGTAGAGCCTTGACACTGTGCTAAAAGCAGCAGTTTAATCTATTTGGTTTGAAATTTTGTCAACACTAATGAGCTATGGATTCTTGCCACAGGAAAAAAAAAAAACACTCAGGCGTTTATGGACAGGTACAGAACCTTTGGTTTAAGGTATGTGTTCTGTGAAAGCATCATAACTAGAGAGATTGACAGAAAATTTCTAAATTATGTAAGCAACCCAATATAGTCTATGTAAACATTTTATAATATTTTATAAGTATGCTTCTCTCAAAATGAGAGAGTCTGGTAGAGTGGTTGCAAGTATGTCTTTTTTCAATCCATGTCTATCATTTATTCATTAGCTGCCCAACAATGGGCAAGTGACTTAATCTCTCTAAATTTCGGTTATTCCTACTTTACACATAAAAAGTATCTACTTCATTAAGTTTTTTAAATGAGGATTACATGAGGTTATTCAGGTAAGGTACTTGTACAGTACCTGGCATACAGTGTTATTTTAACAAGAGAATTACTGGATTAAGCTACTATATTTTTAATAGGGTACTCTGGAATTATTTAATAAAAAGTCACAACAAAAAGAATCTTTGTTGCTGAGGTAAACTGACAATTCTATTTTAATGTGAACACTATAGAGCATGGAAGATCATATAGTAATTTTCATGTCATTATGAAAACTCAGCAATAATTTACTCATGTTTAAAGATTTCAACTTAGCAACATTAATTATTAAGATACGACAGAAATAACTTTCATATGCATTTTCCGTCTTTAAATATATACTTCCTTGTTCAGACAAGGTGTTTTCTAGCTTAATTTTCTTTTATAGAAATCAGCTAAATTTTATAAATCAAGATCTCTAAATTAGGCCACTAAATTTAATAAAGCAATTAAAGAAGGCAAATCACTAACAAGAACAATATTCCCAAATTCACCTTTTCAATTGGCCTGTAAGATTAAAGGTACATGTTGAATTTTTAGAAGCAAGAGGGTATCAGGGGAGATTTTGAGATCTTGTTTAACACTATATCCAATTCAGAAAGCTTAGATTAGAAAGACTGACTCGTTTATTTAAGAGCCTAATTTAACAGAAAAACCAGGACTAGATCTCAGAACAAATATTCAACCATTACAGAGTACTTTCCCCCACTCAGGCATTTACCAACACATCATAATAGATAAATTTACCATAAACACATTATGGACATTACTTTGTATGCAAAGTTAGTACAGATAAAAACTGCATAGTGAAAATGGTCCCTCATTTAATGTCATATACAGATCATTTAGCTTGAATGAAATATAATTTCTTTTAGAAAAAGACTTAATTCTAATAATTTTGTCTATATGGATACAAAATGGAAAAATCAACAACCCATAGACCACCTAGAGATGTACTACAATAAAGATACATACTCAGACTCATTAGGTATTACATATCATCTTTAGCCTTTAATAAAATATATTTACTATATTTAGTTGAACTATCATTATCAACCCCTCTCCCCAATATTGCTCTTTAGTAGCTGGTGCCTGATAACAACTGGTAAGACTAGACTAAAGGCAATCAATGAGTGGTTCTCAGACATGAGTGTGCATCACAATTACCCAGAGGACTTATTAAAACAGATTCCTGGGCCACCCCCAGGGCTTGATTTATTACGTAGAAAGTGAGCCCAAGAACTTGCATTTCTAACAAGTGATGCTGATGCTGCTGACCAAGGACTATACTTGAGAATCACTGGTCTAAGACAGTGGTTCTCAATCATGGCTGCACATTAGAAGCACAGGGGAACTTTTGAAAACACCAATGTCTAGAGGTCCCTTAGATCAATTACACCATAAGTTCTGAGAGTAGGTCCTTGGCACTATTATTTTTCTAAAGCTTCCTAGACAACTAATGTGTAGCCAGGGTTGAGAACTACTGTGCTAGCTAATTAAAAGGAATCTAAACCAAGCCCACTGAGAACAGATGTTTCTTAGTACAAAAGCAGAATAAGGATTTTAGCCTTTATCTGCTGATAAAGCAGCCAAGTGATAAGTATAAAGAGTAAATTCAATAGGGCGGCCTCAGTTGCTTACATAACTAGGGTTTAACCAAACAGAAGAAGCTGTAAGTGTGCTGACTGCTTTAAATCCCAAAAAACATCTAGAACAAGTCTTTAGAGGTCATACAAAATAGTAAACATTTGACGGCAACAGAAGTGTAGGCTACTACCAATTACATGTACCATGTTTATTTAGGCTGAGTGGAAATATTGCGTATTGGTTAACTCTGGGACTCTGGAATAAGATCATTTAATAGATGTGAACTTTTGCAACTTAGATAATTAAGCTTTGGTCTCTTCATATGGGAGCTAATGTAACTAACATTATATTGATGCTAAAGATTCCATGAACATGCACATAAAAAGTTAGCTCAGAGTCTGGCACACAAGATTTAACGTAATCTAAATTGCTGTAAGCTATGCCATAAACATATTAAACTACTAGAAATGCTAAGGAAATAATTGTCCTTTCCTAAGTCTACTTCTTCCTTTTAGTCAACATCATTTCTCTTCATCACAATGGCTTCAGGGTCTCTACTGTTACAAGATTAGAGTCATAGCTTTGTGAATTCAGATGTTAGGGCTCTCGAAAGTTTTAAACCAAATAACTATAGAGAGAATAACTGATGGGAATCAACACAACTTTTAGAAAGCTATGGAAGTATACAGTACAAGCTTATTATGAAATAAGGTAAAATTCGATGTTCTCTCCTTTTAATTGACACTCAACCACTGCATGATTTATAATTGCCTATATTACCTTGACATTTGCTCATTTCTAAATACTTTCCCTTTTATGCCAAAATACCACTAAAAATAGAGGTTTCAATCAAGTATGGTCTCTCTCCTATAATAACGGCAGGAAAAAAGATAGCTCTCCTCAAAGCCAAGTTGTGTATGTCCACTTTAAAACCTTAAGGAGGACTTAAGAATCATTTAGAATCTAAATTTCTAAAGTCTAAATATTTCTACTGCCAACTCTTTCTCCCCAAGTACTTACTAGATTAACTAAGTTCTAAAAATACAAGGCCCTTGCTAAGACAAAGATGACAACAGATGAGTGGTACAGAATAGCAATCAGGAAGAAAACACCACAAATATCTACTTCGTACTATGCACTTTGATGTTAATTCCAAATTTGCTTTATACTATTTACAGTAAGATGTGAATCAAAGCTGAGAAGCCTCATCTAGGCCTTATGACTGATAAAATCTTCACAAGAAGCCCTCAACAATTTAGTCTGTGTTCATCACAGAATCTACAGGAGAGAGACACTTATAATAAAACTCAAAAAACATTTCAAACCAATCTCTTAACATAAAGTGCTTTTTATGAACTTACAATGTTTATCTCTATAATTCTGAGGAAAAGTGGAGAAAGATTAAGAAATAAATGATTTCCTTTATATTTCAGAACAATGTCCACTACCAGATTTTATTTGGCCTTTTGAGGGTTGTTTTTGAAACCTCTCTACCTAGTAAGTAACATAAATGTGTAACACCTATCATTTCTCAGAGATTAAAAATTGTTTTTAACTCTGCTCTGGTTAGACTGGGGATTGAGGATGCAAGAGTATATGTGCTTATTTATCTTGTTCTGGGCCAGCAATTGTTTTAATGAGGTTCACTGCAAAGACTGAGAATTCATCTGGTCTGGTAACATGTTAGATCTGTCGGTCACTTTAAAAATAGCTTTAAACAGTGCCATTTAAAATTGACGGACACTGCATAGCCCAAAAGAATTCCTGACGCAAGTTCCCTGGTTCCATGTACAATTCCTTCCTGCCTTGGCTAAATAACAGCTTGCTCAAATTGCACTGCTGCACTCAGAGGTTTGGAGATATGATTATTAATGAGGCAGATTAATTTTCAATTTATTTTCAGAGATTACTTTCAACTTACTCTAGGTAGGAGAAAAATGGAATTAGTTCATTGAGGGTAATAATAATACTTAATCAATATTATGAATGGATTGGGATGATAGCCTATAAGTACTTAAAGTCCATTCAGTAATTTAAAGTGCAAAAAGTTATCTGAGAAATACTGTCTTGGAAGTAAAAGTTATCCTGAAGTCAGAAGGCATCTAATCCAATAATTCTAACCTTATAAATTCTCTTTGCAATGTAACATGTCTACTAATTCTCCCAGTCTATGCTGGAAGATGGTCAATGCTTGTTTCCTGCCAACTTCTCAGGGTGGATTATTCTCTATCTTCAGTGATTTGACTGGTAGGAAATTTAGGTTAACCAGATCTTACCTTCTATGTTGTACAGAACTTCCTTCTAGACGGAGCTTTTAAAATATGGAAGTTATCATGATCCAAGTCTTTTCAAGCTAAGTATTTAGTTCCTTCAGCTACTCTTCATGATGGTTTTACATTTTTACATTCTGGGTTCTATTCTGAAGATGCACCAGATTGTGCTGGTATTGTTCTTAAAACACAGGAGATGAAAAATATTCCACGTAGTAGGGAATAACCAGCCCAGTACACTGGGCTTGTTCTAGAAATCTAATAAAGCATCCTTACAATGTAACTATTTGATAGCCACATTACACTGACTCACTTGGATTTTTACTCAATAAAAATCTCTACTTCTACTGCATAAGCCATACACTCCTTAAGCTCTCCTTAATGCACCCTCCATCTAAGGAAGAACCTGTCTAATAACTTACTGAAAACAACATGTACTTTGCAATAGTTTTTTTTTTAAACTTAGTTTTCCAATAACCACAAAAAATGAAACTTTAACAGGATTTGTTATCACACCCATATTGGGTCACCATAATTCTTTCTAAAGTGCTTACACCACTATCGTTATTTGGGACTCTTATTTAGAAGCTTATCTATCTTATTTATCGTATAGTTAATTTTACATAGTCTTTTTCTCTTTTTAAAGGTATGAATGACATTTACCTACCACTAAGCTTGTTATTTTTCATTTCTCAAAGAAAGTTCAGTTATCATATCTTTAAATTGCCATCAGTGAAATATTTAATTTCATCATGTAAAATTATTTAAGACATCATTTTAGTCCTCTCATTCATGCTGGCTTTACCAACATTCATTCTAATCAAGATAAATTTCTCTTTCATCAGAAAAGTAGCCAAATAAACACTAAGGTACTGTGATTTGTGTGCTTTAATATTATACCAAACTCAGGCTTATCCCTTGGCGAGTCTTATTCCCAAACTAAGAGCTCCTAAAACTGCAAAAATTTAATAAACTTTCATTTAGCGTTTAAAGTTTTTGACCCCATCTCTATGCTGTGTCATTCCATCCAATATTTTTTGCCAAACAATAACTCCTTTATTGCCCATCACAGAATCAGGTCACAGATCATTTTCCTAACTATTCTGTTCTCCAAGAAATAAAACGCAAAGCAAATCAAGAACTCTACTTGTTGACAGTAGATATGCAGACAGCTAAAGTCCCTCACTACTACAGTATCTTGCCTCTTTGCCATGATGTTAAGAAACCCAGAGACTGCTATCAACACACCAATTATCTCAGCCTCGATTTACCAATATTGCCAGTCTTGGCCAATCCCAGATCTTAATATTCATTCTAGCTGTTGGTTCCATTACCATCTACTATGGTAAAAAGCAGGATGAAGGCTCATTTGAAATAAGCTATGTTGGCAAATTAGCCACAACCATTTAAGAAATATTAGAAAAGTAAAAATTAAAGGGCATCTACTTTTGACCCCTTTTCCAGGTATCCTGAAAAATATGAGTTGATAAAGTCTTGTATACCATTTCGTGGTAGGAAAAAATCACAACCACTTTAGGATCTCAAACTCGTGCTCATTAAGCACTTGGTAGTATATTTTCCATTCATATTAAGGCATCATTTGACTGAGGACTTAAGTTCACTTAGTGTGTTGAATAAATACTAAATCTGTCCCAACTGTAACTTTTAAATAGGATTTTGAAAATAGGTAAAGAAAACAAGTCAGTGTTAGAATCAAGGCAAGTTCTTAATACTGGTTTCATATAAACATTTAAAAACATTTCATTGGGGGAGGGAGACTGGGGAGTTACTGCTTGGTATGAGTTTTGGGGGGTGGGGGAGATAAAAATGTTCTAATGGTAGTTGTGGTAACACACAATCCTGTGAATACACTAAAGAACAGTGAACTGTACCCTTTAAATGGATACACTGAATATGAATTATCTCAAGCTGTTTAAAAAATATTTCAACCTCATGCTAACAGCTATTAATCTAAATGTTATTACATATTTTCTAAAATATTAAAATAAATATCAAAAAACCTAATAGAGGAAGAAAGGGAGAGAAACCCTTACATATTAAATTAAAACAGATATTAAGATACTGAAAACAATAAACCACTTAGAAGCCAGATATGACTGAGTGTTAAAAAGCCCTTATTATATTAAAATCGTTAAACAAACAAAACAAATAAATGGTAACAGACTGAACAGACCCCTAAATGATTTCTTCAGAAAGACTGTTATTTGAAAACAATCTTGAAATGGAAGGCTTTGCTTCTATAAACAAAAACATGAATGAAGTCCTCAATAGCATGAGCACTTACTCATCATACTCGATATGATAAATAACGTCTTCATCAGCAGCAACAGAGTCTGAATTAGACGTAGAGGGTACATTGTCCAATTTATTTGTGTTCTCTTTGGAATTATGATTTACATTCCCATTAGTCCTTTTACAAGAACTGCCATTCTTCAGTGGAGTTTTGCCACGTGAATGTCCATCAGAAGCTCTAGTAACACTATGTACACGTGCTTCAAACCAAGCACCAAGGCCGACATCTCTGGCATCCACCAATTCATTTACCTAAAAAAAGTTTAAAATGAGTTAATGAAGCTTAATTTCATCTACGGCTTCAAAAACTTTAACATAACTCAAGTTATTATAGTTATCATGGTTAACAATATTTACAGCTACTTATGCTTAAAGTTATTTCAAAGATTAGATTAAAACTATTCTTTTTTGGATCAAATCTGTTATTTACTAGTATGAAAATTAACTTTCCTCCAAATTTCCTTCAGTGAAAAAGGTGTGTTCTTTAACTACTCCCATGTCTACATTAAACTTTCAAAAGTTTAATTCTTATGTACTCAAGAATGTTCTGGCAAGAAATTCGGTAAGAATGTCGCTAACAAAAAGCTAGACTTTAAAGTGTATGAATGTATTATTAATTTGTTCCATTAATTTCTTCAGATTCCTAAAGATTACTGTTTTCTGGTTGGACTGACTATAAGTTAAGTATTAAACAGGAAATAAAACAAAAATGAAGGAATTATGCACACGTACAAAGGGAAGAATCTAGTGAACACATCTATACAAAATGGGCTAAGTTCTACCACCAGTTAATAACTCACTAACAAATGCATTATTTAGTACTTCAAAGAACAAAGGTAAAACAAAAAGAACAGAACTATAAGATGCAAAACAGATGTAGTCAAGTCTAGAAGATGATCCAGAATTAAATTGTGCAATCTGACAAAAGGAAAACAGTACAACATAAGTTAAGAGTTACTATATGGAAGCCGGTTTACCAAAAAAAAAAAAAAAAAAAAATCCTCCCCTAAAATATTCTGAGGAAATTAGTCTAAAGGTCAAGGCCCTTTCAAGAGCAATAACCAAAAGATGTCCTTTCGACTTTTTTTTTTAAAGCCCCTAAAAGAAAAAAAATGCCATCACTAATACTAGATCATCACCTAATCAAGCTGGCTCTTCCTGAAGGTGTAAGAGACCACTTAAGGTATCCAAAAGAATTCTGACAGATGGAGCAGGGGTGAGGAGGCAGAATATAATAAAAGTTAAATACCCACATGTCAGATACTATGCAAGGTTCCTTTACTTAGGTTTGTCTAACTGTAACAACCTTAATAATAATTCCTATTTTATAAGATAAGGAAACAAAGGCTGACAAGTTAACCTGCTCCAAGTGAAAGCTAATGAAATGTAAAACTAGGGTTTGAAGATATCTTGACCTTGAAGCTTATGTTCTTGCTACTATATCATGAAGCTTAGTGACAAAATAGGTAACTAGAAACTTCAAAGGTTAAAAGACAAACTTAGAAAAAAGGTATTAAACATATAAGGTTTCAAACCACCAAGCTAATAATATAGAAGGTAAAAGTAATACACACAAAACCAAAAATTATCACTACCAGAAAAGGTACAATAGTCTACTGAAGGAACATTGTAGCAATGAAACATCTTGAAAGACAAGGTTCAGTGTAACATAAGAATGAAGAGGTAAGGTGAAATGGAAAAGACCTGAGGGTGAACCAGGCTAGACATAAATAATCAGAGACAGAACATTGTATATGTTGCATAAATTAACTCATGCATTAAGTGGACTTTTTTATTCCAATAATAGTCAATGACAAGTTTAAAGCCTTTCATTTTCTTATAGGCAGCACCAGTTAAAACAAAAAATAAAAATGTTAAGGTTATCATATTTGCAGAATAAACTGAGGCTACTACTCCTTCACAGTAAATCAAAACATTAAGAGGTTTCATATAACACTACACAATTATTCTAGAATAGAATGGAACATAGAGTTGATACTAAAACGGTATCAGCAAAACTATATTCAGCAATATAAACCGTACTACGGAACGGTAAGAAGTACAAATGAAATAATTTTCATATCAGATATAAGAAACTAGCATGTAGATCTAGTGTCTGCATAACTTACTATTTGGCAATACAATCAGAGTTAACAGAAACCTAAGTCGATCTAAAAATACTGCCATTGCTTAAACAAATATAAGAGAACTTATTAGCTCATAAAGGCATTATTTGAATAACCCTTATAACTGGAAACAAGAAGTACAAATTCTATTAAGTATAATTAACCACTCATAATAAAGCATATAAACTGTGTGAAAAAATGCTTTTAAATTCAAAAGTAAAGTTCCTGCACATTACAAAGACAAAGTTTGGCCAAATTTAAATGGGTCAAACTGCATGCAAGAGGTTACAGTTCTTGTAAAGCCTAGGTTCAGAAGATGGTTCAGAAGAGAATAAACTTGTATGATTAACATGAAAACAGGATACTGCCATAGTAACCCAGTTGAAATTAAATGAAAAGTATGTACAAAGCCACAGAATGTACACCACCAAGTGTGAACCCTAATGTAAATTACAGATTTTGGGTGATGTTGTGTCAATGTAGGTACAACAGATGTACCACTCTGGTAGAAATGTTGATAATGAGAAAGGCTATGAATGTATATAGGTAGAGGATATATGGAAAATCTCTGTACCTTCCCCTCAATTTTGCTGTGAACCCAGAACTGTTCTAAAAAGTAAAGTCTATTAAAAAAAAAAAACAAAAAAAAAACTGAAATGTAATTAGACATAAGTGAGCAATAAAAAAGCAGGAAAACAAAAGAGGACAATAGAATATGTGTATTTGTGTGGGGGCGGTGGAATGTCTCAATTGCATCCAGGCTTTAATTTATGGAGGTGACTCACAACATGGAGAGGCTAATGCCACTGGAATAATTACATTTCCCAAGAGAAGGGGGCACTCTATGCAGGGCCACAAAGGAGAAGCACAAGGATTGTTCAAAAGTCAAGGAACAAGGAGAAAGCAAAGCCTAGAGACTAATGCATTTTCCATGTAAATGCCAAGGCAGGGTGGAGAAACAGTTTAGCACTGGCTAATCTGAGTAACACTGGTAGGCTCTGGGGCTATAGGTATGGTTTCTAGTCGTCTGGTACCTGGCCTGGGTGGTTAGAGTATAGAATATTGATTGGTGTGTTGCGTTAGATGGCTAGGATTGTGGCCTCCAGATTGGTTGGTTTGTATACAAAAGGCAGGCTCACTGACAAGTTATTTACGGTCTCTTCCTAGCTATCCCTGAAAGAGGGAGACTATCCTCAGCCAGCAAGCCCTCCCCCACCCCCACTGCACCCCCCAAAAATGTCAAAATATCATAAAAGAGAAAAACACAATTAATGGAGGAGGGTATTTGAGCTGAAAAGTCATGTTAAAAAAACAGCCACATTTAAAGATGAGTCTTTCATGTCCAATTATTTGACATACATACATAATCCTAAAGTATGGAACACAAGGTATCATTAAAGAATAAAATACCCAGCACAAATATTTGAGGATGTATTATACACTGGGTATACTTCTAGGCACTTTTTATGTTCTGTGGAAAACATACCAGCTCTGCAAATAAACAGGTTTGTCCTTGTCTATCACCTACGAGGTATAACCTTGAACAAATTACTTAACTTGTCCCAGCCGCAGCTTCTTTATAAAATACATATCTTGCAATGTATTAGAGATTAGGTTATAAAATCCATCTGATGTGCCAACCCAGCAAGCATGTCACAGCACAAAACTGTCTCCTTCAACTAAGTATTAACATGTTTAATGCTAAGAGCCATTAAAACTCAAGAGTATAGTCTCATTGCCATACTCTGCATAGTAGACATATTAGCAGTTTACTGTTAAATACATTAGCTCCTTTAATAATTACAATACAAAGTCATTCTTATTTTATAATGAGGTTCAAAAGTGAAATACACTTGGCCCCAGGAGATAACACAGCTAAAAGTGGGAGCTAAGCTGAAAAAGGTTTTTCCAACTTGGAACATGATTCTCTCATTACACCATGTTTCTTCAGAGTTACAAATCGAAATGCAATATGGTTCCATTAACATGAAGTTCAGAAAAGAGGAAAATTCAGATGCACACACAGGTTAAAAGTTCTTAAGAGGTTGTTAAATGGATAAAGTTAACAAAAAGCAAAGAAACAATTGTCATGGAAGCTTCAGTAGTAGTTATAACTAGGGAGAAGGGAATTACAATTAAGAGAGTACACCTGGAGGGAAGTTCCTGGAGGTACTGCTATTCTATTTAACTTAGGTGGTGTTTACAGACACTGACTTCAAATTTCAATAAGCTCTACTTTTCTGTATTGTCTATTAAGTTCCATAATCAAAAAGCTTAAATATCAAGAAGCAGAGCTGCATTGCAGACAAGACAGGCAATACTAAGATATCCATGATTTTCTACTTAGTAATTATTAAGCTTCCTCTTTCACTTCCTACACTGAGCATAAGAAAACATTTAAGAAGTTTAACAGTGTCACACACAGAGCTAGACCCTAAAAGCTTACTAGCATCATTCTAAATAGATACTATTTAGGCCAAGATGATAGTCTTTTCAAAGTAGGATCTAATGCGAGTCATATAAAGCTTCATATCCAAAAATCAGAATTAAAATAAATTTAGGTCTCGAAAGTCCACCTTGTTACAGAAAATAAATTACTTCCTAGAGTCAGTGTAATTCAATTTGTGTTGTACAATAGGAATAGATGGACCCAGAGTCTGCACAATCTTCCACAGGCTCTCCAAATGTGATAGTGATATTTAATTCCTCATGATATAGGAAAAGTTCCTCTGCAATTAAGCAAATGTTGCTCAAAGTTATCATATAGGGCAAAAAAAGAATGATACTAGATAATAACTTCAGATTAAAATTTCATTTTAATGTATTAAGTTTAAATGTTTACCTATATCAGTTTTGAGTAAGCTAATTTGAAAATTCACTTTTTGTACCTGTTTATCATGAGGTCCAAAGAAAATTTTATGCAAAAGGGAGGAAAGGCCCCCAAATTTGTTTGCTTATCCAAAAAGAAATTTTAATTATAGAAAGCTTTATGCCTATAAAAGGAAAATCTTTACAAAGCAAAAGTGACATGCAAGAATTCAAGATAAAGGCGGAAAAAAAAAAAAAGCCTCCCAATTTTTAAGTGTTCCAGGAACAACTTAATGAAATTATGATATACTATGTAGAGACTTGCTCTAAAGAAAACAGGCAAAATTCAAAGCAAATTTAAAACAAATTAATTAAAATGTAGCAGCTTCTAAGAGTTTAAGTCAGCCAAAAAATCAATGTCTAATAAAATTCCACGAAGGCAGGGGGCAAAATATGACTTCTCCCAATTTTTAAGTGTTCCAGGAACAACTTAATGAAATTATGATATACTATGTAGAGACTTGCTCTAAAGAAAACAGGCAAAATTCAAAGCAAATTTAAAACAAATTAATTAAAATGTAGCAGCTTCTAAGAGTTTAAGTCAGCCAAAAAATCAATGTCTAATAAAATTCCACGAAGGCAGGGGGCAAAATATGACTTGCTTACTTCTATTTCTAACACCTAATAGAAATATATGCTAGATATTCAAATATTCATTCAACAACTAAATCATCCAGAAATAAGCAGTTCTATATGTAAAAAAGGTCACTAGTCAACATTTCAAATGCCTATAACAATTTCTGAGCTCCATAAAAAAAAAAAAAAAAAGGAAATAAATCTGTGTTAGACTCTTCAACTAACAAGAAAGGCTGGTTTGACTAAACATATTACTTTACAAAGAACAGTAGACTTGAGAATTTAAGTGCCAGGTTTCAAGTGTGTTTCTAAATGAAGAGAGACGAGACGATGTAAAATTTACTTGCCAAATTTGTATAGCTCAGAATTGGCTAAATTGGAATTTGAAACTAAATCTGATGACAAAGCTAAAGTCCTTAACATTTAGTGCTACTTATTAATATGAAATATAAGAGATGTTTAAAAAAAAAAAAGTTAAGAACTAGAAGTAGTCAGCCACAGCACTAACATTGAAAATAAAAAGCAAAGATGCAGTGCGGGAAGTAGTTTCTTATGATGCATTTCTGAATCAGATTGGGGGAAGGGAAGATGGCAAGGTATTGAGGCCTTCACTAAACAGAATTTAAATTGATTAGAACTGCTTAACCTTGATTAATCTCAGATAGCTGGCCCTCCTATGAAAACAATTTCATACCTTCACTGCTCAAAACAAATCAAGTCAAAAGTAAGAGCTTCTAAACTATTTGCCCTTAACCAAAAAGTTAAAAATAATGTAAGATTAATTTAAATTACAGGTGGTTACATATTTACGGACATATGAATATACAGGAGGAGTTATACACGTTTCCTTGCTCTGTCAACTGAGAGCCGTAAAAGTAATAATACCCTAGTAGCAAGGAGCATACCTAAAGTTAGGCTTGGTTTCAAATACCATTCTCCATTTAAGGAACCAAAACTCCTTAAAGAAATGATAGATTTCAGGATTGGAGCAGGAAATATACAAGACGAGCCTGGAGCTCCTAGTGTCAGAAAGTGCTTTAACAAAAAACAACAAAAAAACAAAATAGGGGTATATCAAAGGGACACAGGGGAAAAAATATCCATATTGATGTAAATAAATGACTCGATAAATAAGTGAAGGAAAAGAGCCAAGTCTCTCATGTAGAAAAATTCTCAATAATTTTTGTAGATAATCGGCCCTCAAGGAAGAAGTAATTAATTCCCTACTCCTTAAGTGTGGGGTGCAAACAGTGACTTCATCTCAAATACAGTATGGAAAAGGGTGCAGGGGCTGGGAAGTAACTTCACAGTGAAGATACCTGATAAACACCTCAGCCAGGTGACTATGGTTCACATCAACAGTGATAAGTTACTACTTATCACTAAGTTAAATCTAAGTTATAATTGGTAAACAGAATGTTGATAGTACATGTCCCTATATATGATATGATGAAAACAACTTTATCTCTGTAGTCTTCTTCCCCCAAAATACATAAATCCAGTCTAATAATGAGGAAAACAGATGAATCCTAATAGGACATTTTACAAAATACCTGAACAGTATGCCTCAAAACTGTCAAAGCCATCAAAAAGTGTGAGAAACTGTCACAGCCAAGAGGAGCCAAGGAGATGTGACAACTATTTAGTACAACACTAATGTAAATGTAATGTAGTATCCTAAATAGGATTCTGGAACAGAAAAAGGACTTAAGGTAAAAACTAAGGAATATGGTTTGTAATTGTAACAAATGTACCATACCAATGTAAGATTAATAACAGGACAAATTGGGTGTAGAATACTTGAAAACTGTAGTATCTTCCCAATTATGCTGTTTGAAAATAACATGTTTCTTTAAAAAGGAAACTGCAAGAAAATAGCAACTTAGAAAGCATTAATAACTGAAAGAGGGATAAAATGGGTGATGTAGACAAATGGCAAGTGGGTTTTCAATATTAACAATTCCACCTGAATTGCGAGAACTACATAAAGTGCTATTTAATTTATATACAACTTGCCCATATCATGTAAGTTTATTCCAAACTTTGTTGTTACTGCAATTTCTTTTTCTTGTACTGACTGACTGTAGCAAGGAAAGCTACTGGAATTTAAATAGCCACCTTACTGATTGCTCATAAAGCTTTAATGTTTATTTTCTCAGTTTTTCCAGATATCCATAAGTAATAACTTTGCCTTCTCCAATGTTTACATTTTGTTTTCCTGCCTATCTGTATTAGCTAGCACTTTTAGAAAGATGTTAAATTAACAACAGCATTAACTGGCTCCCATTTTAATTAATGGGGATTATATTAAAACACTTCCTAATAAAACTATCCTGCTTCCTGATGAATTATACTTGATTAAAGTATTCTGTTCTTTTTAAAGTTATAATTTTATTTGCTAAATATAACTTAGGTTTTACATCAATATATATATCAATACTAGTGTGCTTTCTGTCACGTTTTGGTATCAATGTTACACTAAATTTACAAAGCAATGGGAGGCTTTCTTTTTTTATGTTGTGGGTCAATTTAGGTAACACCATATTTATCTATTCTTTATAGATTTAAAGCAATTCATCGGTGTAGCCACCTAGGCCAGGTACTTTTGAAATATAGCTCTTTGCCAATTTTCTTGATTCCTTCCATATTTATGGATCTGTTTGCATCTTTCCATAGAGAAATTAAACACAGGAGATGTAGGAAAAGGAGATATCAAGACAGTGCTACAGTACTTGGAACAGTATGGGCACAGGTATAGATGAACAGACCAATAGAACAAAACAGTTTGGCAGTATCCTGTGAGTAAACAACCAGCACTTCTATTTTTTAGGTAAAAATTCCTAGAGAATTCTTGAACACATGCACCAAATTACACATAGAAGGTTCAAAGCAGAACTATTTAAAAGTTGAAAATGGGAACAGCCTAAATATCTAATAACCATAGATTAGATATATATATTGTGGCATGTTAGCAAAATGGAATAATGAAAATGAAAAATAAAATACAGTTCTATGCATGAGAATCTCTCAAAGTTGAGAAAAAGTAGAATTCCATTACATAAATCTAAATACGTGCAAAACAAAACATATTGTTTAGAGATACATACATTAGTAACCCTAAAGAAAAACAAGGAAATGATCATAAAAGTCAGAACAAGTAGTTTACTTCCTGGAGAGGGAGATGTGTTCTGATAGAGGCACACAAGAGGCTTTAAAAAGGAACTAGCATCATTCTACTTCTTAACCTTGATGGAATTACACAGGCATTTGTTTTATTATTTAGACTTTATATGTAAAATGTGTATGTACAGTTTAAGTAAAGCCCAATCTTTACTTTCAAATGGCAGTCAATATACTTATTCACAACAACCTGAGGATAACAGACATCTGTATACTCACAACAAGAATTCTAAAGACAACATACCTTATATAGTCCGATGCCAGGATCAATAAGAAAATCACGAGTAGATGTAGATGGCTGACTGGAAGATCCCACTCTCGGGGTTTTCTTCACTTTAGGTGGATTATTAGAACAGGGTTTGGCCTGTACATCAGTCTGTTTAGATGTGCTAGGAAGATCAGGGTCTGGGCGAACTAGTAGCTGAATTATATCATTCAGTCCAACATCATAGTCAAATAAAGTATATCCATTTTCCAACTAGAAAAAATAGAAAAGATTAAAATGTTTCTCTCAAAATGATCTTTTTACATCTTTAGCTACTCAAAGGCCCCACCAGAATTATTAAAATAAAATTCATAGCATTTTGATTTAGTGATCTTGAAACTATTCCTACTACTTTATGGCTTCTGATGTTGACATCATCTCAGGACCTCAATAAATTAAGAATCATTCCATACCAACTACAAGGTATACTAATAGCCACTGAAATGAAAAAAAAAAAAAAAAAAATCATTGCTGTTGTGACTCCAGATTTCTCATCAAGTTTTATTTTAATGAACAGTGCCTCAATCAACTGCAAGAAAGGTAAATTCTGAAAATGAATTGTTTTATGGCCTTGTGTTCACAAAGACATTAAGTTAACCATTTTCTTTCTGACTGTCAGCAATTAAAAATAATCAAGCAGGAAAAAACAATTCAAGCAGAAATAATTACAATTCTTGCTCATGCTATTCCACTTGTCTGTTCTCTATCTATTTGTAAAGGTTATCGAATTGTATCATGAAGTCTTCCAGGATGAATAGTGAATAAATTATCTTGCAACTTACCCATATTTTGGCAAGGTCTCTGTAATGCATTAGATTGTGTCCATCCCCTCATCCCCTGCCCCCAATAATTGATATCCTAATTCTAGGTATCTCAGAATGTGACATTTGGAAACAGGATCTTCACGGAGGTAATCAAGTTAAAACTAGGTTATATGGGTGGGCTCTAACCCATTGTGACTGATATCTTATAAAAAGTTGAAATTTGAACACAGACATGCAGAGGGAAGATGTAAATGTATAAAGAGAGGAGACAGACACAGGACTGGAAGGATGCATTTACAAGCCAATGAACACCAAAGACTGCTAGCAAACACTAGAAGCTAAAGGAAGCAAGAAAGGATTCTTGCCTAGAGCTGTCAGACAGAACATGGCCCTCTGCTCATAACTTAATTTCAGATTTATACCCTCCCAAACCCTAAGACAATAAATTTGTTTTAAGACACCTAGGTTTTGGTACTTTGTTACAGAAGCCCTAGGAAACTAAGTCTCCATTTTGTTTCTTTATGAAATTCAGTTGGCCATTTCACAATGATACAATAAGTAAACTAAACTCCTTCAAGATCAGAACTATCATTTCCCCAGAATCGTTACTAATTTAATCACTGTTCATTTCCTCCTCTTTGTATGTAATACCTGTCACCATCTACAACTCTATCACAATAAGACAATGTTTGAGAAGTCAACCAAAAGGAAGGAAAGTCTGTCCCTGAACGATATACTATTGAACCAGGTAAGTAATTTTAATTCAAGTGGCCCAAGAACACACCTAGCACAATCCTGCACATTACAGGTGTTCACAATTGTTAAACAGAACAAGGGATCAAGAAATTCACAAATTTTTCAGTGGAGGAATTAAATTAGACACTATTTCACATGTTGGTTAATATGCTTATTCCAATAAGCCAAAGGAGACTCCCAAAAGTCAGTAAAAAGATAAGCCCTTATAGAGATGGCAATGTTAATACTGCTTACCTTATTTAAAAAATAAACAAACAAGAACTCCCTTTAATCCTTAACTCCTGGAGAAAAAAAAGGAACAAAAAACTACATTCACACCTTCATTCTGACACTGTCCAAGAGCACCCCACGAGCCCCAAGAAAGAACGCACTAATTCTGGAACAGCTGAAAAAACACAACTTGATTAAACATACAACTGCCGCATATTATGACAATGATAAAAAATAGAAGTATTTAACATAGAAAATAAACTCTACAACACAGAACATGCCAATTAACAGGTAGGCATTTCCCAAAATGAAGATAGTTAAAGTAGTGAAATAATTGGAAATCCAAAGTGTTTCCATAAACACTTTCCATTGAAATTTGAGGTACAAGAGTCAGAGGGACCTTGAGGGCATTCTTATACTCAATCCCTTTGCCTAGCTTCTACCAAGCAATCAGTAAGAGTAAACACAAGCTGCTTCAAGGGGTACTCAGTCTGAAAGGAAAAGCAATGTCTGAAAGTCAGAGTGAAACAAACACTAAGCATATTAAGGCATGAATGCCTACAATGGAAGTTAGGCCCACCTTAACATGTAACCACCTTTCCTCTAATTATTCACGCTTACTATGAGAGCCACTTTAACAGATTATCCATTCCCTTCCCTAATTCATAGGTATCCAGTTTTCCTAAAAGTTATCATCCATTGCACAGCAAGTTCCACACAGCTAAGTGAAGAATGTTGGAATGATCTGTTACTTGAAAAGCATTGAAGTTCGCCCAAATTTAATGAAAGTGCAGACTGAAAGTTACTTGTCACTTAAATTTTGCTGAATGGGGAAAAAGGGATTGGGTCACTTAGAAATTAGAGTTTCAGACATGTAACTATAGTCCATCAATGTCTCATAGCAGAAAATGTTTGAGAACTGCCATCTTAAAAGATGGGGGCTGCAGGACTTATAAAACTAGAGAGGCAGACGGTCCTACAATTTTGTTTTGCCAGACTGCATTCTTGAATTTTTATTGGACTGAAGGAAGAAATTCCAGCTAACAGGAAGAATGGTAATAGTGATGCAAGGGAAAACTAAAAAGGAAACACCAAGAGGCAGTGGCTGAGAAGGCAGTGGGGAAGTTATTCCCAAGAGGCTAGTGATTACCATGCAAGTGGAGGGCATTAAGTTAGTAACATTCATTTATCTTTCACATCAGGTATATAATGTAAGAATGCCTTGATAGCTTAGTGTTTCTCTCTCTAAATAGGCAAACATTTTTACTTTGTGTGAAAACAAAGGGCCCCAGGAGGAAAAGGCAACTACTTGGTTTTTCTTCAGCTGTTTCATGCCCCACATCTACCATCTATTCTAAGTCTATCCCTAAGTGGTACAAGGAAAAGAAAGCAAGCAAAGTAGAGAATCTTTTCAAAGTAGGAAAAGCTCTGGATTCTCAAAAGATATGAAAAACTCAATCCCCAGGGTGCGTCACACTCAAACCCCGGGAAGAATATCCAAATGAGGTTACCCTACTCTAACTAGAATTTACAGTCCTGAAAAACTGCTCCCTATTTTGACCCTCAAAAGTGGAGTCAATTACACTGCTTCTCAAATTTAATTTGCATACAGTTCACCTGGGGACCTTGTTAAAATAGATTCTACTTCAGTCTGGTGTGAGGCTCCCAGGTGATACTAATGAAGCTGGTCTTACTGATCCATGGACCACACTTTGAATAGTAAGAAACTAGTAGGAGAATGACTACTCTTTAACTTTCATTTTCAAACTCTGGTGTTCATCAGAATCTCCCATGGGGTCTTGTTAAATTCAACTACTTGCAATTCTGGGGTGAGCTGAGCATCTGTAATAAATACCAACAAGTGATTCTAATATATATGAAAAATTAAAAGCAGCACACCTAATAAAAATGGTGAAAAGGGGGAAGGAAACCACTTACATTATAAGACACTGTAAATTTGTTTTTATATTTTTCACCATGTGGCAGTAAATCATCTTGAGAAAGGGGGGCCTTTTTCTAATAAGAATAAAGGCATTTTACAGTATAGGAGCAGCTCTGTGATACCAATCCAGTAGTTGCCTGCTGTAGACACACTACCCTGTGCATGGACTGTAGACTCCCAAGAGGAAAGGAGAATGGAGATAATCACTGCCATGGCTACTTGTAAGCTCATAAATTAGTAAACCCAGCTGGAGCAGTATCTTCCTTCCATCTCCAACTCAATGGAGCACCAAAGGTCCATTCCTCATCCTTATTGGTTTATCACTGAGCTGAAGAAATCTTAGTAGTAAGTAATCAACTGTGCTGAGGGAAGAAATACGAAAAGTTGTTATCCTCAACTGTTTTGCCCTGAACCTGGAACCAGCTTCCTGGTTTACTGAAAGTCTACTCTGTTGCCCTGAATATAACCCAATCTCTACCTTTTCCCCAAGACATCCAGGTGCATATTTTCTTTTGGTATAGTTGATAATTAGGCTTTAAGGGTGTTGCCCAGAAATACATTCTCATGTGTTATTTCTATCACTGGTGCTGAAGTCACTAAAGTGTCCCAGGAATTCATGTATTATTGTTCTTAGCTAGAAAATAAAATTCAGGAGACAATTACATGCTTCTTACCTTTGACAAATATATAAAAAGATATCAGCTACTGGTAGCGCAGCAATATAAATCTACACAGTGTTTACTACACACAATTATTTCAAAAGCAAAGTCTACAACAAACCTGAACAGCTGTTTTTATTGCAAGTCAAACACTAAAGGATCAATATAAACCGGCTGCAAGCACATATCAAAGATGCTATTACATTTATTTAAAGACAAATTAAAATATCCCCTGGCTCACTCTCTCAGAGTTTAATCTTGTTACTTTGAAATTTCTGGGCAGTTTTAGAAGGGTAAGTGTATTAAGGACAGAAAATATTCCTTTCAAATCCTTTGTGGCTGTAGGAAAACGATCACTACCAAATCAAAGAAAGCTACATTTATTTCAAACAACATGATGGGAGCCAAACTGTGATCTATCAACGGGAAAAGGCCAACTTTTTTAGTGGATTAACTTTTTTAAAAAGACAAAGAAAAAGACAAATAGGATGAGTCTGGGTCAAATCTTTAATGGGCCAGACCAGGGCCATACCATACAACTACTACAGACGCTCAAAGACACCGCCAAAATCACTTTCACCCTCAAATATGTACCCCTGGCTATACTCCAGTTACTGTGTAAAAACTTGGGGGACTATTAGAAGGTGAGAAGAAAAGCAAAGTAGTCTTTTACATTCCTTTCCCTTGTAGCCTACAATAACCCTCTCTGGTCTGTACTGGGCAGTTTAAATCTGGTCCCGGGTTACATCAATAGCTCCTTTAGCCCAGGTCTCTAATCTCCAAGACAGATCCAATTCTAGGAGAGGAGAGGGAGGGGTGCCATAAGTTCTGGAAACCCTGCGAATCTTCAGTGTTTACAAATCTCTTCCACATGAGGAAGTAGAGCTAGGGTTCTTGTGCCCAGAGCGAGCAATGTATAAGTTTTCTCCTCTATTTGGGAGCTGGGAGCGCGGAAGAGCCACGGAACCGATGAGAGCCGTTATCTGGCTAAGCTCTGCCGGGAGCCAGAGCCGCGAGCCCTCCCCACCCGCACTGTGGCATGGCCGCCACAGCCCGCTAACCTCCCCGCCCTCCAGGAGCTCCTGACCCGGTTGAGCGCGGGAATCGAGGGAACCCAAGCGCTCTGGCGGGCTGTTCCTGCGGCTGCTGCCCTGCTGAGCAAGGGCGGCGAAGTCGCCGTGCTCTAGGCGCCCCCACCTCTGACCCAGCCGGGCGCACCTGCACTCGGGACTGACGGGGACCCCTCTGCGCCCCCTCGTCGGGTCCAGGCCCGCACTCCTGTGGCTCAGGGGCTGCCCACCCGAAGTGGAACGAGGAGCAATCTGCGCGCGCGGCGCACTAAGCCCTCTGGCCCGCCCAGCCCACGCGTCCGAAGAGGCGCCCCGCTGCCCTCGCTCGGGGCTCCCGAGGGGTGCAGTGGGCGCGTCTCACCTGCTTGCCCCGATAGAAGAGGCGCTGGCACTCGGGCCGCACGTCGAATAGCGCCCACACCCGCTCACGCAGCTCCTCAATTGTGGCTTTGCGAGACACGTCCTCAATGGTGCGCGTCTGGGAGCCGTCGATGGTGCGAACCTGGATCCACATCTTGGCGCCGGGAGAGGGGGCCGGCTCTGCTTTGTCTCCCCCTGCGCTTAGGGCGCTGCACCCCACCCGGCCAGCGCCGCTTCCTTAGCGGCACCGACTCTCCGCTGCCGGCGGGCGGGCGAGCGCGCGCACAAGCGAGAAAGACTGACCAGACGCCAGGCCCGACAGGCGGCCGCGACTCCTAGACCGCGCACCCGCCCAGCAGAGCTGTGCAGGAAAGGAAACCGGAACTAGTCGGAGGCGCCGCCGCTGCTGCCGCAGCCCCCGCCTCACAAATAGGAAGAAGCCTTGTCTGCACCGCGCGGAGTGTTTACTTATAGAGCTCTAGCTCCCACATGGAGGTCACGGCGCGAACCCGGATCTCGCGAGATCCACGCCGGGCTCCGCCTTAAAGAGGAAGCGGCCCGGGAAGTGGCTATAGACCAGAGGGAACTAAAATGGGCGGGGCGGAGGGGCGGGGCTGCCCAGAGCCGTTACTTGCTCCTCTGCCTGCACCTGGGTACTGGATACCTCGCCCCTAGCCTTCGGGTTTCGAGCGGTTACGAGGCTGCCCACAGGTTGCCGTTTTGGTTCTGGTTTCGGGACCTTGCGAGCGAGCGACTCCTCAGGCCTAGCGGATACGGTTCTGTGGTCTCATAAACACCAAAAATAAGAAACTGACGTTCACATGTATGATCATGAAATGGAGAGTGCGGACAGACACGGCCTAAGTTTCTGAGAAAGCACATAAGGAAATGAGCCCGCACTACCGCGCTCACCGGGACACCGTCCATCACGCGGCCTTGGTGGGGGCGCCCGCCCTGTATAGGCTCCGGGGACCCTTGTGCTTCGCAAACTCGTTTCCCGCCGAGTCCGACCGCTACCTTCGCGCGGAAACCCACTTCCTGGGGTTTCCCGCCGCTGAGCTGGGCTGGGCTGGCATCCTCGGCCCCACAGGCCGCGGGTCCTGCTGGGATCGCCCTCTCCCGTCCGCCACGCTCACACTCGGACATCTGGCCATAGTGGTGTGGGTGCCGCCACCCGGAGGCTGCTAGTCAGAACCGGACGTTTCCTTTTGTGGACCTTACAACTTAGTGTACCTTTGGCCTACGGGATTGCGGAGTCATGGAAAACATTTTTAAAAGATGCAAAACTACACGCCTCCGAAAAAGAACTCCAAATATCCTACTAGGAATAAATTCTTAGAAATAGGCCTATTACCTAACAGTGAGCTTCTTTAAGAAGAAAATATGTCTTCATAAGAAAGCATTTGCGAACATATATATACATAAAACTTGGACTTTTTATTTGCCAGAATCCGTGACTTGAATGTTGAGACTGGTGTTAATTATCACCATAAGGGTGATAATTAACCAATTAATTACAAGTACAGAGAAGTCCGTTATGAAAGATGGCCCAACACGGAAGGGACAGGAAAAATGGAATATGTATGCATATTTCAGGCCTTTGCTCTTGCTGAAAATTTTACATTCACTTGTATCCGCTAAATATATAGTTCGCCTTGTCTGTTTCTGATTTAAGTAAAGCAAATATTGAGTATTCACTATATGTGTAAATGCAATGATAGTGATATGGAAAGCACACATAACCGGTCCCAATAAGGAATAGCTATTCGCTATTATAAGAATATGCTATGTCCTTGTGAAGGCATATTAAGAATTTCTTTTAATCCTCTATTCACAATGAATTTCCGAGAAAGCACATAAGGAAATGAGCCTGCTAGTTCATCTGAACAATCGAGTTCAGATAAGATTTAGAAAAATAAAAATAGTAAAGAATAATTTAGTACTAAACAGTCTGTTGGTTAAAACAGAAATTAGAGATGAGAGAAGGGGGACTAGAATGATCTGAGTTCCATGGTATATTGTAATGGGAGCAGCATTTAAACGTTCAGTTCATGGATTGAGATAGATCTGAACTGTAATCCCAGTTTTGCTATTAAACTGTCGTCTTGAACAAATTATTTGCTTCAATTTCCTCAATGTAAAATGATGCTTAAAACATAATGAATAGCCTATCCCTTGGTAGTACACAAATTATTTTTGTACTATTATTATGGAGAGGATTTAGATAAGCAGAGAATGCCCAAAGAGAAGAGAGTGCTTAAGCAAAGATAGAAGGCATGCAGTTTTTACAGGTCAGAAGAGATTTCATATCAGTGAAAGGTTGACTAAATAGAGAAGGGCAGAGTGTGAAGATTAGCATTCAGAGCAGTAGATTTTTTGGGCCCCAGGGAGAAACTAAGGTTTTTGAGTCCACTGATGTGATTAAATATATAGCAGAAGGAGTATGAAAAGATGCTTTAGGGAAGAGGTCCCCAACCCCCAGGCTTCAGACTTGTACTGGTCTGTGGCCTGTTAGGAACTCGGCCACACAGCATGAGGTGAGGGGCGGGCTAGCAATAAAAGCTTCATCTGTGTTTGCAGCTGCTTCCCAGCGCTAGTATCACGGCCTCTGCTCCACCTCATCATCAGGCATTGGATTCTCATAGCAGCACTGGTCCCTGGTGCCAAAAAGGTTGGGGGCCGCTGCCTTAAGGGAAAACTAAGAGTCAAGGAGAACCAGGGGAGATGTTGTCTGGAAGCTTCGTGAAGAGACAATTGTATCAGTTTGAGTGAAATTTGTGGCAGGAGGTAAGAGAAAAAATGGTAGATTCCAGAGTATTATATAAAATCAAGCCTATCAGACTTGTAGAATGTGAGAGATGAGGAAAATGGAATGCTGAGAATAATTTCCAAATTTCTCGTTTGGAAGTCTTAAATGAATGGCTTGGGTAGACGGTGATGCTCTTAAATGAACTAAAAGAGGAAAATGCAGTGATTTCCATTTGACCTTTATTGCATTTGAAATGCATCCAAAATGTACCTAGATGGAGATATCTGACAGCTGGAAATATAAAAATAAATAAATGGGAAGTAGAAAAGTTCTGAAAGAGGAACTAGTCAAGATCTGTACTCACTGTCATGAGGCTATTTATCCTTCTCAATGTGGTGGTTTTTCATGAAGAACCCTTGGTGGGGTGGACTATTGACAAAATTAGGTATCCACTGGGACAGTATAGGATCTGTGTTAATCTAGTCAATATAGATTCCAAAGGATTGGCGGGCTGGAGCTTAGAGATGTGAGACTCAGAAAAGACTTACTTGTCCTGTGTAGATCAAATTAATTAAATCTGGAAACATAAGCTCATATGTGTAGTAAGTCGTTTAGGATATAAATAAGTAATTGCAAATAATGGTTGTATATGTAACAAGATACATCCTACTATGTTTCTCCATACAGTATATATTATAACTAAGGTTTTCTCTCTTTCTCTGCGGTGCTGTTGTCTGCTTAGGAAACTTCCCAGTTGTAAAAGCAAGATAGAAGTTCTTTGACAAAAACCACAATATCATACAGTTTTGACATATACCATGCCTTATTACCAGATGTGCAGCTGAAACAACTTGAATGTGAACAGAGAAAGAAAAAATAAATTACTTACGTGAATGAAGAGTAAATACTAAAGTTTATGCCATCAGCCATTCAATATTTATTTAAGTCAAAAGAGGCAAACCAGAACAAGATTGATTGTAGAGCTAATTACTCCAGAATCTTATTATACCAAGAATATCTCATTTTCTCAACTAATGTCCCAAAGTCAAGAACTTTTATATATATTTTAAAAAGTGAATTTCAATCTGCTCTCTGAAGCTATGATTACTACCTTCCATCCATACCCCTGCATTGATTGTCTTCCTTTTGCTCCTCCAGAGCCACTCTTTACTCGCTCTCTGTCCTGGAGTCCAAGGGCAGAGAGTACATCACTGGGGCCAGTGCTCTTAGGCTTCCAACTGAGGCTAGCCTGTGAGGAGGAAGCACAGACGGGAGAGGAAGAGAATGAGGTCAGTATATTTACTCCCCAGTATATTTGTTCTCCCTGAAAAGTTACCTTGGGCTGTCTGTTGCCTTCCTGGGAAGTCACTACTCCTCTTCAAGTGGCCAGCTCTAAATGACTCATTCTTCTTTGTTCTGGAAACCTCTTTCCTCCTCTTGTTTTGAGTCTAGGGATTCTAACAGCTTTATAGTCCTAGATTCATGCATATTCCTTCAGTTCCCTGTACCTTGGCCCACACCCTTTTAATTGGTCCCCTGTTGGGGGAGGAGGAACGTTAAAAGTACCTTAACTGGAGGTTTTCTGTTATAATCTCTAAAGCTATTTTTAAATTTTTTATTTTATTTGTTATTATTTTATATTACTTTCAGTATACAGTACAATGGTTAGACATTTATATAATTTATGAATTGATCCCCCCAATCACTCTAGCACCCATCTGGCACTACATACAGCCATTAAAATAATATTGACTATATTCTCTATGCTGTACTCTACAACCCCACTGACTGCTTTGTAACTACTAATTTGTACTTCTTCATCCCTTCACCTTATTCAGCCAGTCCACCAAGCTCCCTCCCCTCTGTCAATCACCAGCTTGTTTTCTGTATCTGTGAATCTGTTTTTGTTTAGTTTGTTTGTTTCTTTTGTTCCTTAGATTCTGCATATAAATGAAATCATATGTTATTTATTCTTCTCTGACTTATTCCACTCAGCATAATACCCTGTAGGTCCATTCATGTCTCTGCAAATGGTAAGATTTCATTTTTTATGTCTCAATAATATTCCATTGTATATATGTAACATAATTTATCCAGTCATCTATTGATGAGCACTTAGGTTGCTTCCATATCTTGGCTATTGTGAATAGTGCTGCCAGAACATAGGGGTGCATAGCTCTTTATGAACTAGTGTTTTGGTTTTCTTTGGATAAATACCCAGAAGTGTAATTGCTAGGTCGAAAGGAAGTTCTATTCTTAATTTTTTGAGGAACCTCCAAACTGTTTTTCATAGTGGCTGCACCAATTCGCAATCCCACCAACAGTGTACGAGGGTTCTCTTTTCTCCACATCCTCACCAATGCCTGTTTTTTGATTTATTAATGATAGCCAATCTGACAGATAATATCTTATTGTGGTTTTAATTTGCATTTCTCTGATGATTAGTGACCTTGAGCATCTTTTTATTTGTCTATTAGGCATCAGTATTTCCTCTTTGGAGAAATACTGCTTCGGGTGTTCTGGTGATTTTTAAATTGTATTGGTTGTGTTTTTGTTGAGTTGTATGAGTTCTTTATAAATTTTGGATATTAACCCCTTGTTAGATGTTTCGTAGACAAATATCTTTTCCCATTCAGTAGGTTGCCTTTTCATTTTGTTGATGGTTTCCTTTGCTGTGCAAAAACTTTTTAGTTTAATGTAGTCCCATTTGTTTAATTTTTCTTTTGTTTCCTTTCTGAGTAGATATATCAGAAAAAAATTACTAATAGCAATATCAGAGATTTTACTGCCTATGTTTTCTTCTAAAAGCTTTATGATTTTGGGTCTTACATTTAAGCCTTTAAACCATTTTGAGTTTATTCTTGTATATTGTGTAAGAAGGTGGCTCAGTCTCATTTTTTTGCATGTATCTTTGTCCAGTTTTCCAAACACCATTTATTGACAGACTGTCTTTACCCCATTCTATATTCTTGCCACCTTTGTCATATATTAAATGATCATATAGATGTGGATTTATTTCTGGGCTCTCTATTCAGTTCTATTGATCTGTGTGTCTGTTTTCATGCCAGTGCCATGCTGTTTTGATTACTATATCCTTGTAGTATAGTTTGATATTAGGTAGTATAATACCTTCAACTTTGTTCTTCTTTCTCAAGATTGCCATGGCAATTTGGGATCTTTTATGGCTCCATATAATTTTTGGATTATATTTGTTCTAGTTCTCTGAAAAATACCATTGATATTTGATAGAGACTGTACTGTATCTATAGATTGCTTTGGATAGAATGGCCATTTTAACAATGTTGATTCTTCTTACCCACAAGCACAGTATATGCTTCCATTTATTTGTATCTTCTTCAATTTCTTTTTTCAATGACTTATAATTTTCCAAAAATAGGTTTTTTACCTCCTTGGTTAATTTCAATCTCAGGTATTTTATTGTTTTTGATGCAATCGTAAATAGTATTGTTTTCTTAATTTCTCTTTCTGATAATTCATCATTGGCGTATAAAAATGCCACTGACTTCTGCTGCTTTATTGAATTCATTGTTCAATTCTAACAGTTTTCGGGTGGAATCTTTAGGGTTCTTTATATATAGTATCATGTCATTGGCAAATAATGAGAGTTTTATTTCTTTCTTTTCAGTCTGGATGCCTTTTATTTCTCTTTCTTGACTGGTTGCTGTAGCTAGGATTTCCAATACTGTGTTGAATAGCAGTGGTGAAAGTGGGCATTCTTGTCTTGTTCTTGATCTTAAGGAAAATGCTTTTAGCCTTTCCCCATTGGGTATGATGTTAGCTATATGTCTGTCATTTATGACCACTTTGCTGAGAATTTTTATCACGAATAGATCCTGGATTTTGTTGAACACCTTTTCTGCATCTATTGATATGATCATATAATTTTTATCTTTCAATTTGTTAATGTGGTGTATCACATTAGTTGATTTGCAGATACTATACCAACCTTACACACCATAGGAATAAATCCAAACTTGATTGTGGTGTATGATATTTTTAACGTATCGCTAAATTTGGTTTGCTAATGTTTTGTTGAGGATTTTTGCATCAGTGTTCATATGGATATCAGCCTATAGTTTTTTTTTTTTTTGTAATGTCTTTGGTTTGGGAATCAGGGTATCAAACCGTATCTGTTATGTCAGTTAATAAGTATAGATCAGTGTCCTTAAGCCAAGAAAAATAATAAAATAATATTGTGGCGGAATCTGCATTGAAGTATATGGCCTCATAAAAGAATTAGGGAGCCTTCTCTCCTCTTGAATTTTTTGGAATAGTTTGAGAAGAATAAATGTTAATTCTTCGTTGAATGTTTGGTAAAATTCACCAATGAAGCCATCTGGTCCAGAACTTTTGTTTTGTGTAAGTTCTTTGATTACTGATTCTATTTCATTGGTGGTAATCAGTCGGTTCAGATTTTGTTTCTTCTTGACTCAGTCTTAGGAGATAGTATGTTTCTAGGAATGTATGCATTTATTCCAGATTGTCCAATTTGTTGGCATATAATGGCTCACAGTATTTTCTTAGAATCTTTTGTATTTCTGTGCAGTTCGTAGTTACGTCTCTTTCATTTCTGATTTTATTTATTTGGGTCCTCTTTTTTTTTTTTTTTGGATGAATCTGGTTAAAGGTTTATCAATTTTATTTATCTTTTCAAAGAAGCAGCTCTTGGTTTCATTAATCTTTGGAATTGTTTTTCTAGACTCTATTTTGTTTATTCCTGCTCTAATTTTTATTATTTCCTTCCTTCTACTCACTTTGGGTTTCGTTTGCTCTTCTTTTTCTAGTTCTTTTAAGAGTAGGGTTAGAGTATTTATTTGAGATTTTTCTTGTTTCTTGATGTAGGCCTGTATCACTATGAATTTCCTTCTTAGGACTGCTTTGGCTGTGTTCCATAGATGATTTTTTAAATCGTGTTTTCATTTTCATTTGTCTCTAGGTATCTTTTGATTTATTTATTGATCTCATTGTTAACTCTTTCATTGTTTAGCAGCATGTTGTTTAGCTGCCATGTGTTTGTGTATTTTCCATTTTTTTCTTGTAGTTGATTTCTAGTTTCATACCACTGTAGGCAGAGGAGACACTTGATATGATTTTAATCTTTCTAAATTTATTGAGACTTGTTTTGTGGCCTAACATGTGGTCTATCCTGGAAAATGTTCCATGTGTACTTGAGAAGAATGTATATTCTGCTGCTTTGGGGTGAAACACTGAAAATATCTGTTAAATCCATCTGATCCACTGTGTCATTTAAGGCTGCTATTTCTTTGTTGATATTCTATCTAAAAGATCTGTCCATTAGTGTCATTGGAGTGTTAAAGTCTCCTACTATGAGTGTATTACTGTTGATCTCTCCCTTTTGTCAGTCAATAATTACTTTATATATGTAGGCGCTCCTGTGTAAGGTGTGTATATGCTTTCTAGGGTTATGTCCTCTTGTTGTACTGATCTCTTTATCATTATGTAATTTGTATCTTATTATAGCCTTTGTTTTATAGTCTATTTTGTCTGATATAAGTATTGCTACCTCGGCTTTTTTTTCACTTCCATTTGTGTGAAATATCTTTTTCCATCAGTCTGTGAGTGTCTTTTTATCTGAAGTGGGTCATTGTAGACAGCATATGCATGGGTCTTATTTTCTTATCCATTCAGCTATTCTATATCTTTTGATTGCAGCATTTAATCCATTTACATTTAAAGTGATTATTCATAGGTACATAGTTATTGCCATTTTATTATTCATTTTTACATTTTCCCCCTTCATTTTACAGAATTTCCTTTAACATTTCTTATAATACTAGCTTGTCAGTTGTGAATTCTTTAAGCTTTTTCCTGGTCTGGGAAGCTCTTTATCTCACCTTCCATTGATAGTCTTGCTGGGTAGAGTCCGTCTTGGTTGTAGGTTCTTGTTTTTCATCACTTTTAATATTTTGTGCCAATCCCTTCTGGCATGTAAAATTTCTGTTGAAAAATCAACTGACATTCTTATGAGAGTACCCTGATAAGTAACTAGCTGCTTTTCTTTTGCTGCTTTTAAGATTCTCTCTTTGTCTTTCACCTTCGGCTTTTAATTATGATGTGTCTTGGTGTTGGTCTGTTTGGGTTTCTCTTGTTTGGAGCTCTTTGTGCTTTGTATAACTATTTCCTTTGCCAGCTTAGGGAAGTTTCTATCATTATTTCTTCAAATAGGTTTTCAATTCCTTGCTCTCTCTCTTCTCCTTCGGGTATCCCTATGTTGCAGATGTTGGTATGTTTGATGTTATCCCAGAGATCTCTTAAACTTTCTTCATTTTTTTGATTTTTTCCTTTCTGCTGTTCCAATTGGGTGTTTTCTGTTACCTTGTCTTTAAACTTCTGAGTCAATCCTCTGTTTCATCTATTCTACTGTTTACTTCTTCTAGTGTATTCTTCATTTCACTTATTATATTCTACATTTCTGTCTGGTTCTTTTTTTATGGTTTACATGTCCTTTTTTATGCTTACTGTCTCTTTATTGAAGTTCTCACCGAGATCATCTATTTCCCCCTAAGTTCATTGAACATCCTTGTAACCAGTGTTTGAACTCTGTCTCTAGTAGGTTGGTTGCTTACATTTTGTTTAGTTTTTTTTTCCTGGAATTTTCTCCTGTTGTTTCATTTGCAGCATGTTTCTTTGTTTTCTCCTTTTAATTGCCTCTCTGTGTTTGTTTCCATGTGTTCGGAAGATTTGTTACATCTCTCAGCCATAGCCTTATGTAGTAGGTGTCCTATGTGGCCCACTGGCACAGTCTCTCTGGTCACCTGTGCTGGAGGCTCTGGGTGTGTTCCTTGTGTAGGTTTTGTGTGTTCTGTTATAGCTAAGCCTTGATTGCTGTTAACATATCAGTGGATGAGACTGACTCTAGGGCTGACTGGCTGTGGGGTTTGGCCACACCCACAGGATCTGAGCTGCTGTGTGGGGGGTGATCTCATGAATTGGGACTCTCCCCAGCAGGCTTGTGTACCTGTTGAGACTACCCTTTGGGTGTGCTGCATATGGGGTTAGTCAGGTGGCACTCTTTTGTGATCTGACGCCAGCCTCCAGGTGTTCTGAGGCTCCTTAGAAGGGGGTCCTGTGTAGGCCAAGGTCAGCCACAGCCTTTGATTGTTCATGGCTACCTGGTAGGAGATACAAAGCAATCTGTGAATGGTTGCTACCTGTGCTTCATCCAGAGGCAAGTGAGAGAGACCACACTGAGGGCCATGGTTAGTCAGTCCCAGCACCGGGCCTGTGGTGGCTCAGCAAAAGCACTAGTGTGCTTCAAGGCCTAAGACTGTCTGCTAACTTCTCATAAGTCTCCACAGCTTAAAGAGGCTTTTGTTGGTATGTGAGTTGGGTGGGGTGGGGACCCAGGGAGTCACTGAGATAAGGCATACAGATTTCACCTGGCCAGTGCAGAATCAGATTTTGTTCCAGTGCTTCCTTAAAAAGTATCAAATCGCAGCACGGCCAGCCACTGCTTGCCTCAGGCCTGCAGACACTGGAGATATGTTCATGAAATACTGTAGTCTTTCCTCTCTATTTCCTCTTTAGCCAGTGTTCTTTACTTTTCAGCTGTCCCTCTTTTGTTTTTATGGAGGCTTCCCCATTCACTTGGTCCAGAGAATAATCCTTGTCCTTTCTGCAGTGAGTGCCCCTGGTTCTTTGGAATATCTGATGACTTGAAAGACTGGGAACCTGGGATTATCACTAAAGACTTGCAGTTTATCATCCCTGTTCTCAGTTGTATGCCTTCTCTTGCCTTCTGAGATTGGTCTTTCCTATTGCTTAACTTTTCTGAGGGTCTTTGGATCAATTCAGCTCATATTTCCTCATGAAGGCAGTTAGAATTTAACTTCTCGATGATGGGATCAACTTAGGCTTCAACTTCCAGTTACAACTTGCTCTGCAAAACAGTTTTTAGAGGTTTAAAATAAAAACCATCATTTTTCTATCTCCCACAGTTTCTGTGCAACAGGAATTTTAAAATGACTCAGTTGGAAAGCCTGAGTCTGGCTCAGAATCTGTCATTCCATTGCAGTAGATGTAGCTGAAACAGGAAGAATGGGGATTGGGCAGTTGGAAACTAGCTAGGCATCTCTTCCCAAAGTATCTCAGGACTTCTCTACATGGTTTCTCTCTGTGGGCTAGTTTGGGCTTTTTCACAACATGGCCACCTGAGAGCAGTTAGGCTGCATACAGGATAGTTGGAAACTTCAAAGGTGAGAATTCCAGCGAACAAGTGTAAGCTTGTATCACTTTCTATGGCCTAGTTTGAAAGTCGCAAAGTGTCACTTCTACCTTATTCTTTTGACTAAAACATTCACAAAAGTCCACTCAGTTTAATTATGATGTGTCTTTGTGTGGGCTTTTCCTGATACCTCTCAGGTAAAGAAAATACATTCCTTATGTTCCCATACTTAGTCCATAATTCTACTCCAATATTTAACTTAGAGCTGTAATTATTTGTTTCATGACTGTCTTCTCCATTACATTTTTAAAATTCCCATTACATTTTTGATTGCCTAAATAGACAAGGACTCATTCTATTTATCTTTGTTTCCAACACAAAACTCAGAACTTGGTGCCTAGATGTACTTAATAAGTTGTTATTGAAAAATGGAAGGGGTGGGGAGGGAGGAATCAATATATTCAGGTGTCTACTTGGAACACGATACAAATTTGTATAATCTGCAGTCCTCTAAAAGTGGAGATAGTCCTCTGTTAATTATTTTATCTCACCTTACCTTAGAACATTTCTTCATGCCCTCCTACCTCCTCCTTACAGGGAGGCAGATAAATCACCTTTTCTTTTATACAGATAATCATAATTTTTGCATAAAACACTTTGCTGTACATTTTTAAGATAATCTAAATTCCCAGGTTCTAAGAGGTTGAACACACTCAAAACTATAACTGTTTATAAAAGGATAAGGAAATTGTGATAATTAAAGACAGATCTTTTTTCTAGACTAGCTTAGAGGGAAAAAATAGTGTTTCAATCTGTTGACTTTCAACAAATAGCTAGAAAATGAGTTTATTCTGGAACAACAAAGGATTTCAATTTGGGGCAAGTGGTCTAATGGCAAACCACACACAAGTCCAAAGAACAAAGGAGAGAAACATTCTTTTATAGAGGAAAGGGGGTGTTCTGAGGGGCTGTTGTAAACAAAGAGTTCATTGGAAGAAAGTAGGAGCTTAATGTATAGTGGCTTTTCATTGGCTGAGTTGTAACAGTCTTTCATTGGTTGAAAGAAGATGCTGGGCAAGAATTTCATTCTGTGCTGGAGTAGTAGAAAAACATTTTCCTGTTGGAGGTGGAAAATATGTCTCTTTCTGTTTGGGGTAATTGACAGTGAGTGGTAGGGCATGAGAGCTCCTCTTACAGGTGCTCCCAACTCCAATTTAAATGAGGTTTCTATTTTTTAATCTTCCAATCTCATTAATATAATATTTAGTTTGCTATTAAGATTATTGCCTGTGAAGGTGAAAGGTTAATGACATTGCAATACTTTCTATAGAAAGATATTTTCCCCCAGTTTTCCAGTTGAAAACACATTAACATTATTTTGCTGATTTGCATGAACAAGAAATCCTGTGTAATTTATCTATATTCATTTAGTAATTTGTTTGTTTAGTTCAGATTTAATGAAAGTGTGTAGCATGATGAAAGAACGTGTGCTCCTGAGTCAGCTAGACCTGAATTTAAATCTAGGATCTGCTTATTATCAGGATTATGGCATTGGGTAACTTATTTAATTTCTCTGATCCTTGATTTCTGTATCTGAAATGGGTATAATACCTCTCATAGTACCACAAGAACCAAATGAGACAAAGTCTCATTGTATAAGCACTTAATAATGGCCACTTTCCTCTGTTTTTGTTACAGAGTGTATTCAGTCAATAGAATTTATTCTGGTTTTCAAATGATTCTGTTGGTGATTTGAGACAATAAAGAATTTATTATCATTTTGCAAAGCATCTTATAGCTTTAGGTTTATGAGTTTTTGAGAGAGCTCTTTCCTATAGGGTTCAGCCAGCTCAAGATAGAGATAAATTATAAAGTGCTAACTTCAGCTTGGCTAATTTACATATTTAAATTATTTTGGCGTTTTATTAGTTCAACAAGGAAATCATGATGTTTTTAAGGAAGGTACTTTAACCAACTTTCTATCCTCTTATGAAATCTTAAAATCTCAAAAAGATTTACTGTCTGCTTTTTCTCTGCCCACTCCAAGACCCCAAATTTAAAACCTAAAACATAACTTGGTAAAGCCAAAAAAAAAGAATCACAGTACAATCACAAAAAATATTTAAAACGACATAATAGTCTCATTTTTCTCTCTGGTACCTGAAATGATATTTATGCAATGCCAATAAACCAAATATATCTAATGTACTTCCTCCAAAACTGTACTATTAAAATTGCATTTTATAAGATTTCAATACCGTGAGGAAATTTTGTTTTCCCTCCTAGGTTGTTGAAAGGGAATTTTTCTGTGATATTTAACCTACATATTTTTTTACAAACTACCACGAAGATTTTTTTTTTTTTATCAAGGGCATTAATGTAATTTATAGACTATAAAGAATTTTAGCCAAACACTACATTAGACTGGGAATTAGAAGGAATCGCTTTGGGCAAATTGTAGCTTTTCTTGGCTATCAAATTCTTATCTGTAAATTGAGATGAGCAGGAAAAGTAGTACAGGTGTATACCTCAGAGATATTATGAGTTCAGTTCCAGACCACCGCAATAAAGCAAGTCATAATCTTTTTGCTGGTAGAAGGTCTTTAATTTGCAAAAAACAGAATATCTGTGAAGTGCAATAAACGCAAAGTGCAATAAAACGAGTTATATTTGTATTGGATTAGAGTAAATCACTAGCTCTCAGCTGGTGATGCAGTGGTTGAGAGCTTAAGTTTTGGAGCCACTTTGGGGTCAACTGTGTAAGGCAAACCTCCATTTTCTCAGTTGTAATCTATTAGGTAACTAATAGATTTGTGGTAAGAATCAGTGAGATATCACATATAATTACTTAACATACTCTTTGGTGAATGTTGACCACCATTATCAGTCACAACTATTGAAAGGACTCATAAGCAATTTATGTGTGTTTTTCATAATGATAATTAAGAATTCCTTCTCCATCAAGTACTTGTGATAAACTTCTTGCATTATTAGTTTTTGTTGCATAACAAGCCACCTAAAAACTTAGAAGCTTAAATAGCCATTTATTTAACTTATTCTTTATGTTAACAATCTGGGCTATTCTTAGCTAAGTAGTTTCTTTGGATCTCAGATGATAACTGAATAGTCTACAATGGTCTCACCTGAGGTGATCTGTCATTGCACCAAATAGGTCTAGTCTGGGCTTGTTCACATGGTGGATATTCAGGGTTCTAGGAGAGCCAGTGGAGCTGACAAGGCATTTTGAGGCCTAAGCTTGGAATCAGCACAGTGTCGATTAACCAGATTTTATTGACTAAAGCAAGTCACAAGCCCAGCCCAGATTCAAGGAGAGGGAAAATTGACTACATTTCCTAACAGGAGGAGCCGCAAAGACTCATTGCAAAAGGGTAGAGAGGGAAATAATTATGGGCGTTTTTTGTAATTAATCTGAAACACCACTTCCTACTAACCCTAGTTGTAATAGATTACACATTGGTAACTTTTCATGGCATTAGTCATCTTGTTACTGTAATTTGCATAATCTTCTAATCTTTCAGTCTACTACGTATTATTTCTGTAACTGTGCTTCATGTATTTGCTAGTTCAGGCTGAATCTTTTTGTCACATTACCAGTTGATGCTGGTAAACTTTTATCTGCTGCAAACATGTGACCCAGTATTATTTTATCTAATCCTAACTAAGGCAAAATTATATAGTTTCTTGAGTGACCCCTCAGAATATATATCATGATGCAATCTGAAAGACATTAGAAATTATTGTTTTGTTTGTTTTAAATCCGTAGCAATAAAAATCACTTTTAAGAATATCACAGTAATATTTAGTTTCTTAAAAATTATCACAAGTCCTAGTAGAATGGATAAAAAGACTTGAAAGTATTGAGTGTTGACAAGAAATAGAGCAACTGGAACTTTCATACACTGCTGGTGGGAGTGCAATTGATTCAAATTGGAAACCTGGGCAGTTTCTACATATCTACTACCCTAGGAGCAATTCCACCCATAGGTATATATGTAATATAAATTAGTGCATATCTACAAGAAAGTAAATACAAGACTATAGTTATAATAGCTCCAAATTGGAAGCCATCTAAATGTCTATAAATAGGAGAATAGATGAACAAATTGTAGTATATTCATACAGTGGAATACCATACAGTGATAAAAAAGAATGACTGAATATATGCCACAACATGAATGAATCCAAAATAATTATGTTAAGTAAATGAAGCCAGACACAAAAAGCACATACTGTATGATTCTCTTTATATAAAGTTCAAGAAGATGCAACTTTAATCCATATTGTTAGAAGTCATAACTTTGGGAAACAGAGAAACTGATGGTGGTGACTGGGGAGAGCAGAAAAAGAACTTTTGGCTGATAGTAATATTCTATATTATGATATGGATAGTGGCCACACCAGGGTTTATATATGTAAAAAATTAGTGAACTATATGTTTATGATGTGTTCACTTTACTGTGTATATATTAAGTGTTTATATATATTTATACTCACATAATTATACATATGTTCTTCTTAGAAAAAGTAGACTTTTTGAATCTATTGGTGGTTAAATGAAAACATGCATTCTACCCCTGGCCTCAGGGTTGACCTATATAGAGAAATTAAAAAGCTTTCTGCTCTTCCTTCTACTCTTTCAGAAATTAATTAGGGACAAAGCCCAATATAAGAATTTGATCTGGTCCAATGTAAAGAAAAGGTAAATTTAAAAGCTTCTGTAGGTTCTGCCATTAAGGATATTGATGAGAAGTTTGTTGTTTTGTTTTTTTGAAAAAGCATGCTAGTGTGTGTACATGCACACACATATTTATGAATATATGCATGTGTGTGCATATGATCTCTATACACATGTTGTACATGTATTGTGCACGTAAGTGTATGTGTACACATTTGTGTTTTCTATTAGATCCTTTGTTTGTTTGTTTGTTTTAGATTCTTATAGGAAGAGCAAGGAGGCCTAGCTCTCCTCTAAAAAAGCAAAGGATTCATGAAAGGGTATATTGCTTTGAGTCACAAAATTTTGCAGAAGAATCCAAATTATTGTACATATAAATGTAGATTTGGGGAAATGTTCAGCTTCAGATGAGTTGCTCTAGGTGGAGCACAGAGCCTCGTACTAGTATATCACTCCTGTGTTTGGAAGTAGGATATTTCTAGAGTAGGGTTAGAATCTTGCTGTGAAAGGAAGAGGAGGGACTCTCTGGGGCAAAGTGAACTTTGAAGGAGAGTAATAGAAGCAAGTCAAGAAACTGTGATGCTTACTCAGGGAGGCCCTTATTTCTGTTCTGTTGAAACTTTAGCATCTAGTTCTACATTTTTTCCTACATTGTATTCACTCTATATTTCCTCTAGTTTTTCGGAAAAGCATAGTACCTGTTCTGTAGCCTTATGTTATTTGTATTGTGGGTGCAATAGGTTGAGAATCAACAGATAAGGTAGTAAATGGAAGTCTAGCCTTACCACCTCACCTTTCCCTGAGGCCAATGTAACTGGAACCATAGCATGTAGAGAGGAAGGATGGTGATCCTAGAGTTCACAAGGCCATCAGAAGTGAAGCAAACCAAACTCCACTGTGGTAGTGGTAGTTAGGAGCTATGTGACAACAGAAAAGCTGCTATAGCATGCACAAATGCTGGAGGGATGGGACACCAACCCCCTTGAGGTGAAGCAGGGGTGGGAAAGGTAGAGGAGAGTGAGCAGACATTTGGTTCACATTGTGGTTTAGGATCTTTGATAAAGAAATTAGAATGACATGTGAATGAGAAGATAGGTAAAAATGAGACCTATCAGATGTTTTTCATTTGTTGAAATACCCCATGTGTATAATTTTAAAAAGCCAAAATAAAGAGCCCAAATGCATTTTAATTTAGCTTCCTGATATCATGAGATTATGGGGACAAGTTGAAGCAAGGTACAAATTTTAAAAAGTGTGATTATACTCAAAATATATTCCTTAAGCATTTCAATTATTCTGAATTATTCATGGATCAGTAGGCAAAAATCATGGATTAGAAATGAATGTGGTTAAAACTGGTGCATATCTTCAGCAACTATGCTAAAGTCAGCAAATATGCTAAATGAATTGTAATTGTAAAAAAGGTCAAAAGAAACTCAAAGAAAGTGAATGTAATTGAGGCAGGGGCATGCCTTTGTCAGATTTTGTATTTAATAACTTCAGCGAAGCAACTCTGAAAATATTGCTAGAAGATTTTTGTATGTCTCATAGTCTGGGAATAGAAATAGAAATAGAATAGATGCCCCTAGATGTCTTTTTTTGAAGAAGAAAGTCCAATCAGGCCAATACAAGAGGTAGTGTGGTGGATAGAGGAAGTATGATTTCCATATATCTTTTCTGGCCTCCGTCCCAATTCATATATAGTAATTAAGATGGTAACTCTGAACGTAGCCCAGTTTTGGAGTAGTCAATTTAACCATGGTGTAGTCATTAAAGCATCTAGACCCACATGGTCATTCTATTTGCTACTGTATGTAGAACCAGTTTCTAATTTTCTAGTAAATTATTGGCAAGATTCTTGAAGTGATTTTTTTTTTCTATTCTCTTGGTAGACCTTTATCTATGGCTTAAAAATACTTGGTGATTTAAATGCTTTAGGTGTTGCATTAGTTTTCTAGGATTGCTATAACAAAATACCACAAAATGTGTGGCTTAAAAAAATAAATTTATTTCCTCACAGTTTGGAGCCTGGAAGTCCAAGATTAAAGCATTGGCAGGTATGGTTTCTCCTGAAGCCTCTCTTTTTGGCTTGTAGATGGCTGCCGTCTTGCTGTCTTCACATGATTCTTTTCTGTGTGTGCATCTCTGGTGCCTTTCCCTCTTCTTATAAGGATATCAGTCATATTGGATTAGGGTGTCACCCTTATGACCTATTTAACCTTAATTACCTCTTTAAAGGCCTTGTCTTTAAATACAGTCATATTGGAGGTTAGGACTTTTTGACCTTAAAAATTAAAGTTATTTTTCCAGCAAAAATGAGCTTATTTTAGAATAGCAGAAAACTTTAACTTGGGACACGCAAGCTATAGCAAAACCATAGGCAAGTCTGGAGAACAAATGAAGGGAACATTATTTTATAGAGGAAAGGGGAAGCTGGGAAGAGCTGTGTTAAACAGTGTCCATTGGAGGAAATTGGAAGTTTGAAGTCTAGTGGCATTTCATTTACTGAGTTATTTTTCCAGGGGAGGAGAAAACCTTCTTTTCTTTTACTTGGGGTAGTAGAGTAGAAAACACTTCCTGTTGGAGAGGCAAGGCATCTCTTTTTTTCGGGAGGGGGGTGCACAACTCATGATGAGTGGTAGGGCATGAGAACTCCTCCTTCTGGCCATCCTAACTCCAGTGTTGGTTGAGGTCTCTTTTATTAATTTTCACAGCCTTCAACATATGAATTTTGGAGAGAGAGGGATACAATTTAGTCCATGGGATATTGCTACATTTCATGAACTTGAAGTTGTCTCAGTACCCACTTTCCTTTTAAGATTACAACTTATTACTAATTATAAACAGCAAAATATTTCAAGTAAAGGATAAATTAGTATTAGAAAATCACCCAAAATTATTTAGAAATTTAAAATTTACTTCAGCCATGTAGAATCTTAGATTGCTAAGAGCTAAATTATAACTACATGTTGAGTATTAATCTTAAAAAAGTCAATTATCTAAAATGTTAGTAAGATCACTGGCAAGTAAATAACAACAAAAAGAACTGCATAGAAAAATGACACTGTGAGAAAGAAAACAGTGATCTTATCTTTTTTACTTTGGAAATTAAAATTTAAAAATTTGTAAAGTAAAAAAGTACTCAGAGCTTTTTCCTTTTAATAGATCATATTAATCCTAAAATAGCCAAAGAATTTTGCTTTCTAAAGCTAGATGGATAAGATGAAATGTTTTCCTTAAAAAAAAAAAAAACACCAATGATTTAAATTAACAAATTCTAAAAATACGAAATGAGAAAAGAAAGAGCTTTGTATATATAACTCAAAGAAAGAGAAGCTCTATGTATGTATTATCTTAAGAATAGCTATTATTTTAGTAAAAAGAGTGTACTGAGATAAATCATTTTGAAAGACGATTGTTGTTTTGATTTGACTCTCCTACTTTTTAAATAAACATGGTTTGTGGATGCAAGAGAAGGCAGTGGTTGCTTGGTTGCTTTGTCTACAAGTCTGGAGTGTCTCTTGAGTGCTGGCAAGTTTCGATGTGCATATTCTCAGAGAAATTCTCCCTATTTTGAAAATCCCAAACCTTCATTAGGACTTAGAATGCGGTATTATAATCACATAAAGTTATAGATATAAAAGACGTTTTTAATTGACTTTTCAAAATTAAAGTCAGAAAAATTTACAACCTGTTCCTTTTCTCTAGCAACTATAACCACAGATTTTATCCACAGTCAATATGTTAATTTTTCCTTGAAAATTTAGGTAAGATTTTTTGTTGTTGCTGCTCAATGATGTTTTCTGAGAGAAATGTTTAGATACTTGCATGTCTCACTTTAATGGTTTCTAGAATGGCTTATGAAAATCAAAAGAGAAAGTCTTCCTTCCTCCTTTTCTTCCCTCTGACAGTGGTAAATAAATGCACTTCAAAAACCTACAGAGTAGGTGGCTCCATAGTGTAGTAGTGGTTAGCATGTCTGCTTTACACGCAGAAGGAGCGCGCCAGGAGCCCATGGGAAGAGATGCCCCGCCTTCAGAGATCCAGTTCTTAAGGGGAGAGGACAACATCTGTAGGTCAAGAGTGGAAGTGGGGAGTGGGCAGAAATAAAGAGGGGAAAAATAAAAATCTACAAAGCAATGATAAAAATCTATTGCATTATCTACAGAAACCCCATAACATCGAGACATTCCCTTCAAAAGATTCTGGTACCTGGCTTTGTAGGAGAAAATGTAGAGAATAATGTGGTAATTCACATTGAGTTCTACAAAGGCAAACATGTTTTTAGTCAAAAATCAGAATTGGTCAATTTTAAAAGAACAAAAATTATTGTCTTTACAAGCCCCAAACTTATTTTATTTTATTATTTTTAATACCTAGGCAGTATATATTCATTGTAGAAAATAGAGATAACTGAGATGGGAAAAAAAATGACTTGAATTTCTACCATCTTCTAGAGAAAACCACTGTGAATTTTTAAATGTAAATACTTCTAGACATTATTCTATGTATATAACTTTTACTTAACACTGAGCAGAATAACCTGAACAATATTCCCTTGTCACTATATACAGGTCTATTTTTGATATTTTTGATGATTCAGCATAATATTCAATTGAATAGACAACATAGTTAACAAACCCTCATTGATGGACATTTGAGAAGCTTCTAGTTCTGCTAGAAGCAATTATCAATGCCAACATAAACACACACACACACACATCTATATCTATATATCTACATATTTATGTATCTATACCTATCTATCTTTATGCATGTAAATGATTATTTCCTTAGAATAAGTTCCTGGATGTACAATTACTGGATTAAAAAACATGCATATTTTGATATGCAGGAGTCCTTTGTCT
>NW_006441071.1:11613495-11616042 GCF_000325575.1 Pteropus alecto
ACCCCATAACATCGAGACATTGCCTTCAAAAGATTCTGGTACCTGGCTTTGTAGGAGAAAATGTAGAGAATAATGTGGTAATTCACATTGAGTTCTACAAAGGCAAACATGTTTTTAGTCAAAAATCAGAATTGGTCAATTTTAAAAGAACAAAAATTATTGTCTTTACAAGCCCCAAACTTATTTTATTTTATTATTTTTAATACCTAGGCAGTATATATTCATTGTAGAAAATAGAGATAACTGAGATGGGAAAAAAAATGACTTGAATTTCTACCATCTTCTAGAGAAAACCACTGTGAATTTTTAAATGTAAATACTTCTAGACATTATTCTATGTATATAACTTTTACTTAACACTGAACAGAATAACCTGAACAATATTCCCTTGTCACTATATACAGGTCTATTTTTGATATTTTTGATGATTCAGCATAATATTCAATTGAATAGACAACATAGTTAACAAACCCTCATTGATGGACATTTGAGAAGCTTCTAGTTCTGCTAGAAGCAATTATCAATGCCAACATAAACACACACACACACACACACACATCTATATCTATATATCTACATATTTATGTATCTATACCTATCTATCTTTATGCATGTAAATGATTATTTCCTTAGAATAAGTTCCTGGATGTACAATTACTGGATTAAAAAACATGCATATTTTGATACGCAGGAGTCCTTTGTCTTTTAACTAAATAAACAAAAGCTGCTAAGTGGCTTATCAATCAAAATAACTGGTTAAAGAGGGGAATCATAAAATATATGTACATGTAAAACATATATAAAGATATATATCTTAAACATTTTATTTTAACTTAAAAATATAAATGCATATTCATTCACTAATTTAGATGAAATTAAAAACATTTTTTAGGACACAAAGGAATTTGTTGTTATTGACAATGGAACTTTTGATTAAAGTTCTATATACTCTTTCTTGTATAAATGACATCCATAATGAATTGTTTAGGATTTTTAGTTTCTCTTTTTTTAAGGTGGAGCAAAAAATGAAAAAACTTATACTCCTCTTTCAATCTTTTGCATCTAATTTGACAACATTTGTATGTGTGTGATGTGCTTTTAGGATCTATCCGAAGCATTCAAGTCGGTTTTCCCTGAAACAACTCTTTTTCTTTTCTTTTACATAATATTGATTAAGTAACATAATTACAAAATAAATACAATTGGCATAATTTTTTTTTGTTTTAAATACACAGACTCTGGGTAAGCAGATAATTCAAAATGGCAAGAGCAGGTCAAAGACTAGCCTACTGGGGTCAAAGAGTCAATGGATTCTGGCCAGCAGTGTGCTTTATAGAAGGAATAGTGTCAGTTTACCTAATAACTTACTTAATCCAGTTGATTGAGAGAATTTCTATTAAACTGCCTTCCAATAAAGTACTGTTGACTTGCCATCTTAGCAGCAGTGTATGAGCAGCAGTGTATCATTTCCTTTCACCCTAGTTCTCAAACTTCAGTGGCCATTAAGGATCGCTTGGAGAGCTTGTTAAAAATGCAGATTCTTAGCACATCATTCTAATAGATTCTGATTTGGGGCATGTCCCAAGAATCTGCAAAACATCAGCCAAGCATTTCTTAGGCAGGTGATCAGTCAAAATATTTAATTCAAGGTTGAGATTCTATGGTTCTCATTTGTCCACAGTCTTCTAACAAAATTTGATTAAGATAATACATAACCCTTCTAAGTCATTTCCCCTCTTTGAGCCAACCTATTATTTTTAGAGAAATGACTGTTAGGAGAAGAATTCTCTTGGTCTAGCTTTTTTATGTTAGAGATTTTGATAATCTAATACTTAGATTTCTTTTTAAAAACTTGAAGCTAGATGTTTGAAAAGTCCAAATGCATCTTAGCAGCAGGGGGTAAATACCCTGAAGCACTCCAGGTAGGTTTTTCAGAGTTGGATTAGGATTTAGATTAGGATTAGGTAACTCAGATTCTTTACTATATATTAAACAATTTCAAAGGGGCAACTTTCTGCTTAGTATTTTTGTTTTTTTGCATAAGTCACTTTGCCATTTAGCTGAATTTAAATAAACCAATCAGGTAAATGAAAGAATTTGTTCTCCAAAAATTATGTCTCTAATAAGGCAGTGATACTAACACCTGGATTTATAATAAGTAGGAGGTGATGTTCATTATCCCCTCAAAGAACAGCAGCAGCAGCGACAGCGGCAGCGACAGCAGCAGTGGCACCAGCAAAATATCCATTTCTTTTGTACAATAGAAAACCAGAGTTAATTTAGTAATGCCTTAAGAGGTTTAGGGGCTTAATTAATCTTGGCTAAATCTCAGTTTAGCTACCCAGTGTCTTGCAGAGAAGAGTTGGGTGTGAGGGGATATTTACTGGGTTTTCTTGCTGTTTTGTCAGTGTTAAGGGGATGGTATCCAGCTGCAAAGGAAGACAATTTTTTTTTTTACTGGGGCAAATGTTTCTGAACTTTTCTTGCCAACCTTGGCCCCTAGGACACTGAGTTAGCCTGGAGAGCCAATGATGCCAAGAAGAGAAT
>NW_006441071.1:11616079-11624191 GCF_000325575.1 Pteropus alecto
TCTGAAGAGAATCTGTGGCTCTAGGAGGCTGAACCAGGGTCTTTTTTTAAGGAGCCTGAGGCTTCTGTCTATGAGTCAGCCTCCTCAGATAAATGTGGGACTAAATATACATGAGCACCAGTATAGAAGTCCAGGGCTCCACTGAAGAGCATATTTGGTGAGGGAGTCACCCTTGGGAACAAAGAGTTAGTTTCAGAGGGTCTCTTAGTGAAGTTTAACAGATAAAGGAACTAATATTTATTGAATGCTTTCTTATATACATCTTCTCATTTAACATTATCATCATCCCCTCAAAAATTAAAAAATGGTTGAAATAAAAGACAAAAGAATTACAGTAAAAGACATCATTTTTATATCAATAGTATGGGATGTTCTAGACTAGAGAATTGGCTGATATCAGATAGTATAATATGTATCAGAAATCATAGTCCTTTGTTTATAGATGTATTCACACTGATTCTTTTCTTAACCGAACTCAGACCCCTCTGAGCCCTCTTTTTGATTAGGCCTCAACCTTGGCCTGTAAAGACAATAGACTCTCAGCACAAACAATTTCATTAACCAACCTCCTTCCCCCCCCAACACACACACACACACACACACACACACACACACGAAGAGGCTTTAACAAACTCTAGCTTGGTTTCTAACAGCTCAAGGCTATATACCTGGGACGATCAAGTACCCCTTAAGTTCCTGCCTTGGAAGTCTCAAGTCTGCCAAAAGAATTTACTGTCTGTTTCAGTCAACATCTGTCTCCCAGTTTCCGTGGGAGGACAGGAGCCTAACTTCGATAAGTACCAGTTAGCAAACTCAGATGACCTAATCACATTAACCAATCTCCCTATCTGCTTTTTATAATTTTTCATTTCTCAAACTCTTTTTATAATTTTTCATTTCTACTTATTCTTTCTTTTTATCCCTCATTCTCCTTTTTAGATACCCAGTCACCTCTATATGGATCAAAATTGAGCTTGGTTTCCACTGGACTCGTCACTGCTGCTGTAGTTACTTGGTAAATATGTCTTTACTGCCTTTAACTAGTATCTGGCTAAAACTTTAACTAGTGTTAAAGTTTTCTTTGAGAGTTTTCATATTAAGCTCGAATGGCTCTAATTGCAAAATTCCCCTCCACCCCTCACCCCATTTGTGCTGTGACTAACCAGACCTAGCTTACTTATGTGCTTTCTCAGATTCATCCAACCCCACAGGTTCCAGGGTTCTCAGCTATTTGTCATGGCATCATTAGGGCATGATCTGCTTCATCTGGAACCAATGAATGTCCAGAGGGAACGTGGAAGTGCAGGGACATTAATGCCATATGGGGCAAACTTGACTAAAGAGACAGGAAACAAAAAGGAATCGGCAGGTAAATTGCCCACCCTTCATCTCCCTAACAAGTGATTTCAAGACACATTATCTCCATATAGCCATTCTAGAGAGGTCCCATGACACTGAACAATTAATTCGTTGTGTACCTTATGAAGCTATGGTCAGCTTAGTATTTATTTGCCTTCTCTCCTTCCTTGATAGATTTCTCTTTTTTTCTCACTCTTGCTTCCCTGGAATTGTACCATTCCCCCCCCCCCCCCCCCCCCACAACAACCATACACCAACCTCAGGCTTCTTTTTTTTAGGGAACTGAGACTATGAAAGTGGATTCCAGAATTAGCCCTAAGAATCAAACTCTCAGAATACAATTTGGAAGTTGGCTTGCCTACTTGACTATAGGCAATAGAGCCCCCACTGCTAGTGATAAGTGGAGTGCTAATAACCCCTGACAGTGGAATCACAGTTAATGAAGTCTTGCCTGTGGTTAGATGGAAGGAGATGTAAGGCAGAACACAAGGTGTGTGAGATCATTATGCATAAAATGGTAACTGTAAGACTTGTTTCTGCTTTTGGTGGTAGCGGAAGTCTTGTTAAAAAAAAAAAAAAAAAAGATAGACCCAGGGCAGCTAATTGCTAACTTAAGGAATCCTGTGAAAACCAGAGGTAACAATGGCAATCTGGTCTAAGGATAGAATGGGTTAAAAATCAGATCCAGATTCTAATTATAAGGACAGTAAAGATGTAAAGGGAATTAAATTTGTAGCTTTCAGGAATATACTGTATTAAAATTAGGATCCAGATGGGGAATAGGGCACAAAGACCTGCAATAAGGATATTTGAGTGGATAAACCTAAGAATGCTGAACTGAAAAATTCCCTGGAATGTTCTTGGGCCAGTGGAATCCATTTGCTTCCTACGCCAAAGGAAATCAACCACACTTTTCCTAGAGATTGTGTGATAGCCTCATTGAAGCAGGTGCCTAACAAGATGATACTTGTTCTCCTCAAAAGTTACTTCCACCATACTTCATTGTCTCCAAGCCAGTAACCAAGATAATATTTCAGCATAGCCTGAGATGAAAGGAACAGTCCTGGCTTAGAAAAGAATTAGACTACCTATCACACAAATTATAGGATCTGGCTATTATACACCAGCAGGTAACAAGAGAATATGTGTAGGAGTGGATTTTGAGGATAGCAGAGTGGAGGAATATAAAGCTGGCTGGGGAAAAATTCACTGGTTTGGGGATATTCTCCTATGACTCAGGATTCAGTGTTCTAGGACCTAGAGCTGGTCTAAACACACTGTCAGGTAGGCTCCTGGAAGTTGTTCATGACAATGGCCTGGAATATGTGAGGTGAAGTTAGCAATCATCTTGGCATTATATGGAACAAAGAAGACATAGGGATTAGGGAAGCAGGAAAGTTAGAATGAATTTACTATGTAAAACCTGAGAACCAATCACTGATTATGTTCCCTGGAAGGACCCAGAGCTCACTTCTATCTCTGAGGTAATAAAAAATATACTAGTGCCGGGTACTCTGGTTTCTTTAGGAAGTTTGGTGACCTGTTCTCTACAGGTCATGCCTACAGATGCAGCATGCAAGTTAGGTTGCTTTATAATATCAATGTGGATGATGGGATTCCAGAATGACAGATGCAATGGACATCAAAATCAGAGTAGCAATTGGAGTGCCTGGGCCTATATGGATCTATGATGATTTTAGGGGCAAGATAGATGAAGAATTGACCAAGGTATTGTTTGATTTGAATAATAGAAAATTGAGAATTGGAAAGCTGATATCAGCGCTACAATGAATAAATCATCCAGTATCTAGAACTAAACTGATATATAGACCCAGAGTTCATTGACCGAAGGGGAGACCAGGTTCCTTTGAGGAAAAACCTGGAAATGCCACCGCGGTATATATAATAAATATGTTTTCTTATCCTCTCCCGAGGGGACTTTTGGTCATCTACCAGAGTAACTGTGTTAGGGAAAAGGGCTATACCCTGGCTTTTCAAATCTGTTAGATATGAGGTCTGAGCTGGCACTAGCACTGACATTAAGGGACCCAAAATACCATCCTGGTCTTCCAGTTAGAGTGAGAGTTATAGTAGACAGATGATAAATGGGTATTAGCTCAAGTCCAATTCATACTAGGACCAACAAGTCAGCAGGCCTGCCCTGTAGTTATTTCCCTGTTCCTTGAATATATAAATAGATTGGGTATCAACTGGAATATATACTAGAACTCTTACATGGGCTCCCTGCACTGTGTGGATTAAGAGCCATTATATTAAGAAAGGCCAAATGGAAATACCAGAAACTGACACCCCACCCCCTCCTACTGTCAAAAATGTAAATTAGAAACAGTGCCTCACCCCAGAAGGGATTGCAGCAATTAGCGCCACTTTGGAACTTGAAGGATGTGTGAGGGGGTCCCCATCATATTCCCTTTTAATTATCTCTCTGTTTTCTCAAAACCAGATGGATGATGGTGGGCCATCATACCTCCAGTCCGGTAACAGTCTCAATCATGGCTGGTGGGCAGACATGGTTTTCTTTAAAGAAGCACATATCTGGCATTTGCCATGCACGTATCAGTTTAATGGATGTTTTTCTTCCAATCCCCATCAGTAGGGAGCATCTAAATCTGTTTGCCTTGATGTGGCAGGAACAGTATGGATTTAATGCCCTATGGGGCAAATTTTTACCAACGGTAAAAGAGAGATGGAAAAAGCTGAAAGAAATTGCTTGCCCTTCAAAGATTCCAAGATACAGTAATTCCAAAATGCCTTTCTGGAGATTTCCCACATTATCAAATAACTCATTAAGCCTTTTTTAAAGGTGTGGTCAGCTCGGTAAATATGCAAAAGATTATATTGCCTTTTTCTCCTTCCTTGCCTCACTTGCCTTTTTCCCTCACTCTTGCCTCCCTGGGACTGATTCTCCAATGAAGAATTAGCACTAAGTTTTGCTTCATGTTGTTTTCTAAGAAATCCAAGTTAAGAAAATGGCCTTCCACACTCTCCATACCCAACGCCAGGTGGTCAAATTTAGAAAGGGAAACATAAATATGTAGGTAAGCAGATTAAGTTTTGAAAGACAGCTACTCTCTACTATTTCTATGAACATTAATGGAGAAGATGAAGTAAAAGTCAAATATATTGCTTTTAAAAGTTAACCACAGATTGCATTTAAAAATACTTGCACAACAGAAATCTAAGTTCTCTTTATCTCTGTAATAACTGGCCAGCTATCTTAGACTATAAATTGACTTATTATTCCTTAATAAGATTAAGGAATAAAATTAAGGAATTATTGCTTGCAGCTATAGACCTTCTGAATAGCCATATATATTCTGGTCAGTTTTATGTACATTTATCATTTAGTTTGGATCAGCAAGCCAATGTCCATGAGCAACTTTTTAAAGTTTACAAGTACTAAATATTCTTATCTCTGCACTGGAATTCAAATATAATTGACATTCTGATTTGGAAAATATTTTAAGGAGACAGTCTTGACCATCAGCGGTCAAGGTTGTATTGTAGCATTAGTTCAGAAGTGAACTTGTGAAATGCTGGGTTTAATCCTCAAACCTTGAAGGCACTGAGCATGTTGGAAGGCTAGGAACAAGTTCCTGGATTTTTATCAAAACAAGCAAGAATTAATCATGTCTTGGGGGGAAACTTGAGCTCTGAGGTTCCCTGGCTTTCTGGTTTAACGAAGCCTTAACGAGTTGACTTTCAGGACACATCTAAAGGCACTGCTTTTAATTCAATCCCCGCCCCCCCACCCCATTTTTTCTCTCAGCAGACCTAACCAAACATGTTGAATGATTTTATAACTTCGTTCGATAATTATTTTCCAAGTCACTGTATTCTATGATATGCTCTGTAACACAGTGTAGAGATGTACATAACCAGTGGAATAGTCCCCTCAGGAGGACAGACATGGGGAAAAAGTTCTTGCAGGCTCTAGGATCAGGCTTGAGGCTGTTTGGATAGAGACTTTTATGGTCCCAGGTGTGACCTAAAAGGGTGGGAAGTACTGGGTCTTGGTAGGTATGTCCCTTGGCCTGTGGACCTTACCATATAGGGATGGGCATGGATGAAAGAAGGATAGATGGGACATAAAGTGCAAGACTCAGGGCAGGGCCTGGGTCTAGGAGTGGCATGGGAATTTGGTATTGTCAAGGACCAAAAGGACTGGTGAAGCGGAAAGGAGGTAAGCATGGAAGTCTGTGATTATAAGATGAAATTGATGAGATAAGCTTTAAGGACCATGACAAGGTGTGGATTTTTGTTTTGTTGGTATGCTTGTTTGCCAGTCAGACTGCATTTAGGTCTGCAGAGCCTTAGGTCTGGAAGCTGACTGGGTCCTTGTCTGAGGCTTATCTGAAAGCTTTGGTACAGGAGACTATTTGAAAGAAAGGGTTCGAGATTTCAGCTAGTGTGTAGTCAAGCAGAGGTCAAAGTTGACCAAAATATTTAGATTGAACCAAAGTGATATATATCACAGCCCTGAGGCACACCCATGGGCCTGGCACTGGAGATAGGACCCGTTCTAACTCACCCCAAAACTGGGCAGGAAGGAGAAGGCTGCATACTTTGCTATGAAGCTGACAAATCTGCCCATGTACCCTTTTATGTTTCATGGTGTATTGGTTTCACTTACAAATGTTCCGAGGTTCTTTACATGGACATCTTTCTTTGCTCCTTACCTGCTTGTAAACTGAACGCTAGTTTGTCTGATTCTCAAGTCCTGGTTCTGTAATCTCAACCTCCAGCCTTTGGGTTACATATTAACTCTTTGTCTTGCTAGCTTTCCAGTGTAAGCTGATTTAGCTAGCCTGTCCAACATCCTGATGCCACATGGCAAACACCGATCCATTTCTGACCACTTAGAATCTAACTTCTACCCTAGCTAGAACAACCTCTGCCTCCTAGCAAGGAGAAATTGAGCATTTTGTTAAGAATCACTGGATTCAGAGCACCTGCTTCATTGCCCTGGCAATAATGCAATGGCTCTGTTTTTCTTTAGTCCCTGGGCCTGGGGAATATGACACTACAGAAAGAAAATTCAGAGCCCCGAGGAAAGGTTCCTGCTGGGTCCACCTAGTCAGTGAAGGTTGGAATGCAGATACAGACCCCACTTTCACATATTGGGGCTAGTTGCTGCTGCAGACAGCTATAAACCCATCCCTATTGACCCATTTAGGCAAATTTAGAGGCAGTTCAGCAGAACTCTCTGAAACTAGGCAGTCACAGTGATTCATGAATATCCATCCAGAGCTTTGGTTGGGAATTGAGGGGTGCTGGTGAGTACAAACTGATGGCATTTTTAACATACTGCATTTTAGGAAATATGGAGAGTGATAGCTCTGCTCCTGCAATCCAACAGCTATTTCCAGAGGGAGAGCAACAAAGATCCCTCAACAAGAACTGGTAGGCATTGCTCATCTGCCAGCTTTATGGGCTATTTGGGTGGGGGAGAGAATGAAGGGGAGTGATCCAAGCTTCCACCACAATTTAGTTACATCCTCAAGAGAGGATTATGCAGTGAGCTAACTCAGGTCATCAGGCTTGAGCCTCCCAGTTTAAGAGGCCTCTATACAAGGCTAGAGATGGGACAAGCACACTCTTTGCCTCCCTCTCTCTCAGGTGGTAGCAGGGCCAATCCCCAGGGTGCAAGCATGTGTGTGTTCACTTGTGTGCACATGTGCATGCCCGTCCCCCTCTGTGTGCCAAGCAGGGCACCTATATCCCTATAAGACATTATGCTTTTTAAAATGCAGATTGCATTATGCATATTCTATTTCTAAAAGATGCTTGCTTAAAGACCATCTATTGCACAAAAAGTATAGATTAATTTTAAGGTTTTGCTACTGTCGATAATATTTCAGATCACCTTCCGCTTTCAATTGACCTCTTTCCTAAAGAGAAAAACTTTGGGAGTGTTTTGCACTTGATGCTTGCACTTTAAAGATGCCCCTCGGCAATCCTTGGCAATAGTAACTAATGTTTAATAGTAGGAGCAGGACTTCTGCCATTTGGGAGACAGCAGAATAGCTGAGAGCCTTGCTCTGAGTTAGATGCACCTGGATTCAAATGTCCACTCTGCCATTTGCAGGCTGCGAAGACTTGGGCAAATTTTATAATCTCTCTGCCTTAATTTCCTCATTTGTGAAACTCCTAAAGGGCTTTAGTAAAGATGACATAAGATAAAAGCTGTAAAGTCCTTATAGCACATAGCATGTGTCCAAATGCGTGATATCAAGGTTTACTGGTCTTTATCACTGATGAATGCTCTTTAAATATTCACAGGACATTTCTTGTATGTAAAAATGTTAATTACCAAAGCATTATATGAAAAAGATTGTTTCATCTCTTGCCATTTTCAAATCATGTTTTTTCCCCTCAGGAAAAAACTCGCAGTGTAGAAATATTTTCATGTACTAAAAGTAGATCGAATTGTTTTGTTAAAGGTCCCCAAAAAGGATAAATGTGATTTGGTTTGTATACAAACAATGAGCTATAGCTCACTTAGTAATGGCATCTTTTCAGAGTTAACTAGACTTTCACTGAGAAGACTGCATGAGTCATTCCCCTTCCACATATACAATTATACTAAAGTGGCTAAAATACACTTTAATAATCTGAATTTAGATAAATGTAATTCTCTGAGCTCTGGTAAAGAAATGCACTTTTATCAGATATGCTTTAGTAGTTTTCAAGATCAAAATGTCCCAAAGAAGCTAAAATTAAACTTCCTGC
>NW_006441071.1:11624235-11628719 GCF_000325575.1 Pteropus alecto
AGGAATCAAGGGATGTTTTGGTCAGTGGCCTCAGAATTCTTTCAGACCTAGCCAAAAACCATATTTCTTCATCTCTAGAATGATCAAAAGGCAATATAAGAAAGCTCTCAAGCAAAAAGGACACATAATCTTTTCTTTTCCTTTAAACCTAACAGTTTGGTAATTAATGTATCTTCCTCTCATTTGAGAATTGCACAGATAGTCCCTATATCAGAATGACAGAATTCCAGTGGTTCATTTGTGGGGGTGAGTTATGTGGAAATTAGAATGCATTCTCCATAGAAAACCATATTTTGCATATGGTTAGCTATGTTTAACCCATAATGCTCTGAAGTAGAGTTGCAACAAGACTATAGGACTTGGCCATTTGATGAACAATATTTTTACTGGAATATGTGTTCAGGGGTCCAACTAAGGATGCCAAGAATAGGGGACTCTTCCCTCCTCTACCATACCCTACTTCTAAGTGTCTGTCAATTAGGTCAGAGAACATCCCTGTAAGATGATTGGGAGGAGGGTAATGAGGTGTGGAGCTAGAGGCTTTTCGAGTTTGGAGCCTGGGGGATCATGTGTTGTGGGAAGCTCAGAATTCTTTCTTTCTCAGCTTCAGAGTAGCTTCTGGCACATTTCCTTTCTTTTCCTCCACTTACCCCAATAACTGATCCTCCTCCTCCTCCCTCCACTGCCACAAACAATCTCTTCTGAAAAGAATTTCTCTCTTCTCATTTTGGATCAGAACAAGGAGTTCCCTCTACTTGTCTGGTCCTGAAGCAAATACACGGACTTTGTCAGATACTCTATGGCATTAACAACAACAATAACAAAAATCCTTCTGACTTCCTTCTCAGTATTGCAAGTAGGTTAAGGTCAAAACCCTAGTTAATTGTAAGTCTTTTTCTACTAATGGGTGTAAGGTTTACCCATATTTCACAGGGAATCACAGATGTAGGCTTTAATAATAAACATTTCATCAAGAGATGCGGCTGGTAGAAGTTTAGGGGTAAAGAGCACGACAGTTGGGTTTGCGTGGCGCAACATAGGATAAAATGACTGTGTGAGTAGCACCCCCTAGTGTTGAGAAGAAGCTGAGTGGCAGTAGGTGGCTATGAGAAGAGTGTTACAGAGTCTCTCTCTATTCTTTTGCTTTAAACCACTCCTATAAAGACAGGAGCCCTAGATGCCGGGTTCAGTTGCTCAGAGACTTCTGAGTAAAGTGCTTAAGGTAATTCAAGAAACAGCACCCAGGAATGAAAGCACAACTATAATACCATTAAAAGGGACCAGGGAGAGAGGTGATATTCAAGTGGCAGGCAAGGAGATAGACAGCAGAAGCTAGACCAAAGTAAGAGATTCCCAGAGGAGCCTGGAGAGACTTCCAGTGCTACAAGGAGTGTTCTAACCATTTCCTTTTCTGGGACTCTCAAGCTCTAGGAGGAAAGGAAACTTTAGAAGGCACAGAGTGGACTTACATATCATTTCTCAGATCTCCACCAATCCTTCCTGGGCTAAGGACAATAGTGCCAAAATTGAAGTGAGGAACTTTTAAAGCTTTCTGGAGGTAGACATCTGAGCAGGTGAAGCAAGTAGAAGTAAAAGCCACAAGGCTTTTCAAGCACAGTTAGTTATTGGCTGCCTGCATATTGTTAAGTTTTTAGTGACTTCAGATGCCTCCTTGGTTTGAACCTGCCTCCCTCCTGTCCTATGGAGTTTCATGAGCTGTGAGGAGGACCTAGTCAGTTCCTGGACTTTCTTCTGTTATTTATTGTCCTTTATTTATTGAGCATTTACTGTGTTCCAGACACTGCATTAGATGCTGGGGATATAACAGTGAATAAAAGTGACCAAAAAAATCTCTGCTTCAATGGAGTTAACATTCAGATGAAGAAACAGACTGAGAAAGATAAATAGCAAAAAATATAATCCGTGATATATAGTGCTAAAGCTAGAAATGGTCATTAAAATTATACATAGGGTGACCAAAATGGGTGACTTTTGTGTAAAAATTTGAAGGAGATTGTATTAGCCTGGTGGGGCTATCATAAAAAGATACCATATACTGAGTGACTCAAATAGCAGACATTTATTTTCTCACAGTTCTAGAGGCTGGAAGACTAAGATCAAGGTGCTGGTAGGGTTAGTTTCTGGTGAAACCTCTCTTCCTGCCTTGAATATAGCTCTGCCACTTACTAGCTGTGTATTCTTGGGAAAGTTACTTTAACCTTTTGAGTCTTGGTTTCCTAATCTATAAAATTGGAATAATAAAAAACGTATGTTGAAGAACTATAGGGAGGATTAAATAAAGCATGAAATGCATTAGAATAGTTTCTGGTCCATAGTAAGTGACATAAATGTTAGGTCTTATTACTATAAATGTTTCATCTCTAGTACTGCCTCAACTCAATGGTCATTGGTACATCTGAAGATATTTTATACCTCTCCATTTGTAGTTTGTGGCTTTCTGGGTGCCAATGAGTAGGGTGTTACTAATGATTAGTATTTTAGGGATTTGGGGTTAATAATGGTCTGGAAACTGTAAGAGTTGTGAAATGGTATATTTTGAGGAGTAGAGCAATGTAGTGAATTATATGATATTTTCATGGTGGAAATGTTGATCGGCTAAATTGTAAGAAGTATTTAAGGGGTGACATGAAGGCACAGTATCCTTTGCTTGTGTTTGTGCAGCCTGAGGAACCATTTTGTAGGGCAGCTTCCAGTTGTAGGATTTTGTTATGTAATAAAATCTGGCTGGTCTTTGTCTCTGGTTCTTTGGAGAGAGCCTCTAAGTCCTTAGATTCAATCAATCCTACCTACGTAATGAAGCCCCAGTTAAAACTCTAAACACTTGAAGCTTAAGTGAGCTTCCTAGGTTGGTAATCATACACTGATGTGTTGGGATAGTGATGTGTCCTGAAGACATGGGAGCTTCAGGTCTCCTTCCAGATCTTATTCTATGTGTCTCTTCATTTGGCTGGTCCTGATTTGTATCCTTTATAATAAAACTGTAATATAGTATAGTGCTTTTCTGAGTTCTGTGAGTCATTCCAGTGAATTATGGATTCTTAAGGGGTGGTAAGAGCCCCCAAGCTTGTAGCCGGTTGGTCAGAGGTATGGTAGCCTAGGTTACAATACAGGTTTCTAAGTCAATACTGTGATATTTGAAGATATACTACCAGGTAAAAATGTGACAAAAAGGAGAGGCTAAGCATGTGAAGCCAAGCTAATTAGGAAGAAATCAATTAACTAGGACCTTCTTTGCAGCAGGCTAAAGAGAGACCTTTATATCATAAAACTTCTTTCTGGAAAAAGAGCAGAATATACTTCCACTAATGCCCAGGCAGAGAAATGGTTTATTAAACACCATGAACAACTAAGGTGACAAGGCATCTCAGAAAGAAAGAGAAAAATCTCCAGAAAATAAGTTACAGACATGGAAATATATGACTTAAATGACAGAGACTTCAGGATGGTACTTCTGAAAAAAACTCAATGAGATCCAAAACAACTCAAATCAACAATTCCAGGAATTGAAAAAACATGTAGATGAGCAGAGCAAGGAGATTGAAACCCTCAAAAAGAACCAAACAGAGCTTCTGGAGATGAAGAATACACTAAAAGAGATGAAGAATGAAATAGCAAGCTTGGGAAATAGAGTCGACCAAATAGAGGAAAGGACAAAATACAAGATCTAGCTGATCCCATCGGGAGAGGAAACATAAGAATAATGGGCATCACTGAAGGCAAGGAAAAGGAACAGGGACTAGAAAGCATTTTCAGACAAATAGTGGATGAGAATTTCCCAAATCTAAGGAAGGAGCTGGAGCTTGAAATTCAAGAAGTCAACAGAACACCCAATTATCTCAACCCAAAAAGGCCTTCACCAAGACACATTGCATTAAAGTTATCAAAACTCAACAACAAAGACAGAATTCTCAGGGCAGCCAGAGAGAAGAAAATGATAACTTATAAAGGTAAACCCATTAGATTATCCTTGGACGTCTCAGTGCAAACATTACAAGCCAGAAAGGAATGGAATTAAATATTTAAACTATTGCGTGAAAGGAACTATCAGCCTAGAATAATGTATCTAGTTAAGCTCTCCTTTAGATATGAAGGAGAAATTTAGACTTTCCAGACATACAAAAACTGAGGGAATTCTCCACTACGAGGCCTGCACTATAGGAAATACTGACAGGGGTCAGCTCGCCTAAAATAAAACAACCAAAAGCAACAACAACAACAAAAAAAACATAATTAGAAGTAAAGTGACTATCAGGCAAATCAAAGCAGAGGAGTGCAATCCTTACTAAAAACAGGGCATTATAAGCTTAAATAATAAGAAGAGAATTGCTATAGCAAGATAGTAATGAATGTTCAGCATCCATAGGGACAAACTGAGATAACAATGACTGAAAGGGGAGTATTCAAAGATCCAAATTCACAAAGGGGAATGGAGATAAGGCACACACAGAAAAAAATGGATGACT
>NW_006441071.1:11631959-11648929 GCF_000325575.1 Pteropus alecto
TACTGACATTTGCAACAACCTGGATGGACCTCGATATAATCATGCTAAGTGAAACAAGCCAGACAGAAAACGTTGAAAATCACATAATATCACTTATATGTGGAATATAAACCTAAAAGCAACAAATGAGCAGGACAAACAAACAGAGACTCATGGACATGGACTATAGACTAGTGGTTACTAGTGGAGTGAGGGAGGAAGGGAGAGGTAGACAGAGTAAAGGTGGTCAAATATAGGGGGGTAGGTCAAGGGTTAAATGGGTAAAGGGGACCAAATATATGGTAGCTGAAGGAAACTGGACTTTGGATGGTAAACACACAATAGAATATACAGATGTCAAATTACAATGTACACCTAAAAGTTATATAATTATATTAACCAATGTTACCCCCATAAACTTAATTTAAAAAAAAAAAACACCCAAAACCTAGGTGACTCTTCTCTTTTATGGTGTAGACATGAGACCCAAGGAGTATCAGAGAGGATTTATGTGGTGGTTAAGTCTTGGCATCACAGCCCCGCTTATATTCACTATTTTAAAATTGTATCCTGCCCTCAGCCTTGGCCTGGAATGAGTCTAGGTGGTCACATGGCACCTCTGTATGTCTGCCCTGGTCTCCTTTTAGTAGAACATATTCTGTGCTTAGATATGTTCCAAAAACAGCAACAACAATAAAAAACCCATATCTATGTGACATTACAGGCCAGTTCCCATCTGATTGAGTCTTTTTATGTCTTCGTTCTTATGTTCTAGAGAGAAAGTTTGTCTCAGCCAAGTCTATGAATTTGTTCCTCTGAGTTAGATAACCATTTCTTCTCCAATTAGCTGCAAGTTATTGAGAGTGGGAGACAGAGAAGCAGAAAAGTCTCCTTGGAGACGTGGTACCATGTTGGATACATCAATCTTGATGCTATGGATCTGAGGCCAGGTAGCCATGGTTAGGGTAGAGGTGATCAAAACTTTTGACTTCCAGAAGACCCACTTCTATTCTTGAGGTGATCAATTGTTTGAGTAGTAGTATAGATAAAGGGAGGATAAACTTTTAATTTTCTTGGTGAACTCTCAGGAATTGCCAGACATTTTTGAATGTCTTAGGTATCTGCTTAGTAATTTCTGAGAGATGATCAAGTGGCATGATAATATGTTCATACTAGCTGGCCAAGATGTATCATCTGGAAGGCATTCTTCCACTTGTTACTTGCCTTATGTGATGAGGCTCTAGGCACTGGAAATTGTGGCATCATCAAGCCTCTCATCAATAGATCTGGTTAGCAGGTCTCAAATGGTGACTGCATTGAGGCCCAGTAGTTTTGATAGAGTGACACTCATTCTTTTTCCTTACATTAAAGTTTATGGGCAAGAACTGAAATTACATAGTCAGATGCAACTGACCTCATCCCCTAGTAGAATTAACAAATGATATCATTGTCCCCTTGGTTGGTAGGGCCATCAAGAACATTGCTGAGCAGTATGAGAAGACCTACTGATCACTGCTTACCTCTCTTTAGTCCATGCAAGTAGGTATGTGATATAGTTTCTCTCAAATATAGAGCATAGAAGTAATCTCCAGAGTAGCCTCAGTAGTTTCCAGAATTTCTCTGGGGGTGATGCTAGCAATATGTTGGTTGTGGTATGTTACAATGCTAATAAACAAGGGCTTGGTACTCTAATCCCATTCTTGTTAGCTAAATGGGTAGTGTCATCTGTGGGAATTATAACTTTCAACCCTTGTTCTACCTTCTACCCCAACTCATTCACTCATCTGGGTGATGTAAGACCAAAAAACTGAGAGCCTCAGGGAATTTTGTTCCAATTTCCTTCCCAACCTTCCCAACCTGTGGTTTTCAGGGGTTGAGGATCTAGGTCTGGGGCATCTTTAAGGTGTTCATATATTCTAAGAGAACTATTGGAAATTGTATCCTAAAGTGGCTAAGTTAAATAGACTGAAGCTATGCTACAAAATGCAAATAGGGCTAAATGAGCAGAGGTGTTCAATTCATAAAAGAAGACAGGCTAGACAATGAGAGCAAGCAATACACAGAAAGGGTAGAAGCAAGTAGAAGAAAAGAAATCAGGAGAAAGCCTTTAATCCAGAGTCCACATGCTCATGGAAGCATTTTATTTTGTGTCTATGGCTATTGATGCAGGTTTGCTGGAGTCCAATAAAAGAGCCAAAGCAAAATGAATTTGCAGCTTCAGCATTGTTAGTATCAAGTCTTTTCAATTCTACATATTTATCAACTTGCAAACCTATCTATCCCTCTCGCCCATGCAGTTGTTTCATAAGCCTTGGAGATTCTACCTCTGACACTTCTCAATTGATTTCTGTGGTGTCCAGAGTGACCAACCTATCAAAAATACAAATTTGACTTAAGTACCTTTAATTCCTCCCCATTTCCTACAGGATTAAATACTAATGTCTGAGATATTATGATCTTTCCCCTGCTTATTTCTTCATCTTTATCTCTCACTTTTCCCACCTCTCTAGCCACAATGACTTATTGGTATTTCTTAGAACACGACATTCTATTACATTACTTCATGACTTACTTCCTCTGGATATTGTCTAGAATGTTCTACTTTTATCTGTCTGGCAAATTCCTACTAGTCCTCTAAGTCTGTCTCTCTGAGTTCTTTGACCTACCAAGGCAGATATGAACACCCTTTCTTTATAGATTTCCTCTATTTTAGCACCTACTTCAGTGAATTGCAATGATTTGAAAATCTGTTTTTAGAGAGCATATACCATGTTTAATTAATTTTGTGCCTTCAGAGCCCAACACAGTACCTGACACATAGTAGGGTCTCAAACTATCTTTGAATAAAAGCTTGAGGAACTTGTTAGCTTGTTCATGTTATGGATAATCTTTAGGATCCAAGATTTGATATCTAAAGTATGTGATATTGATTCCTTCATTAATACAACAAGTATTTTTTGAACATCTACCCTAAGTCAGGCATGGGAATACAATGATGAACAAAAATAGTTATGTCCTTTACTGCTCTCAGGGAGTTGAGGATTTATTGGGAGAAACTGTTACTACATTTGTTTGAATTATTAAATAAAATAGAACATATTTTGGATTTGGCCCACGATGTCAGTCTGAGATTTTCCAAAACACAAGGCTTTCTGCAATATGAGGAATATTTTGGGTTTGTATGCTGCAAGTTTGTCTCTAGTCCTTCAGCATAAAAAACCATTTTGATTGATAAACATACAAATTAAAAAACAAATGTAAAATAGTTGAATGTTTTGTTTTAATCTAAGCAAAACTTTGTCTTCAGAAATCTGTGGGATGCATCAGTGACTTTATAGTTTACCAAGTGCTTTTGTATTTATAGTGGTATTTGGTTTTGCTTATAGGAAAACAAAGGAAATATAGAGGGAGCATTCAAGAATCAACAAAACGTTCTTAGACTGGAGGGACTACCTTTAGGCAGCGAGAAATTATCAATATATACCCACGCAAACAAAAGTCTTAGTCCCCCTGCTGAAAGAGAATAAGACACTAACTTCTACGTCAGGCAGTGTGACTGGAGGAATGAAAGAAGCTGCCAGGTCCTGACATTTTGAAAATAGAAAAGGAAAGCAAAAACAAAAAGCATCATAGCTCCTGTGAAACTCAGATAGGAGAAAGTTTGAACAAACCAAATGAGGTTCCTACTATTTTGACATCCCCTGAGGGTCAGATTCTGTTTCCTTTCAGTTGGAGTTAGCTATAAACAAGGACAGACTTGGAGTCAAGGTGACCATGTGATGCACAATCCCTTAGTTATGTCCATTCAAAGGCATTACAATCAGCATTACAGGAGATGGGCATTCTGTTTTAGATGTTGCTTAAGAAAGGGTTTATCTTTCTCGAATTTGGCTAGGCTGTTTTCCCTCCAGGCCCTCAGCTAGAGGTGATAACTAAGAATTGCTGCAGAACAGAGAAGCAACTTTCTTCCTTTTAGGTGGCATGCTGCTGTGGCAGAGACATGTTGCCACAGGGTGAAACTTTAAAACCCTCATTTTGCTATATAAAAAGATAAAAAATAACTAGATATCGTTTATGTTACTTTTCTAGTATAGCCTCTTTTCAAATAGTTCCAGAAATATGCATGATAGTTTATCATGCCAAATGTTAATAAAATCATGCTTATTTGGCAGAATTTTTTAATGTTTGTTATAATAAACTAACACATATTTTTGGAACTATTTGCAAATATCTAACCACCATGCTGTATAATTGAAACTAATATAATATTGAATGTCAACTGTATTTGAAGAATAAACTATTAAAACATTCTTATAAAATTAGTTCATTCTTTATGTGTCGATTACTAATTAAAATGTTTAAGAAAATAAATAAAGCACAAGGCAAAGTAAAGTTACAATTTCAGCTTGAGTCCAAAGTAGTTAACAATCTCCTAATGAAGCTAAAATTATTTTGCTTAATTAGGAGCTTTAAAAAATCAAGTTTTATAAAAGTTATAGCATTATGTAACAATTAGTCTACTAATACCGCCCCCTCCTTCTGAAGGTCTCAGAGAAAAACAAGTTTTTCTTGATCATCTTTTAAAAATAAAAATTGTAGACCAGTTAAAGTTTTCAAGGTTCCTGCTGCGATTTAGGAAAGGAAGGTGATGGGGAGGGGATATATCTCTTCCAAGTTCTAAACAGAAACCTTCTTTGGAAGACTTAGTTTTCCAGAAAAAGAGTTTGGGCTTTGGCCTTAGACCCCTCTGGAGCCATTGCCTTGTCCATTTAAATGCAACCCCAGGGAGGCTAGTACACTGATGTATTTCATCTACAAACTTTGGTGTAAAATAACTGAGTACAAAACATTGGGTTCGCTATCTCAACTGCAGCAAATATCTATGTACGAATGGGCAATGCTTTTCTCAAAACTGGATTCTGTCCATATCCTGAATTAACTTTACCACTGTAGCTAGGTTGCTTGTTTTTGATAGGTAGAGTTGCAATTGTGATGAGGGAAGGGAATTCTTGCACTAGTGAGGTAACCACGCAAAGTAACCAGTGGACTTATTCTGGCTCCCTAAAGGGAAGCAGGTCATTCCCACTTCCCGTAACCAGATCATCTCCACTTCCAGGAATTGGATCATCCCTACTCCCTGAAATTGGGAGTGGATCATCTCCACACTCTGCTGAAGAAGGAAGGCAGTCATTGCTAATCTCTCTGCCACCTGCGACTCTGGACTTGATTGTCCCCATCAGACCTTCAAAGGATCGGAATGCGGCTGACTGCTTCATGTCTCCAAGCTTCCTACAGATGGCAGAGCTCATGGTGGACAGGGCAGCTGACATCTTTTGTCTCATGTAGGCGTTGGGGACCTGAACATCATGCCAGCTCTTTGACAGATTCTGCTGCAGGCCCACCAAGGCCGTGAGGCCCAGCTTCCTCTTGAGCTCCACGCAGCGTCTTTTTTTGGCTGCCAGTGCGTGGTGTAGGGTCACAATTTCTGCCTCCAATTTAGTGAGCTCAGATTTGAGCTCCTTTTGCTCAGCCTCTGTGAGATCCTGTGGTTCGGCAGCTGGGTAGGGTTCATGTGTGCTCACAGAGGTCTCTGTCATGACACCTGGCATGGACTGAGAAAGATCTTCGTTAAGAGAGTCCAGGTCCAATTCTTGGTAGAGAGAGTCGAACTCGTGGCCAGTGGAGAAATAATCTTGGCTAGGAAAGCTGAAATCTAGGCCTGCAGGGTCAGACTCTAGGCTGGAGGGATCCATATCTTGGCGGGTGGAATCAACGCCACTGCATATGGATCGATATCCTGGTGTATGCACCGGACTGCCTGGCCCCACGAGATCTACTTCCGGGTTAAGGGTGAGGGTCAGAGGTCAGGGTCACAGAGGTGGGATTTTTCGGCCTGAAGGCTACAATGGGCGGGACTGGGCTCAGGCTTCCTGCTGCGCATGCTAATAGTGGTGTTTCGACATCACAGCGAGCCTGTGAGGTAAGCCGTGCTATTATTATTAGAGAGGAGAGATATTTTCTCTCCTGCCACAGTCTGACTCCCCTTACAGACCTCTTTCTACCACACCAGCCATTTTCAAACCCTTCAAAATCAGTTGAACTCTTTGTACTGACAGAAACTTATGAAAAAGCCCAATACATAAAATAAATAACAACTTCTCCAAAGTGGGGCAGAGGAATCTAGAATGCCTGGCCTCATACCCTACTCATTTTCCCTTTCTAGGTTCCCAGAGGGATCCTGAGAAACTCCTAGCACCCCTCGTAAAGTGGATTTGAAGGCCCCTCGGAACTCTTGAGTCCAATAGTGACTAACATGCTCCCAGGGCATGAATTATCAACAGTGCCAGAGGCTTGGAATAGCAGAACTCAAAAAGTGAGTCAGACCAGTCACAACTGTCTGTTGTTTTGGTGGGGAGAAGGAGGAAGAATGAGTAAATCTGTAATAGTGTGTCAAATTTAAGCTTAATAAATAAGTAAAGACTATTGTACTGTGAGAATTTAGGAGAGAAGGAATAAGACATGCAAATGGACAGTGCATGAGTTTTCAATATTGCAGTTGCATCTTCTTTCTTTTCTAAGCATTCACTCACATTTCTGAAAGCATGTTTGCCTCCATACATGGTTATCAGTTGTGGGAGGTAGTCTGGACAGTAAAGTAGAAGAAATTGGATAGGGTCTGTCAGGATATCAACCCACTATATCCCCTCTTTCTGCTCAGAGCTTGAAATTTATACAGTGGAAAAATCAGGACTTCAATCCAGTGAAGGCAGGTGATCAGGGATCCCATAGCTGATTATGTGGCTGTGGATTCTCAGGGAATAACCTTGAGCAAGTCTTAAGATTCTAGAGCTTTCGTTGGATATTCTGGTAATTCTTGGCACAGGGTTTAGAACCAGCAAAATGTGGGAGACAAAGCAATTTATATGTTTTATAAATAAATTATTAAAACTTGAATGTATAAAACAAAGCCATACCGTTCACCACATCTGGGTTGTTTGGTAATGAAAGAAGTGAGATTGTAGTTAATTGATACATGGGTCTAGAAATAATTAGGGACTTGTACCAGTACCAGCAGCTTTAACCATTTGACTTCTTTTGTTATAAAAGATTGATATGGAGCTTCTTGATTACATCAATTTATAAAAATAATCCACATTGGTGGTTGCCACTGCTTCTGAAAAACTGACAATTTGCCCTGTAGTCTGGTCATTTGCACTGCTAGATTTAACTGTAGTGAGTTCTCTAGGTCTTTATTTCTATTATTACAGAACTACTACCATGAACATTTTGTTTAGTTTAGCTGAATAGCATGAAAAATGTTTAAATATTTAATTGAGTCTGTAAATAAGGCATGTAGTTGAAACCCTAATTCAGTAAGAATGTTTCAGGAGTAGGCGGGGAAAATTGGTAGTTGGGTTTTTCTTGCAGAAAGCCAGGATATTTTATTTGATTTCAGTTTGCAAGTTATTTTCACAACAATTTTACATCATAGCTCAGCTCTATCATTAATATATGCAGTGAGTCACCCTCCCCATAGATATTCTTCAGCATGAACTGGAATATTTGCAGCAGTTTACAGCTGCAAGTGTTATTGCTAGCAATCCTCATATTTCAAAAGTTGAGTTCATCTTCATTTAGGACCTAGATGACATTTCCTTTCAGCATCTCTTTTATGTGTACTAATTAGCTTTAAAAAAATACTTAGATATATTATGGAATAGGATTTTCTTGTCTGAAGTCCAAACATACTATCAGGATATTAACTCTGAACTTATTAGTAACTGGTTTTCACTCTCTTTGGTGGTGTATATAATTGTAGTAAGAGTCCCTGGGGCAATTAGCACCCCGTCCCCACAGATGTCCATTTGTATGAGTTAATATGTACAGGATGAAGGGGCTTGTTAGAAGGAATTTTGTGTATAGATCCTCAGAGGTAGAAGAAGAATGATAGACATGAAGGGATGGAAAGAAGGGAAAGGAAAATGATCAAAAGATGTAGGAACTTCTCTAGATTAAAAATGAAGATTATTCTTATTGGAAACATGAAAGCTGCATATAAAAATGCCTGTAAAGGGTTGAAAGGGCTTCTTAAACACTATTTTGTTCCAGAGAATGGACTTCCTTTGATGCTTGCAAAAACACTCGTGGTTGCAGAAATTCTCCCAGACTTTGAACCAGAAACTGCCTTCTTAATGCTGAAGATGAAGGGCAAGGAAGCCCATGGACAACATTTTAAAGCCCATTGCCCTCTGTTTAGGGCAATATGAGCAGACTTTAGGAAGAATTTCACAGTGGAAGATGTTCTCATTCCCTTTTTTTTTCATTTGGATCAGGAAAGTGGGAACAAATTCTCTCTTCCCAGAACTTTTGACCTTTGTTTTCTTTTTATATTTTGGAAGCGAGAATGTTGGAAGATAAGTCCTATGGGCAACAGTGGGGAGTCATTTAAGAGAAGAAAGTGTCCAAAGCTGGCACATGAGCCAGTAAAGGCTTGGTTGGTTATGGGGTGATGGATATAGGGCATCTGTTCTGCCAAGAAACTGAGGGCTTGCCTTGTTTCTCTAGTCAGGATCTGGAAATTCAGAGGATATCTTAAAAGGGAACAGGGGGTTGCAAAAAGACAAGATTAACTCTTGCTTCTCATTATCACCTCCCCCAACCAACACACTTCCTGAATCACATGCAATTCCAACAAAGGTATAGACTGCTGCTAAAATGTCTGCAGGGGACCCAGATTACTTGACCCTTAACTAAGCAGGAAAATTTATCTGGAGAATGTTCAAATTTTGAGTATTAGGAGATACACCTTTCCTCAAGTGCTTGGGCACAAAGTGGACATCTACAGAGAGTACAGAGCAGAAGCACATGGAAGGGCTGGTCTTGAGCACAGAGGACTCCCAGAAGTAACTGGGGAAACTTGAATGTGTGCGTGCTGAAGTCCTGAAGCTTGGCACAGGGTTTAGAACCAGTAAAATGCGGGGGACAAAGCAATTTAACTCACTTATGTCCATAAGATGCAGAGGTCGGGGGACAATCAGACTATTAATAGAAAATTCACGATCATTTAAAGGTTATGACCATTGTGGTGGATTTGGTTTAATATGAAAAACCTGAGGCCTGGACTCTACTCCCTCGTTACATAGCTATTCTTGTCTAAAAACTGTCATGCCTGCTATTGCAACAGCATAATTACTTTATTTCCTAGATTCTGAGACACAATCAATTGTAAGACACATTTTTTGTTTTAATAAAAGGTTTCTAGGAGGAAAAACCTACTATATTAAATTGTTCATTGATTTTAAGATGCAACCCTAATTTTAGAGGCATTAAAATGCCACAGAACTATGCATTTTAGAATTAAAGAAATACAGTGGTAATACAGCAAGCTACAAACAGTTATGGTTCTGCTTGATTCTTCTATTGGAATTCAGAATGGACCTTCATTTACATTGTTTTTTCTTTCTGAATGAAAGGTTAGAGGGAAATTAGAATTTATTAAATATCTGATACAATAATAAAAATAATGAAGATTTCTAATATTTATTGACCGTTTATTATGTGCCGGGAATTGTTCTAAGTGCTTTCTTTTCACATATTATTTTATTTAATCGTCATAATAATCTTGAAAAGTAGGTATTAAAAACACTATTAATCTCTGAGAGACTCAGTTTCCCCATTTTTGAAGGTCAGGAAACTGAGATGCACAGAAAATAACTTGTTCGAGTTCGCATAGTTATTAAGTAGCAAACTTGGGATATCAATCCATAAACTTAAGCTTGCTTAGATTCTTTTTAAACTCTTTTTTTTACTTTTTATTCTCTTAAAAATTCTGAAATAAATCATGTATACAAAAGTTTATATATGTACTTTAAAATTATGAATATGTACTCACTATTCAACTAAGAAATAGTATGTTTCTAATGTTTTTGAAGCTCACTACATGTCCTCTCATTTTCTTTCCCCTACTTAACCTCTACTCCAAATTTTGGGTAGGTCATTCCTTTTTTTCTTTGTAAGTTTTTAACACCTATCTATGTATCTATAAATAATGTATTATTTAGTTTTGCCTTTTTTTGGGCTATTAAATTTATTTTAATTGAGGCTAAATTGACATAACATATTAGTTTTAGGTGAACAACATAATGATTCAATATCTGTATATATTGTGAAATGATCACCATAATAAGTCTAGTTAAAATCTGTTACCATTTTTGAACTTTGTATACAAGGAATCATATCTTCCATATTCTTCTGTGGCTTGTCCATTGTTTTTAGGATTCATCCATAGTGGTGGTATTGCTAGTTTATTCATTTTCACTGTTGTATAGTAGTCCATGATATGCATATACCACAACATATTTATATATTCTGTTTATGCAAATTGTTTACTGAGACACTGAGTGATTTGAATGTCAATTTCTTGGTCAGTACCACCCCAGGCTTCAGGCCTGTCTAAGGTCTATTTCTGCACATATGCTTAATGTTTTCTTTATGACTTCATATTTATTTATAATAGACTTTTCCTTCCTGAAATATATCCTGAAACATATTTGAGGCATCATCTCTCCAGCCTTACTTCTTCCCACCATACGCTTTATACTTCAGGCATATTAAATTACTGCAGTTTTGAAGCTGCAAGTTCACCATGCTCTTTTACCTCTAGGCCTTTGCCCATATTTCTCTTTCTGCTTGGAATGCTTATTTCCTAGCTAACTCTTGTCTACCTATCAGCAGTCATCTAGTTACAAAAGCCTTCTTCCGCTATATTCTCCTTGAGCTAACTGAGGGGGCTTCCTGCTATCACCTCAGGGTTAAGTAAGAGCTGGTTTTCTAAAATATTTAATATCTAACTGAACAAAACCCCATGGTTGCACCTGGTGCCTGGAAAGACTGTGTAAAAGGTCTGTTTTGTAAAGTAGTAACTGTGATGAACAGGAAACATGGAAATACCACTTAGAATTATCAGTACTCACCTTTCAGAATGTCCTTAGGGTGAGGATAGAGCACAAGTCACATTCTTGTTGGTTAAAAAGAGATGGATAAATACACATTATTTTCCTTTGCCTTCAGGACTTTTGGCTAGATTCCAGAGGGCTTTCTCCAAGAGCAACAAGAAAAAAATCCATCCTTTTTGCCTGGAATAAGTTCTTAGGCATGAAAAGGAAAACCTCTTGTTTTATTCCCTCTTGGTATTTATCTGATGCCAGCTGCTTATCTATTGGACATCTTATGAAGAAATACCGCAAGGGATGGGTGGAGATGAGAAGTAAAAATCAAATTACTCTGTTACATACTTAATAAGCTTTTTATTTTTGAATTGTTTTAGATTTACATAAAGTTGTAAAGATAGTACAGAGAGTTCCTATATCCCTTCACCTAGTTTTCCCCCTTATTAACATTTTACATTACTATGCTACGTTTGTCACAACTAAAGAACCAATGTTGGTGTATTACTGATATGGGAAACGTGAAGAAATCTACCCTGTCCTGGAGGAATTTTCCCAGCCTCCTCTCCCTGGAAACCTACCTTTCCCCCCGCACGCGAAACAAAAGACTGCCAAGTATGCCGAAGTAATCAATGTATAAATCTACCTGCCTGCCTTTGTTCAGGGCTCAGACTCTGGAGAGTGACTCCTCCGAGCCCGCCGGCATAAATAAACCTCTTTTGATTCTTAGTTCGCTGAGTGCCGCTTGGTTCTTCCGGGTACACGGGCCAAAATCTGTAACATTACTGTTAAGTAAATTTCACAATTTGAATTTCCTGTTTTCCCTTAATGTCCTTTTTCTATTTCAGAATCCCATCCACAATACCACATTACATTTAGTCCTAGTGTATTCTTAGCTTCCTATGATCTGTGACAGTTTTTCGGACTTACCTTGTTTTTGAAGACCTTGACAGTTTTGAGTAGCGTCGGTCAAGTATTTTGTAGAATGTCTATCAATTTGAGATCGTCTGATGTCTTTTCTCATGGTTAGACAGCGTTTATAGGTTTAGGGGAGGATGACCACTGAGGAGAGTACCATTCTCTTCACATTATATCAAGGGTATGTCTATCAACATGATTCATCACTGAGTTTACATACTTTATAATATGTTAAATGGCCAGGTGGTGAGAGTGTAGGTGTTGGAGTTGGAAGAGTGGATTCAAATCATAGCTCTGTCATTTATAAGGGTGTGACTTTGGAAAGTTACTTAATCTCTCTATTCTTTAGTTTTCTTATCTGTAAAGTGAGGATAATAATAGCATCTACCTCATTAAATTAGTAAATAACATGAAAAGCACTTAGAGCAGTATCTGGCACAGAGGAAGTAGGATATAAGATTTGACTATTATTGCTATTATTGATTAACATGATATTTGTGTATTTCTATTATATATTTCTCTCTTTACCTCAGAAAATTAAACTATTGATGTTTAGTGATAAAAAGGAAATTACAAATAACCTGGGTTTTAAACTTTGAGCATGGGAAGATCTTTATCTAATTATTTCTTGGAGTTTTGAATTATCCCTAAAATACTATATTTTCCCTTAAAATTTGGCATCGTCTTGCCAATGAGAATCTTTTGCAGGAGACTCCCTTGGTATTTTTATTATCATTTTATTTGCATAATTCAGTTATTAAACTTGTGCTACATTCACTTATAATTTGAAAATTCTCTTCAGAGTTCTGGTTCTTTTAGCCATTAATTCACTGACATATTTCTGGAATGCGGTTTTGATTAATAATCTATGAAAAAGAGTTATTACTGTTTTCTTCTCTTTGGCACAAGCAAAAGGATCCCAGGGTGTGTCTCAGCATTTATCAGTATTACAAATGAAGATTTAATATTGTTCACTGCATAGTTAATGGTTGATCTTAACACTTCCAAAAAGGGAAGACAATTGTGTTTACAAATCTGTGTGTCAGTTTTCTCATGCATTTTCCAGTTTTCTATTTGCAATTCTAAGTGATTAGTTCGAATACTGATTCTGAATGTTAAAATATATTCGTTTGCAGTTGGGATTTCTGGTAATTTCATTGTAAACTTCACAAAATGTTTTATGCAAGCCCAAATATGCAAACTGTAAAATATTTTCATTTAATGGAAATAGTATTACACTGTTTGTTAGTCTCTTTTCTTTTTGCTTTATTTCTTGGTAATTTTGGTCAGTAGAATGGAAGTATTTACAAATGAGAATCTGTGGGTTTATGCGTCTGTATGTGTGTGCATGCATGCATGCATGTGCAAGTGGGTGCCCATGCATGGGCATGCTCATGTGTTGGATCAACAAGTAGAACTTCTGCATTTACATTTAGCAGCAGAAGAAATTTATACTGAATACTTATTATGACCCACATACTCTTTTAAACATTTCACATACCTTAACTTTTTGACAATAATCCCATGAGGTTGGACTATTATTGTCCCATTTTTACAAATGAGTAAACTGAGACAGAGACAGTTTAAATAACTTTCCCAGAAATCACAGAGCTAATAAATGGCACAGCGGGAATTCAAACCTAGATCTATTTGACTCCAAAGTCCATCCTCTTTACGCTACCAATGAGTGTTTCCTAGAACATTTCCATTATACTGTTTTTCTTTTGAGATGTGGTATATATAACTCTCATAATATCTTTGTGCGTATATTGTAGAAACATGTCCTTCTAGACTTAATTTTAAGAATCAAGATATAATATACATAAAGTGGCCAAATCTTGCGTGTATAACTCAAGGTATTGTACATATGTACACACCCATGTAACCACCCCCCAGATCAAGACATGGAGTATTTCTAACACTCCAGAAGACTATCTAATGCCCTTTTCCAGTCATACCATTCCCTCTGCACAAACAGTTGCTAATCTGGTCTCCATAAGCATAAAATTTGCCTTTTCTTTAACAGCCTATAAATGTAATCAGGTAATAAGCCGTCTTTGTGTGTGTGTGTGGCTTCTTTTATTAAAATTATGTCTGAAATTTATTTATGTTATAATTACTTTGTTATATATTTTTTTATTGCTATGTGTAATATCCTTTTAAGGCTAACCTTTCCTTCTAGCTGCAAAAGTAATACATTTTAAAGCAGAGAATTTGGAAAATAAGAAAAAGCACAGAAATGAAAATAAAAATAACTAGTAACTCTACTATCCAGAGGTAATTATTGTTAACGCTTTTGATTATACCCTGCCAGGCTTTTTTTTTTTTTTTATGCATATATGGTTGCTAGATTTGAGTTATATATACATTTATGTTTTATAACCTGTTATTTTCTCTAAACAGTTTATCATGAACATTTTTTATGTCATTAAACATATGCTCTTTTACAATGATTTAAAAATATTTTTAAAGCATTTTTATTTTAAAAAGTGTGTGTGTGTGTGTGTGTGTGTGTGTGTGTGTGTAATGATGGAGGAATATGTAAAGCATTTACAAGACACAAAATTCAAAAGCTTAAAAAAGGTGTGTAATGAAAAATCTTCCTCCTATACTTACCCTAGCTACCTTCCTATTCCTCTCCCCTACTCCACTCCCCCTCCCCTGCCACACACACACCAGGATCTGGTATTACCAGTTTTCACTGTATTTTTCTGGAGCTATTCTGTGCACATATAAAAATATGTATACATGATTTTCCCCCTTCTTATGCACAAATATTTTCTGTACTATTTTGCTCCTTGCTTTCTTTACTTTATAAGATTTCTTGGAGATTATTCCATATTAGTGTTTGCACATCAGTATCAAGAGCTTCCTTGTCCTTTAACATAATAAAATGGTTGCTTTACTCATATTATGTGAAATACAAATTACAGCTACACCAAGAGACCATTTTTCATCTGATTAGCAAAAATGAAATGGTGTTTTTTTTAAATTTTATTTTCTTACTTTCAATGTACTTTTATAGTATATTGGTTAGGCTTTTGCATAGTTTATAAAACGATCCCCCTAACTGTCCCTTCTCTCCTCTTGCTGTCCACTTAGCCAATATATTAATGCTAACTGTATTCCCTATGCTGTGCTCTCCTTCCCTGTGACCATCTATCAACTACTAATTTGTACTTCTTTAACCCTTCACCCCTTTATCCAACACCATTTATTGAAGAGACTCTCTTTACCCCATTCTATTTTCTTACCTTCTTTGTCATATATTAAGTGAGTGTATAGGCATAGATTTATTTCCGGACTCTCTATTCTGTTCCATTGATCAATGTATCTATTTTTATACCAGTACCATGCTGTTTTAATTACTATAGCCTTGTAGTATAGTTTGATATCAGGTAGTGTGATACCTCCAACTTTGTTTTACTTCCTCAAGATTGCCATGGCTATTCGGGGTCTTTAGGGTTCTATATAAATTTTAAGATTATTTGTTCTAGCTCTCTGAAAAATGCCATTGGTATTTTAATAGAGATTGCATTGAATCTATAGATTGCTTTGGGTAGTATGGCTATTTTAATGATGTTGATTCTTCCTACATGGTCTATGCTTTCATTAATTTGTATCTTCTTCAATTTATTTTTTCGATGACTTATAATTTTCTGAGAACAGGTCTTTTACCTCCTTGGTTTATTTGATTCCCAGGTATTTTATTGTTTTTGATGCAATTGTAAATAGTATTGTTTTCTTAATTTCTCTTTCTGATAGTTCATCATTGGTGTATAAAAATGCCACTGAATTCTGAATATTTATTTTGTAAACTGCTACTTTACTGAATTCATTGATCAGTTCTAACAATTTTTTTGTGTGTGTAATCTTTAGGGTTCTCTACACATAGTATCATGTCATCAGCAAATAACAAGAGTTTACTTCTTCCTTGCCAATTTGGATACCTTTTATTTCTCTTTCTTGTCTTACTGCTAGGGATAAGATTGCCAATACAGTGTTGATGAGGAGTGGTGAAAGTGGGCATCTTTGTCTTATTCCTGATCTTAAGGAAAATGCTTTTAGCATTTCCTATTGAGTATGATGTTAGTTGTAGGTTTGTCACATATGGCCTTTATTATGTTAAGGTATGTTTCCTCTATTCCCACTTTGCTGAGAGTTTTTCTCATAAATGGATGCTGGATTTTGTTGAACATTTTTTCTGCATCTATTGATATGATCATATAATTTTTATCTTTCAATTTGTTAATGTGGTGTATCACATTAATTGATTTGTGGATATTGTACCAACCTTGCATCCCAGGAATAAATCCAACTTGATCATGATGTATGACATTTTTAATGTATTACTGAATTCAATTTGCTAATATTTTGTTGAGGTTTTTGGCATCAATTTTCATAGAGATAGAGGCCTATAGTTTGTTTTTGTTTTTGTTTTTGTAATATCTTTGTCTGGTTTTGGAATCAAGGTAATGATGGCCTCATAAAAAGAGTTAGAGAGCCTTCCCACTTCTTGAATTTTTTGGAATAGTTCAAGAAGAAAAGTTGTTTTTCTTTGAATGTTTGGTAAAATTTGCCTATGAAGCTATCTGGTCCAGGACTTTTGTTTTTTAGGAGGTTTTTGGTTACTGATTCTATTTCATTGTGGTAATCGGTCAGTTCAGATTTTCTGTTTCTTCTTGACTCAGTCTTGGGAGATTGTATGTTTCTAGAAATGTGTCCATTTCTTCCAGATTGTCCAATTTGTTGGCATATAATTGCTCATAGTATTTTCTTACGATCCTTCGGATTTCTGTGGAGTCCGTAGTTATTTCTCCTCTTTTATTTCTGATTTTATTTATTTGAGTCCTCTTACTTTTTTCCTTGATGAGTCTGGTTAAAGGTCTGTCAATTTTGTTTATCCTTTCAAAGAAGCAGCTCTTTGTTTCATTAATCTTTTGTATTGTTTTTCTAGGCTCTATTTTGTTTACTTCTGCTCTAATCTTTATTTCTTTCCTTCTATTCACTTTGGGCATTGTTTGCTGTTCTTTTTCTAGTTGTTTTAAGTGTAAGGTTAGATCTTTATTTGAGCTTGTTCTTGTTTCTTGAGTAGGCCTGTATTTCCCTCTTAGGACTGTTTTTGAT
>NW_006441071.1:11649192-11654257 GCF_000325575.1 Pteropus alecto
TTTTGCTGCTTTTGGGTAAAGTGCTCTGAAAATATCCATTAAATCCAACTGGTCTAGTGTGCCTTTTAGGCTCATTGTTTCTTTGTTGATTCTTTGCCTGGAAAATCTGTCCATTGGTGTCAATGGGGTGTTAAAGTCTCCTACTATGAGTGTATTACTGTTGATCTCTCCTTTTATGTCAGTCAATAATTGTTTTATGTATGTAGGTGCTCCTATGTTGGGTGTGTATATGTTTACTATGGTTATGTCCTCTTGATTTATCAATCCCTTTATCATTATGTAATGCCCTTATTTATCTTTTATTATAGCCTTTGTTTTAAAGTCTTTTTTTTCTGATATAAGTATTGCTACCCTGGCTTTTTTTTTTTTTTTTCATTTCCATTTGTGTGAAATATCTTTTTCCATCCCTTTACTTTCAGTCTAGGAGTGTCATTTGATCTGAAGTGGGTCTTTGTAGACAGCATATGCATGGGTCTTGTTTTCTTATCCATTCAGCTACCCTATGCCTTTTGTTTGGAGCTTAGTCCATTTACATTTGAAGTGATTACTGATAAGTACTAATTACTGCCATTTTATTATTTGTATTTGTTGGTGATAAGTTCTTTAAGCTTTTCCCTGTTGAGGAAGCTCTTTATCTAACCTTCCGTTTTAAGTGAAAGCCTTCCTTGGTAGCAGATCTTTATTTTTCATAACTTTAAATATTTCTTGCCAGTCCTTTCTGGCCTGCAAAGTTTCTAATGAAAAGTCAGCAGACATTCCTATGGAGGTACCCTTCTAAGTAACTAGCTGCCTTTCTCTTGCTGCTTTTAAGGTTTTCTTTTTGTCTTTGACCTTTGGCATTTTAATTATGATGTGTCTTGGTGTGGGTCTGTTTGAATCTCTCTTGTTTGAGACTCTGTATTTCCTGAACTGGTATGTCTAATTCCTTTGCCAGGTTAGGGAAATTTTCTGTCATTATTTCTTTAAATAGATTCTCAATCCCTTGCTCGCTCTCTTCCTCCAGATACTCATATGATCTGAATATTTTTACGCTTCATGTTGTCCCAGAGGTCTCTTAAACTGTTCTCATTTTTTAAAATTCTTTTTTCTTTTTATTGTTTTGATTGGATGTATTCTGCTACCTTGTCCTCCAGTTTGCTGATTCAATATTCTGCTTCATCCAATCTACTTTTGAATCCTTCTAGTATATTCTTCATTTTAGTTATTGTATTCTTTATTTCTGTCTGGTTCTTTTTTATGTTTTCTGTGTTCTTTTTTATGCTTCGTATCTCTTTGTTGAGGTTCTCATTGTGCTTATCCATTATCCCCCTAAGTTTGTTGATCATCCTTATAACCATTATTTTGAATTCTGTCTCTAGTAGGTTCCTTGCCTCAATTTCATTTAGCTTATTTTCTGGAGTTTTCTCCTGTTGTTTCATTTGTGGTATGTTTCTTTGCTTTCTCATTTTATTAGCCTCTCTGAGTTCATTTCTATGTGTCATGAATATTTGTTTCATCTCTTAGCCTTGGCAAGATGGCCTAATGTGGAGGGTGTCCTGTGTGGCCTGGTGGTGCACCCTATGGCAGGGGCTCTGGATGTGATCTTTGTGTGGGTTGTGTGTGATCTTCTGTTGTCACCAAGCCTTTATTGTTAGTACATCAGTGGATAGGATTAACATTCAGGTTGACTAATTGTGGGAACTGGCTGTACCCACAGGGTAAGAGTTGCTGTGTGTGGCTAACCCCACTGAATGGGATTTGCCCTAGCAGGCTTGTGTACTTGTTATAACCACCATTCATGTGTACTACTAGTGGGACTAGTCAAGAGTTGCTCTATTGTGATCTGGTGCCAGCCTCTAGATACATTGGTTTTGTGGCCCTTTGGAAGGGGCTCCCTAGTAGGCTAAGGTCAGCTACTGCTTTTGATTGCTCAGGGCTACCTTACAAAGCTATCTGCAGATGGTTGTTACCTATGCTGGATCAACAGATAAGTGGAAGAGACAACGCTGTAGGCAGCAGTCCGGTTATCTCCCCGTTCCTGACCTAGGGCAGTTTAGCAGAGGGATCAGTGCTCTTCCAGGTCTGACACTGCCTGTCAGTTGCCCGTAAGTCTCTGAAACTGGAAGAGCCTCTGGGTGAATGCATGTTAGGTGGTGCAGGGACCCTGAGAGTCTCCTGGGTCTATTGAGTAAATTTCCACCTGCCACTGCAATGTCAGTTTACATGTCAGTGCTGTCTCAGTGGCTCCCTGTACAAATTTCCAATCATAGCAAGGTCAGCTGCTGTCCACCTTGGGCTTGAATGCGCCAGGGGCAGCTGCCTATCAGTGTGTGGCAGGCACTTTGTGTATTGGATAGGGCAGGAGCTCAGGGAGTCAAGGGCCATCAGGCCAATAGCCTCATTTTTCTTTATTTTCTGTGTCTGCACTACATTCCCACAGTATTCACAGATTACATGGAGACAAGCTGCTGTCTGGGGCAGTCCCACGACCACTTGCAATCCTCTCAAGAGATATTGCAGTTGGTACAGGCAGCAGTGGTCTGCCCACAATTGTTTCCCCGGAATGCACTCATTGTGCTAGCCAAAGTCTTTTGCCTTCACAGAATGCACAACCGCAGAGCGAAGCAGGGCAAGGGAGGCTGTCTGTCGATGGGCTGCAGGCACTTTGTGGCTTGAGCGAAGTGAGATCTCAGGGAGACAAGGCCAATACAGCCTTAGTTTTACTGAAACTTCTGTGCCTGGGCGTTTCTGCTGTAGTCACAGATCAGTGAGACCAGCTGCCATCTTGGGTGGTCCCACAGACCCCTGCACTCCCCAGATGTAATATTGCAACTCTTACAGGTAGCAGAGATCTGCCTGCAACTGATTTTTGTGCAGCATCTGCCCTGTGCTAGCCAAAGTTTGTTGCCTGTGTGGATTGGGAGATTGGGGAGGGGGTGGGTGCACGTGGTGGTTCACTGTCAATGGGTCGCCTGGGGCAATTTGTGGGTAGGTTGGGGTGGGGGGCTCCCAGGGAGACAATGGCAGTCAGATCAATATATCCTCAGTCTTGCAGCAACTTCGATAACCGTCCATTTCCCCGCAGAAGTCCCAGATCACAGCAAGACCAGCTGCTGTCTGGGACTGGCCCACAGATCCCTGGGATCCGTCTGTGTTGGCAGCGGTGATCTGCCAGAAACTATCTTCATGTGTGCTCATAACGCTGGCTGCCTGCTGGGAATGTTTGGCCTGAATAGGTGCAGGGTGTGGCAGCCATCCAGCAACAAAATCCCTGGGCAATCTACAGGTTGGGTGGGGTGGGCTGATCTCAGGCCAGTGCTTCCTAATGGCCCTGTGGGAGAGGTCTGCACAGTCAAGCTAGTGCAGTCTGTAGATTGCCCAGTAGAGGGCCTAGACTAAGGCACAATGGGGGCTGCCCTTCCAGTCCTTGTTCTGGCACCAGGTAATGCAGACTTTCTCAGTATGAATCCCATGCAAGCCTCTGACCCACCGCTGGTGTCCCAGGTGAGTGTCTGCAAGTCAGAAAGCCTGTGCGTGGGCCCTTCAAAGGGGCATCTAGGGTTTCAATCTCCTTCTGTCTCCAGACGGTTGAAATCCCCTCTGGTTTTTACAGTCAGAGTTATTGGAATCTCGTTTTCCCAAGGCTTGGATCCACAACCATTTTCCAGGACCCCCCTGCAGCCTTGCTCTCCCTCCTGGTGATCCACCACCACCCACTGAAATGGTATTCTTTATTGTCAAAGGTAAAAGGAAGTAATAATAATAGTAGTAGTGCACTATTAATAGAGCACAAATTAACCAAATAGTTAACTTGTAATAAGTCATTTAATCCTCACAGAAATTCTATAAAGTAGGTTCTATTTTTATACACATTTTACAGAAGAGGAGACTGTTGCACAGAATTTAAATAACTTACCCAGGGCACTCATATAATGCTAGGGAGTGGGGATAATCTCTGAATAGAAATTAGGCAATAGCTATCAAAATTATGCATTTACTCTTTGACCAGAATTGTACTTCTAAGAATTTATCATATACTACCGCACATGAGAAATAATACATATATAAAGTTATTTTTTTGTAGCAATGTTTATAGTAGAAAAAGCATCAAGAGCTGAGCTGGGGAGAGCTGAGCTGCCAAAATAAAAATAACAGTCAAGCCTTTCATTACTTACTGCTCTAGTATAAAGCAAGAGACTAAACAAGAGAAAGCAGTGGCTCCCTTAGTGTTCCATTCTTCCCTGTGGAACAGCACCCAGCAAAGATCAGGTGGATCTGCGCAAATGTGAGGATCTTCTCACTGTTAAGGGAACCCTGAGCAAAAGACTGCTGCCATTTTATGAACACAGAGGTTGGGAGGAGGGAGAGGGAAAAGGGGTAAGAATGGAAAAATAGTACTCACTAAGACCTGAGTCAGAGTGGAAAAAAGCATCTTCAAGTTTCTGCTCTCTCCACTTCAAGAGGAGATCTCAGCAGAGATATATGGGAAAGGCTCCTGATAAAGAGGCCTACAGATAGAGGCACCTTGGCTAGGAGTGCAGCAATGTGTAAGGCTCCTGATAAAGAGGCCTACAGATAGAGGCACCTTGGCTAGGAGTGCAGCAATGTGTAAGGCTCCTGATAAAGAGGCCTACAGATAGAGGCACCTTGGCTAGGAGTGCAGCAATGTTTGGCTGAGGGGCCTGAGATATTGACTACAACTCCCTTCTAAGACTACAGTGCACTGGCTGTGCACCAAGTCTGATGTGGGAGGGCAGCTTTTCCCAAGCGACCTACCAGGTAAAGCCTTTGTAATTGCCTGTGATTGGGCCTGAGAGATCACACATAGGTTTTTGGTCATGAGTCAGACTCCTTCTTAAGATTAGAAACAATTTAAATGTTCTTCAGAAGGATATTGGTTGAACAAATTGTGGTAAACCCATACAATGTCTTGTAATATAGCAGTGAAACATGATTTTCAGTGGCAGCAGAGTTAGGATCTTAGTTGGCAATAGATGATTTACTTAAAATGAATAATTGAAGGGAGTTTATGATGGATTAAGGGATAGTGCAGCAGCCAAGGCTAGCAACAGGGAAGCAATTTCTT
>NW_006441071.1:11654287-11673921 GCF_000325575.1 Pteropus alecto
GAATGGGTATAGGAGGAAATGGTTACAGATACCCCCTGAGACTCTAGCCTTCCGTAGAGGCAAATCACCACTGCCAAATTATAGCCCAGCAGAGAGAAAGGAATAAATACCCTGACCTCTCTACTTCCACTGTTTGTTCAGAATATCCATCTCTTGCTAATGCTTTCCGTTTGCCATACATAACCAGAAGCCAGAAGGTAAGGGAACCTGTTTGGTGCTGTTTATAAAGATTAATGTTCTAGGGCACAGAGAAGAAAAGAGTGGAGAAAATGGAAAAGGTGGAAATTTAAGCTGTAGAAGCAAACAAAATACTCAATGATATTTCATTGTATAAATATGTAATTGTTTAATCTATCATCTGCTGTTGAGCATTATGTTTGCTTCCAGATTTACTTTTTGCTTTTATTTAAATCTTTGCACATATATGTTCACAAAATACATTTTTAGAAGTTGAGTGGCTGGGCTCCACTTTTAAGATTTTTAAAATATATATAGCCTTAAGAAGAGTTTTGACAGTTTACCCTCTACTGGAAGAATGTGAGGCTGTTTTTCTATGTCTTCATTCTCATTAACACTAGATATTATTATTAGTCATTGCCAATTTAATAGGGGAAAAACTACAACTTGCTTTTTTAGTTTACATTTCTTTGATTGCTAGTTGAACTTAAAAAGATCTTCGTTGGCCATCTGTGGCTTTATTGTTTTGTTAAATCATCTCCTTGTTTAGGTATAAAATCCTTGCTCTCATTTGTGTCTACTGCCCTTCAATTAATAGATTCTCTGCTTTACCCTCTCCAGAGAGTAAAAATCCAAAATATTTTGTGATGATCTTTGCCATGGTTGCTTGACTAGAGTTGGAGGGGCATCTAACTCCTTAACTGGATTTTCAACCAATCTTCATGTGATTAGTTCCATTTTCACACTACCGCTCTCTTCTTGCTACTTCTAAAGACACCTGGTGCTGCCAATTCCCAAGCCTTTGGTGGTTATGCAATGTAAATTGCTTTGATTCTTGACTTTCTCCACTGCCAGCTTAGGATTCATATTTTTCAGGGCTTCCAAATAAGTTACTACTCTCTCCTCTTTTTCCATCTTCCTCATGTTTGTGGTGGTTATCTCTTCTCTTGATCTCTTTGTCCTTATAGATGATGGCTTAAAAGTATATCATTCTCTCTACTGTTATTTTAGTCAGTTTATTGGAGGATGTGAAGTTTTAACAGAAAGTCCTGAGTTGAATTTGTAAAGTTGAAAGTGTTTTATTGGGCTTTGTTAGGTTGGTAAATAATACAGATGTCTCATAGACTCAGAAGGAATATAAAGGATAGCTATTTATACCAGAGAGCCTTGAAATTTCTTCAGATCAGTGCAGGGAAGGCTTTTCTATTGATGAAAATTCTTTCCATGACCACTTAGAATATCTCTGCACTTATATTCTTAAAGGTTTTGAAGTGTTAGGTTGCTCATACCAAAACATTTGTGAACTTGTTCATTTGCATGCAATCTAATGAATTAGACAGATATACATTTACTGTATTCACAATGCAGGTTAAACCTCCCAGGAACATAACAAAACATTTAACAATTGATGATACATGAGCACTGATAATCAGAATGGACAGTGTCTTCTGCTGGGCCATTTGTATGCTGTATCATGTGGTGATTTGGGCCACTGGGGAGGTCTAGGAGAAGGGTTAGGGGAGGGGGAATTTGAGGGCTCAGTGTAGCTGCTGTTTGCTAATTAGTATATGGAGATATTTTCATATATTGTGGTAAATGTGGCCATAATGGTACATGTAATTAATTATCAGCCCCGACCATTTCTCTTTTGCTTCAATCATGTTGCCCTTATGTGATTTACCCTTTCTAGTATGCTCTAGATGTTACTTCAACATACGTTTTTACCTATGTTATCTGTCACGGCCTTATTTCCTCTACTAAGTATCTTTCCCAGCTTTGTATAGATAATGGATCCCTTCTATTAGGCTCAGGCCCTCGCCAGTTCCTGAGCCATTCCTGAAGGTGGTGGCAGTTTTATCGATAACATCAGTAACCTAATGCTTGCCTTCCAAGAAGAGCCCTGGGTGTCTAGGTAATTCCTAGTTGTAGCTTTTCTTTTTATCCTACAATCTTGGCTTTATTTGTAGGGTGGACTTTTGCCTCAGTTTCTCTCCCCAGTATGCTTTTTGATGCATCTTACTTCCTTTTTGATGCATCTTACTTTTTGATACTTTTTGATGCATCTTACTTCCTTGATTTCCCCTATCTCTAGCCACCTTCTATAGTCTTGCTGCAAATGGACAGATATAGCCTGGAATCATGATACACCTACCTATCACTATATACCTGCTATCTTCACTCTGTTCTCTACCCCTGGATTGTACTCCTTTGGTACTGATACTTGCCTAACTATGGCCAAGTATTGCTTTGCCCTCTGGATGTTATATTATTGACTGTCTAGTTTCTCCTACAGGACTATGTTTCATACCTTGGATTGGGCAAGTCTATCACCTTGTAAAAAGTGTTCTGATAGCGAGGATGAAGGGAAGAATAGCCAACAGGTGAGCTATCAAATAGCTTTTGGCACACCACATCACATACTGGCATTGGAGGTTCCCAACTAAACAGGACCTCTAAAATATCTAATGATGAAGCTCACAGTGGGCAAGTACCACCCAGGTGCTCAGAGCTTCCAATCAGACAACCAAAGATTACCATTTGAAAAACGCTGTATACACATACACACGCAATACTGAAACATGTAAATATAAAAGATAACTTGGATAAAACATAGATAATGTAGGGAGAAGAAAAACGTTTTAAAATTATTAATATTCTCAGCAAGATAAGAGAAGATACTGTAATCATGAAACAAGAAGAGCATACTATAAGGGGAATATATGGGGACTAAAAAAACTCTTGGAAACTAAAAATGCGATCACAAATTTGATAAATTTAATAAAAGGGTTAGGGAATGAAATAAAAAATATTTCTGAATTTAGAGCAATCAATAAAGGAAATGAAAAATAAGAGAGAAAAGTAAAGAACACGAGAGTGTAATTCTAGCAAATCTCACAACCGAATGTTAGAGTTTAAAAAAGAGACCTGAGATAATGGTGATGAGAAATTTGTCAATGAAATAAGAAAATTCTCCAGACCTAAAGTAATCAGTTTCAATCTAATTTCATAAGGTATATTATTGTGAAATTTCAGAACTGAAAAAAAAATAGAGAAAATTTTATAAGCTGGGGGTAGGGAGAGAGAGGAGTCAAATATAATAGGACTCTGAGAAACCAAGATTGGAGGATAAAAAGGAAAGCTACAACTCAGAGATTACCTATACACCCAGGGCTCTTCTTGGAAAGCAAGCATTAGGTTACTGATGTTATCGATAAAACTGCCACCACCTTCAGGAATGGCTCAGGAACTGGTGAGGGCCTGAGCCTAATAGAAAGGATCCATTATCTATACAAAGCTGGGAAAGATACTTAGTAGAGGAAATAAGGCCGTGACAGATAACATAGGTAAAAACGTATGTTGAAGTAACATCTAGAGCATACTAGAAAGGGTAAATCACATAAGGGCAATCAGATTTTTCAAAAGCCACACTGGAATCTAGAAGGCAATGGAGCAATGCCTTTAATAGTTAACCTAGGATTCTGTACTCCGCCAAATTATTAATCAACTGCAAAGGTGGAATAAAGACATTTTAATACATGCAGGGTGTGTCATATTTTATCTACCATGCATCCTTTCTTAGGAAGTTACTGGAGGATATGCTCTAGCAAAAAAAAAAAAAGAAGAGGAAGACATAGAGTACATGGAATAGGTGACACAGATGAGCCAAGGGAATTCCTAGGATTGATGACAGAGGAAGATCTTAGAATGAGAGTTATGCACCAAGGCATTGAGGGCAACTACTGCAGATTGAAGTATTTCAGAAGGCTCTGTAAGAGGCTTCTTTAAGAAAATGTAATTCATAGAGTACCTGAAATTATGAATGTCTTGAGTCAGATTCACACTACTGGCAACGAGTTACAGGCTAATTCAAACTAGGGAAACAAAATCAAGCAGAGAAAAAGTAAGAACACCTAGGTGATGATTTGAGCAACATAGGAGTTATCAGCATAGGAGAGATACTACCTAATAATAGGATACTACCTAATAATAGTCAGACCATATATTCTATTTGGCTTTTGGAGCAAGGAGATTCCCTTGCTCCAAAAGCCAAATAGAATATATGGTCTGTCTGAGCATTTATTGATACTTGATTTTCATATCGCTCATTTCATCGTTACTTCTTAAGAGAGAAATGGCCTCTAATGTCAAGGATATTACTATTATCACTTCCCATTTGGACCAAAAACATTAAGCTCTTAGTCCTTAAGCTTAGAATTGTGCCCTTTCTGTCTAAGTGTCTCCCCTAGGCAGACTCAGCTTTTCTAAAATAGCATGACAGCAACTGTGGGGTTTATGTGGCATGCAAACATCTAGACAACAATATCTGCTTTGGTGACTCTAGGTAATGGGATCTATTGCAATTGTCAATTAGAGGAATGCTACTATATTTTTATTCTAGCATCATACTGATTATGTTGGCCTTATCTTTTTCTGTCTGATTCTTCTGGAGATGATTTGCTCATTTCCTTGTATCGGAGATCTCATGCTGATATCAGCTGTTTCTTAGTCTCTCCACCTGCAAATACTTCATTTAGTGCAGAACCTTCATCAACTACATGGAGATTTGTGTTCTTCTCTAAAAAATTCTCTCTCAGTCTCTGTTGCTGTCTCTCTCTCTTCCTCCCTCCCTCCCACCCTGCCTCCCTTTTTCCCTCTCTTTACTGTGTGTTGCTCTGAGCTTTTCTATACAGGCAAGAGGGGTATTAGAAAAGAAAGAACACTTTAGTTTTAAAAAGACTGTTTAGTACATTGTCTTAGCTTGGGCTGCTATAACAAAATACCATAGACTAGGTGCCTTAAAAATAGCCATTTCTTTCTCACAATGTGGAGGCTGGGAAGTCCAAGGTCAAGGTGCCAGCAGGTTCAATTCTTGATGAGGGCTTTCTTTCTGGCTTGCAGGGCTCTCTTCCTAGCTTTCAGATGGTTACCTTTTCACTGTATCTTCACGTGGTGGAGATAGAATGCACTAGTATCTTTTTTTCTTATAAGGATGCTGATCCTATCAGGGGCCCCCACCCTCATGACCTCGTCTAAACCTAATTATCCCCCAAAGGCCCTACCTCCAAATACTATCACATTGGCGGCGGAGGGGCTGAGTGGGGGGGAGTTAGGGCTTCAACATATGGATTTGGAGGGAGGACACAAAAGCTCAGTCCATAACAATGCATGAAGTCATTACTTTTTTTTTTCCTGTGAGCTCCATCAAAAACCCTGGTTGTAACCACTTATGCATTTACTGATCGACTAGCTATTGTCTACCGTTTGTAAAGCAGTACTTCTAAAATTTTAATATACATTCAGTTCACCTGGAGGAATTTTGTTAAAATGTAGATGATTCAGATGATTCTGGGGTAGAGTTTGAAAGTCTATTTCTAATAGTCTCCTAGGCAATGCTGGTGTTGCTGGTATAGGGATCACACTTTGAGTAGTAAGAAGACTATATATATATATATATATATATGTATGTGTATATATATGTATGTATATGTGTATGTATGTATGTATGTATGTATGTATGTGTGTATATATATATATATAACCACAAATACTCAGAACTATTTATTTGGAAATTTGGGGGAAAAAGGATTTGGGCTTTGTTTAAAAGTATCAAGCATGAATTTGTGCAAATGAGCAATTATGTCTAATATTTGTTCAGTATGTTAGATATTACAGATCTTATATCTGGAAACTACTAGGCTTTCATTGGCCTAATTCTCTGTAGATATTAGAGATCTGTCCTTCTGAGATGGAAATGAACAAGGATCATTTCCTTTTGGAAGGTGTAAATGGAGAAAAAGACAGCACAGAAGATATTAGGATAGACAAGGATCAACAAAATTACTTGCTAAGAACTTTCTCATTGAAAATGTCATTGAAAATTAAACTAGTATTTCTCAAACTTTAGGGCACATAAGAATCACCTAGGATACTTGAGGACAATGCTGAGTACTGGACTCTCTGCCCTGAGGTTCTGATTTAATAGAATCAGAGTCTGGCAGTGGGACAGAGGAAGCAAAGGTTTGTATTTTAAACAAGAATCCCAGGTAAATCCAAGGCAGTTGGTCCCTCAACCATTATTTTGAGAAACATTGCATTAAACAAATTGGTAGTAGTCTCTGGAGAAAGAAAATAAAACACATAACAAAACCAGACAAATATTGTTATCTATTTTGATTGGAGTCTGAGTTACTGCAAGAGAGAATCAAAGACATTCCACTGGTCAGCAGACATTAGACATCTAACTGTAAATTAAATAGGCTCAAACCCTATATTAGCACTCTGAGGCAGGGCCGATGGCCACAATTCCTAGGAACATGGAATTTAGAGCTTATAGAAATCTTAGAGGCTTTCCAACTTTTTTGGCCGTGACCCATAGTAACAGATACATTTTAAATTGTGTTCTAGGAAACACATACATGCAACAACTAATGTGTACATTTATTTACTTTATCAAATAACCTCTGATATACTCTAATTTTTTGTCATATTTAAATTTTTAAAAATTCTGGTCATGATCCATTAAATTGATTGTTCGACTTGTCACTTGAGAAACACCAATCTAGTACAATTACTTTATTTTACAAATAAGGAACGAGCTTGGAGAGGTAAAACTTATTCAAAATCACAAAGCTATCTATGAGCAGTAGAACTCAGAGCTAGAACTCAGATCTCCGATTTTTAATCCAATGGTCTGTTCACCAAGGTCTACTATATACCTAAGTGTTTGTTTTATTGCTCTTAACCTGTTTTCTCTCAGGACAAAATGACCTGTTTGTATCTGCTAGATTACCTAGCTAGCTGAAACATTTTGAAGAGCTCAAATGTCTTTTCCCTAAATGAACCACTAGATGGTAGTGTAAATTCTTTTTATGGTAGACTTCAACTGAGCCAAGGTGAATTCAGATTTGTGTATTTGCACCCTTATCTTATAATGCTTTATCGATTTGTGTTTCCCTGTGGATAAGCTGAGTTTAAGGCCCATCCTGAAGAAACTGTTTTACATGATTTTACAAGCAGGATACATTTTGTTATTTGGTATTTTTTTCACCTGTGTGGAAGAGAGATATAAAAAAACACACACACATATGTGTTTCCAGTATCTCCAAAAGGGCCCTCTTGTTTTGTATTCAACATAATTTTCTTTTCCATGTTCTTATTTTATAGGACTTTAAGTAATAATTTTTCTGTTATTTCTATTAATCCAAATTGAAAACTAAATTTCTTTTAGTATGGGAAGTCTATGTGGGCCCTTTCGGATTTGAAATAAGTGAACCCCAAACAACGATATTTTTTCTCTCCTAAGAAAGAAAATTAATATTCTGCTTTAGAAGATTTTATTTCCTTAGCTGCAGCAAGGTTGACAGAGTGATCTATGCATGTATTAGGAACTTCTGAGGGAGATGAGTGTAAACACATTGCTGTTTTTTGGGATTTCAGGTTTAACAGGCTGAATAGTTGAGCCCTTCCTAAACCATACCTTCCTCACAGCTTAAGCTGGAAGAAAAAGAGGGAATCATATGGCTATCCTTGACACTGATTTTTTTTCTATTCCCCTTTCCTTCCTCCTACTAAAGTTCTTTAAAAAAACAATCAATTAAGGAAAGAGAGGAAAAGGAAAGAAGTATGATAGTTAATTTTATGTCAGTTTGGCTGGGCAATGGTACCCAGATATATGGTCAAATACTATTCTGGATGTTTTTCTTTTTGTTTTTGCTTTTTGATGAGATTAACTTTGAAATTGGTGGACTTTGAGTAAGGCAGGTTGCCCTCTATAATGTGGATGGGTGGGCCTCATCCAATCGGTTGAAACCTTTAATACAACAAAACTGACCCCTCTCTAGAACTCTGATAAGAAGGAATTTTGCCAGCAGACTGCCTTTGGACTCAAACTACGACTCTTCCTTAAGTCTCCAGCATGATGGTATATCCATTATATTTTGGATTTGCCAAGCTTCCACAATCACAAGAGCCAAGAGCCAATTACTTAAATCTCTATTTCTGTATACATACATATATACATACATGTGTATACATTCATGTACATATACCTACATTCATCCTCCCATTGGTTGTGTTTCTCTGGAAAACTCTGACTAATTACAAGAAATAAAGGGATGGGTAAGATAGGGACTTCAGAATGGTTAACCCAGCTTACAAATTAAAAACTTGATTAAAACAAATGGGAAGACTGCTATTAGAATACTGCTATTCTTTCCTCTATTTCTCTCCCTCAACTTCATCTCTAAGTCTTAACAAATGGAGGGTCTAATTTTGTTTTCTGCACCATTGTATCCAGTGCTTACCACAACTTTTGCCACTTTTTAGGCCCTTGGTAAGCATTTATTGGTTGAATGAATGAATGGGTAGGAATCTTAATTGTACAACATAAGCAAGGACAGAATACTCAATGTCATAGTAGCATGAAAATTTATGACAATTTTTGGGAATAATGAATAGTGCAGGGTTGAAGGTTTTTGGGGATAAGATGGCTAAAAATAAATCTGGAAGGGTAGCCTGCTGAGAATAGGGACTTTTTCTATGAGCAGCAGAGAGCCACGAGACAATTTTAAGAAAGAATCATATCCATGTTTGCCCCTCAGAATGATTCCCAGGATTTTCTGAAGTTTTAGCAAAGCTCGAAGGCCTTTATTTTTATTGTGGTTTAGATTGTCTTAAATCCAAATATATTCCCTGTCTCTGCCTATTTTGTCTCACCAGTTAACTTTATTTTCCACTGACACAAATTGTTAAAAAGAACATAGGTCTTGGATCAATGTTGAATCTTGGGTTTATCGTTTAGAGTTCTTATGATCGATCTTGAGCAACTGCCTTACCTCTTGGGAGCAGTTTCTTTAATTTTTAATATTGGCGTAACCCAATTTAGAAATGTTGAAAGCATTTCCTTTAACATCAGGAACAAGAGGAAAGAATCTATCTTCTACTTTCTTTCAGCATTATACTGAAAATTATAGTCAGTGTGATATGGCATGAAAAAAGAATAAAATGTGTAAAGATTAGAAAATTAGTCAATAGGTAAATTATTAGAATTAATAAGAAAGTTTAGCAAATCTATTGGGCACAATATAAATACACCAAAAAGTCATTCCATTTCTATTGAATGGCAACAGAAAGTACAATTTAATAAAATTTATAATAGCAATAAGAAATATTAAGTTCTAGGAAGAAACCTAACAAGAAGTGTCCAAATACTTTAGGAGGAAATTACAAAACTTTATCCAAAGACATTAGAAAAGAACTAAATGGAAAAAATATACTACGTTCATGGATTAAATGACATATTATTGTAAAGATTTCACTTATTCCAAGTGATCTACAGATTCTTTGCAATTCCAATCAAAATCTCAATTCTATATTTAAACATGATGAGCCAATTCTAAAATTTATGTGGAAATGCAAAGGACTAAGAATAGATAAGGGAATCCTGAAGAAGTATAAGGTTGGGGTATTTGCTTTACCAGAATACTAGATATCAAGATTTATAAAGTTATTAATTCAAAGACAGATGAAAAGGGAACAGAACGAGAGATAAGAAATAGATCTATATATAGTATCTGGAAACTTAAAGCAAATCTGTGGGGGAAAGAATAAATGTTTGAATAAATGATGCTGGGAAAGTTGATTATCTATGTAATAAAAAGAGATTCTAGATGCATAAAAATTAAAACATGAAAAGCAAAATTATGAAATTATTAGAAGCAATAAAGAAAAATATCTTAATGACTTGGAGTAGGGAAGGAGTTCTTAAATAAGATACAAAAAGAATAAATCACAAAAGAAAAGACTTATAAATTCAGCTATATTAAAATTTCTAGTAGACAGCACAAAGAGTGAAAATGTTTACTAGTAGACAGCACAAAGAGTGAAAATACAAGGCACAAATTAGAAGCCATTTTAGAACTGATAAAACTTACAAAAGATCAGTACCCAGGATATGTATAACTTCTATACATCAGGGGGAAAAAAATCAATAGAAAAATGGGCAAAACTTGAATAAGCATTTCATAGAAAAAGAAAGCTGAATAGCCAATTAACCTATTAAAAAGTGTTCTTCCTCATTAGTAGTTTAGGAAATGCAAATAAAAAAATAACATAACATCATGTCATCCCATCCATGAGACTGGCAAAAATCCAAAACTCTAACAATAAAGAGTGTTGATGAGACTGTCAAACAAGAGGAATACATATACTGTGGGTGAGAATGTAAACTGGTATAACCTCTCTGGAATAATAAAATAATACAACTATCTCATGATTCATCAGTTCTACTCCTGTAGAAATTCTTGCACATTTGTTCTTTGAGACACATAAAGGAATTATAGGAGTATTCATAGCAGTGCAGTTTGTAATAGCAAAAAACAGAACAACTCAAATGTCCATTGACAACTATAAGCCTTACTGTTCATGAACAAGGAAGAAGAATGATATGACTATTCCAAGTATTATATAGTTCATAAACAGTGTCTGCCATGCTAATTAATAAGGAAGATTCAAAATAACTCAAATTATTTCTTAAACTCAAGAAATATTAACAAGATGCATTATGTGTTTGTTTTTTTTTCCTTTCACTTTAAAAATAATTCACAGGTCCTTAGAGGTAGAATGTGTTGTAACAATTGGCTAAGGAGAGGAATAATTTGCTGAACTGAACCTCTGCATCCTGGCAAATCTAGAGTGGGTGTATACAAGAAAAGACTTTAAAAACAATTTCAAGACCAACAAATGAATTTGTCAGTCTCTAGCTCATACCTACTTTGTCCAATGAAGCTGACACCCTAATGAAACCACAAGGGCCATAGAGAGGGTGTGGTCAGTTGTTTTTGCAATAGTAACAGGCTAAATGCCTGAATAGAATGCATTTCCTCATAGCTAAACCTACTGGAGTAAATAATGAATACAACAGTAGGAGTCGTTCATTCCCCAATCATCAAGTCATTATGGTTTTCTAGTGAAGGCACAGGAGCCAAGGTAAATGTTTCCATCTGTAGCTCACAGTTATGAGCATATTTAACAGTGCCTTAAGAAAGCCTAATTTTATCAGCATCATCAGACTATTTAAATCTTAACCCATCTTTCCACCTCCATCATTCAGGTAGGAACTACTTTTCTATTTTTTATTATTTTTTATTTTTTTTCCCAAGAAAAAGAGAGAAAAAAAGGAATACCTGTGGGGAAAAAGGAGACTTGGGTGGGAAAGGGGAGTGGTATTTCATGTTCTAGGGAAAGGAAACATTGCTCCCATTTTAGATTGTCATGAAAAACAATAACCCCAAGAAAACAGTGAAAGATTGAAAGGGTCAGACGCACTTGGCTTCTAGTCCTGGCTCTGTCATCTACTAACTAGACTCTGATGCTATATAGCATTGAGAAAACTACTTAATCTTTCTGAGTCTTAGTTTCTTCATTTGTAAACTAGGCAGAGTAGAGCCACCTTGCGGGATTGTTATGAGAATATGATAATGCATGTATAAAGCATGTAGTCTAGCACATGGTAGTGCACAATAAACCTTTGGTTGGGGGTCCCTGGGTTTTGAATTCAGCCATCCATTTCATTTGTCAAAATTTGCTCTGAAAGTGTCTTTTGTTTGTTTTTTTAACAGTGTTTTTAAAAGGAGTCTCTGTACTGCCATGTTTATGCTAGAATTCAAGCTGCAACTTTGTGGTGACTAGTCTGGAATGTACAATGATGAAACTAAATATGAGATTAGGTAACAGCAAAAACAATTATAGTACACCACTATAATTTTGACTTAATTGTTACTTAATCCCAGATAATGCCTCTGAGCTCCAGAGTACTACATGTAAGGACTTGTTTGACCTCTGCATGTGGGTAAGCCAGGGATCTGAAACTCAACTTATCCCAAATGGAGCACTTGCTCATCCATCATGAAGTGGTTCCCCTTCAGACTCACCCATCTCAGTAAACAGTGTCTTTTAGCATCCAGCTGCTCAAGCCAGAAACTAGACTCGTTCCCAAATCTCTTCATCCCTCACTTTTTAATCCACTTCATTTCCAAGTGCTATTTAAATTTTCTTCAAATATACCTTCAATCTGTCCTCTTACCCCCATCTCTACCACCATCATCCTAATCCAAATCATCTTTTTTAAAAAAACAAAACACACAAACCTGGATTACTGCAATAGCTTTCCAACTGTTCTCCACTTCTATATTTTTATTTCCTTTCCAATCCATTAGATTTGTCATCTTCCTGCTCCAAAGCTTTGGTGGTGGATTCCCTTTGCACATAGGATAAATTCAAAATCTTTAATATGAATTATAAGGCCCTAAATTATATGTCCTATGCCTGGCTTTTCAGCCTTATCCATCACTATTCTCTCCCTTACTCCATTAGATTAATATGGGAACTCAATATTCAGTAGAATGACATAGGACCAAGACTGTTGAATTTGGCATATTCTCTGAAAGAAGTGTTTTGACAAAAATTTGTTGTAATCCTGTGATGAATCTATGAATAAGAATAGAATAAAGTTTAACTTGTCCTAGTTGTAGATAACTGTATGTCCCAGCAGGAAGATAAAAAACAACCAACTAACCAACCAAACAAACAAAAACAAAAAACAAACAAGTAGAACACATGCTCTGGGGTACATACACTCTTGTGTAGTAAATCATAGATAAATCACGCATGCATACAATGCTATGCAAAATACAATTGACTTTTTAACCACAATTCGCTAGAGTCATCCATAAAGGCTTGAAAAGATAATGAAGACAGCTTGATTTTGAAGGAAGCATAGTAATGACATTGATGGAAAAGAAGCAAGAGGATATTTCAGGTGTGTGAAAAAAATAGCCTCGTAAGACTGAATGATTCCAAGTAGAGGAACAGTGAGAAAGCTACGAGAGAGGCATCATGATATAAAGAGAGTACAATAGAAGTTTTAAAGTGAAGAGACCTGTGCTCCAGGCACAGCTCTACTTCTAGTCAGAATCTTTAAGACAGAATCTCAGCTTCTTTAGTTTGTTTCCTCATGTTTAATAGTAATGATCAAAGTAGTAGCTAACGTTCACTGACTTTTTAATATATTTAAGCACAGTGCAAAATATCATTTCATTTAATTAATGCAAAGAGATTGCTACTTTTATTATTTCCATATTGCATATGAAGAAAATGAAACTTTGAGAAGTAACTTGCTCAAGCTCATATAACTAGGGAAATAGCAGAGGTAGATTTGAACTCATGTATTCTGATTTCAGTGTCTTTACTACCATCTTCCTATACTGCCTCCTGAAAAGTTGGAGAGGTAGGAATAAACAATCTTGCCTCAAAGATTCTATAATTTCAAATGATTTCATAAATTTCAAATGATCCCATCATTTCTGTTCTGATAGAGGAGTATAAGAGAGAATTGGACAGACAGGTAGGATGAGTAGAGCCCTACAATGTAATTCTGATACTATTTTGAATTAAGGCCAAACGTAACAAATTAAGGGCACAGTCCTCCATAAGACTGTCTTCACTTCAGACACCAGCCACAAGCTCCAGGGCTCCCAGGACAACAGGATTTGCGGAGTTGAGGGATTTCCACTATTCCCTCCATTTCAGTAATTTACTGGAACAACTCACAAAACTCAGGAAGGTGCTATCTTTATGATAACAATTTTATTATAGCAAAAAAACAACAAAAATGAGACACAAATCAGGACACTCCAAAAAAAGAGATCATAGGAAAAAGTCTGGGAGAGTCTCAAATGCAAAGCTTTTGTGTCTTTTCCCCAAGGAGTCAGCTCACTGATGTGTAACAATTTCCATAGAGTACAGTAGTCCCCCCTTTGATTTAGTTTTCTACGGTCTCAGTTACCCATGGTCAACTGCAGTTTGAAAATATTAAATGGAAAATTCTAGAAATAAACAATTCATAAGTTTAAATTGTGCTGTTCTGAGTAGCACGATGAAATCTCTTGATGTCCCACTCCATCCCTCCCAAGATATAAATCATCCCTTTGTTGAAGCTGTATTTGCTTCAAGAGTCACTTAATAGTCAATTATCAGCAATTTTGAGAGAAAAAGACCATATTCTCATAACTTTTATTATAGTATATTGTTATAATTCTTCCATTTTATTATTAGTTATTGTTGTTAATCTCTTACTATGCCTAATTTATAAATTAAACTTTATCATGGGTATGTATATATAGGAAAAAACAGTATATATAGGATTTGGTATTATTCTCAGTTTCAGGCATACATTGAGGTGTTGAAATATATCCTCCCTGGGTAAGAAGGAAATATTGTACCATTAACCAGGGAAATTGACCTGAACTTTGGTGTCCAAAATTTATTGGGGTTTCATTACATAAGCATGATTGATTGAATAATTGGCCAGGAGGTTGAACTCTCCAGTTTACTTCCTTTCCTGGAGGCCATGCCGGTATGTGGCTCAAAGCTACAACCCCTTAATTACATAGTTAGGCTTTCTGGTGTGGCCAGCTCCCATCTTGAGTTAACTCATTTTCATAAACTATCTAGGGGCCCACCATGAGTCACCTCGTTAGCATAACCTATCAAGTGTGGTTAGAGGTTTATTATACCACAAATAACAAAGACACTCCTATCACTCAGGAAATTTCCAAAGATTTGGAAGGTGCTTCCCAGGAACTAGGAAAAAACTTCAGCCAGATGTCCTATTACATTTCTATATTAATGTAATAAAAATTAATATATAATATGTTGCTATATTATATAAACAACATATATTTACATAATAAATATTTTAATATAAATATATAAATTTTATATAAATGTAAGTAACCACTGTGAATTAAAACCATATTTAAAAAAATTTTAATATTTGCAACTAAAGGGATGGACCTAGAGGTTATTAGGCTGAGTGAAATAAGTCAGAGAAAGATAGATACTTATATGCAGTATATAAGGAACAAAAAGAACAAACTAATCAAAAGCAGACTCACAAATATAGTGGACAATTTGGTGACGGACAGAGGGGAGGGTGTTGGGAGGCTGGGAGAATGGGGTGAAGGGTTAAAGAAGTACAAATTAGTAATTGATAGTTGGGTATGGGGAGCATGACAGTAGCAGAGGGAATGCAGTTAGAATTAATATGATGGCCAGGTGGAGGGCCAGGGAAGGGAGGGAGCAACTGGGGGGGTTGGTTTATGAACTATATAGATGTCTAACCAATATACTGTGTACAAATAAATTTATTTTTAAAAACTTAAAAAATTTTTAATAGTTATAAATCTGTTGCTCAACATTCCAAAGTACAGTGGTTTTCAGAAAGCATTTACAGCTAGATAGAATTAGCTAGTAACTCTTATTTTCAAAACTAAAGCCAGATAAATAAGCTAAAGGTGAAATTTCAAAAAGGCAATATCAAAATGATATAAATAGTAGAAAACATAATGGAAGAACTTCCTTCTAATAGGTTAGAAGGAAGAATAACCTTCTAATAGGTTATTGAGATATAATTGACATATAACACTGTGTAAATTTAAGAAATACAATGTGATGATTTGATAGATATATATATACTGTGAAATAATTACTACAATAAGAGTCAACACATCCATCACCTAAGAAATTATTATTTTTTTCTTTTTGCAAGAACATTTAAGACCTCTGAGTAGCTTTCAGGTATATATTAGAATATCATTTACTATAGTTACCATGCTGTATATTAGATCCTCAGAACTTATTCATCTTATAACTGAAAGTCTGTACCCTTTGACCAATACTTCCTTTATTCATTCATCTTGTCAATTGCCATTTATGTTTTCCAAGTCTTACTATAGTGAATAATGCTGCAGTGAACATGGGAGTGTATTTATCTTTTCAAGATAGTGCTTTTATTTTGTTTGGATATATACTCAAAAGTAGGATTGCTGGATCATATTGTAGTTCTATTTTTAATATTTTGAGGAACCTCTATACTGTTTTTCATAAGGGCAAGACCAACTTACATTTCCACTAACAGTGCACAAGCATTCCCTTTTCTTCACATTCTCGCCCAAACTTAGTGTTTATCTTTTTAATTATAGCCATTCTAACAGGTATAAGATGATATTTCATTGTAGTTTTGATTTGCATCTCCCCAAAGATTAGTGATGTTGATCATCTTTTCATGTACCTGTGGGCTATTTGTATGCTTTCATGGGAAAAATGTTTATTTGCTTCCTCTGCCCATGTTTTAATTGGATTATGTGTTTAGTTGCTGTTGAGTTGTATGAGTTCCTTATGTATTTTGTATATTAGCCTCTTATCTGTTATATAGTTTGCAGATATTTTCTCCCATTCCATAGGTTGCCCCATCATTTGCTGATGGTTTCTTTTGCTGTGCAGAAACTTTTTAGTTTGACGTAGTTAATTCCATTTATTTTTCTTTTGTTGCTTGTGCTTTTGGTGTTATATCAAAAAGAAAAAAAAAAATCATTGCCAAGACCAAAGAGCTTTTTTCCTATATTTTCTTGTAAGAGTTAAAGTTTCAAGTCTTACATTTAAGTCCTTAATCTATTTAATTTTTGTGAGTGGTACAGATTAATATAATACAGGCATCTAATTTCATTCTTTTGCATATGAATGTTTAGTTTCCCCAGCAACATTTATTGAAAAGACTGTCTTTTCCCCATTGAATATTCTTGGCTCCTTTGTGAAATATTAATTGACTATTTATGCATGGGTTTATTTCTGAGCTCTCAATTTTACTCCGTTGGTCTGTGTCTATTTTTATGCCAATACCATACTGTTTTAATTACTATAGCTTTGTACTGTAGTTTGAAACCAAGAAGTTTGATGTCCTCAACTTTGTCCTTTCAAGATTGCTTTGGCAATTCCAAATCTTCTGTAGTTCCACATAAATTTTAGGATTGCCTTTTCTATTTCTGTGAAAAATGCCATTGGATTTTTGATAGGGATTACATTGAAACTCTAGATGGCTTTGGGTAATATGAACATTTCAACAATATTTAATTTTTCTGATATATGAACTCAGAATATCTTTTTATGTCTTCTTCAACTTTTTTTAATCAGAATCTTATAGTTTTCAATGTACCTATCTTTCACTTCCTTCATTAAATTTATTCCGAAGTATTTTATTGTTTTTGATGCTGTTGTAAATAAAATTGTTTATTCTCTTTCAGATAGTTTGTTGTTAATGTAGAATTGCAATTGCTGCTTTCAAAATTTTTTTTTCTTTGATTTTTAACACTTTCATTTAATGTGTCTCAGAGTAATCTTCTTTGGGTTGGTCTTGCTTAGGGTCTCTTGAGCTTCCTATACCTTCTATATCTTCTTCATTTTGTTGTTGGGGCTCCCCTGCATCCCCATGCAGCTGCCAAAAAATATTGTTGAATATCTGTCATATTCTCACATTCTACTGGCTGCTAGGGATAAAATGGTAAACAGGATTGGCATGCTGCCTGCTCACACAGAGAAGTAAACAAACAACTATAATACCATCTAATAAAGGTGAAGGAAGAATACTGCCGTGGCAGTACATGAGATGGGTATCCAACCTAGATTAGAGAGATGGTGAAGATAATCAGAATACTTTGTCTTTTTTGATAATTTTCCTTAAAGAAGATCTCTCTCTCTCTCTCTCTCTCTCTCTCTCTCTCTCTCTCACACACACACCCACACACACACACACACACACACTCATTTTAAATCAGTGACATCTGTTTCTCAGAGTTAGATTTTACTATTCATTGTTTGGGTAAGATTTCTTGGTTATTTTCTCCAGAAGTAGATGTGATTTGAATAACAAATTATAGACAAGCTAATTGGAAAACTCTGTCTTAAAGGCTGGGTCTATCATCTGTTAATCTTGTAAATATTGAAAGCTTCCTGAAGGCCAAACCTGTTCCTTCCCAGATCTGTACATAGCACCACATAGGAAATGGGAGGCCTTCATAATTTTCTTAAGGATGGGGGAAAATTAAGGCTGGGTCTTGTTTTTTTTTTTTGTTTTTTTTTTTATAACTATCTGCACATGTGTATATCAAACAATTGGAAAAGCAGTTTTGTTTATAATAGAAAATTAAAACTAAGAGTAAAATTTTCAGAAACTTTGCAATAATAATAGATACTTTTTTTTGTCTTAATTTCTTTTTAAAAAAAATTCTATTTTGAAAACATTTTAGACTCACGTAAAAGTTGCAAAGAGAGTACATAAAGTCTCTGTATATCATTCACTCACCTTTCCTTAATGTTGACATCTTACATAACCAGGTAATTATTGAAACCAAAAAAATTAACAGTAATATAATACTATTAACTAATCTACAGACATTATTGAAATGTCACCATTTTTCCCACTAATGTCCTTTTTCTGATCTGGCATACAGTCTAATGTTGCATTTAGTCACCACATTTCTATTGTCTTCACCAATCTGACAGTTCCTATGTCTTTCTTCATTTTTCATGACCTTGACATTTTGAATTGTACTGGTCTGTAATTTTATATAATGTTCCCCAATTTAGATTTGCTTGATGTTTTCTCATAATTATATTTGCATTTTTGGCCAGAATATCACAGAAGTGCTGTTCCTTTTCAGTGCATTATAACAATGAGTTTATGAAGTTGACATCTTTTATTATTGGTGATATTAGCTTTATTTACTTGGTTAAATTGATGTCTGTCTGATTTCTCCTTTGTCATGAATAATTATCTTAAGGAGATATACTTTAAGACTTTAAAATATCCTGTTTTTCATCATACTTTCATCTATTAATTTTAGTGTTATTAGTGCTTCTTGAATGCAATGATTATATAATGCCTAAGAGTGATATTTTCTTTTCATTATTCCTTCTACATTTCATAATTGGCAATTTACTGTAAGGAAGAGCACCCTTCTCTTCCATTTGTTTTCTTTTTTTATTTTATTTTATTTTTTAAGTTTATCGGGGTAACATTGATTAATACAATTATATAATTTTCGGATGTACATTATAATTTGACATCTATATATTCTATTGTGTGATTACCGCCTAAAGTCCAATTTCCTTCAGCGACCATATATTCGATCTCCTTTACCCAGTACACTTTCCCCTTAGCCCCTTATATTTGACTCCCTTTACCCTGTCTACCTCTTCCCTCCTCCCCTACCCACTACCCTCTGATAACCAATAGTCCATTGTCCATATCCCTGAGTCTCTGTCCTGTTTATTTGTTGCTTTTAGGTTTATATCCCACATATAAGTGATATTATGTGATTTTCAACGTTTTCTGTCTGACTTGTTTCACGTAGCATGATTATCTTGAGGTCCATCCATGTTGTTGCAAATGGCAGTATTTCATTTCTTCTTATGGCTGAGTAATATTCTATTGTATATACGTACCACAGCCTCTTTAGCCAATCAGCTATCGCAGGACATTTTGGTTGCTTCCATGTCCTGGCCACTGAATAATGCTGCTATGAATTTCGGTGTGCAAATATCTTTTCGAATATGGGTTTTCT
>NW_006441071.1:11678080-11694882 GCF_000325575.1 Pteropus alecto
TTCCACAGAACCAGCCTTTTCTTTTTTATGCAAGCAGGCCTCCTGAGATAAACCATGCACTCTTTTGAATTTGGGGAGCTTTATCTCCCTACATTCATCTCTTTTAGTGTGTTCTTCATCTCCAGAAGTTCTATTTGTTTCCTTTTGAGGGTTTCAGTCTCCTTGCTCTGCTCATCTAGGTGTTTTTTTCAATTCCTGGAATTGTTGATTTGAGTTGTTTTGGATCTCATTGAGTTTTTTCAGAAGTACCATCCTGAAGTCTCTGTCATTTAAGTCGTATATTTCTATGTCTGTAACTTATTTTCTGGAGATTTTTCTCTTTCTTTCTGAGATGCCTTGTCATCTTAGTTGTTCCTGGTGTTTAATGAACCATTTCTCTGCCTGGGCATTAGTGGAAGTGTATTTTACTGTTTTTCCAGAAAGAAGATTTATGATATAAAGGTCTCTCTTTAGCCTGCTGCTAAGAAGGTGCTTTTCTTTTGGTTTCCAGTAAGTGGCATCTAAGCCTCTTGGATCCCTGCTTTATAAAAAGCCTAAATGTCTTTTTTATTTTCTTGTAGATATTTAATCGCACTTGCTACAATCAGTTTCAGTCCCTGTCAGTGTTAGCAACAGTTTCAGTATTGTTTGCTCAGATTCCCCTGGGACTCCGGGTGATCGGTCTCAGAGGGTCCCGCTTCTCTGCTTTCTGCCCTGATGCCTGGGCCCTGCTGCCAGCTGCTAGAAGTTCCAGCACTTCCAGGCAGGCTGATCAGGGAAATTGCCATAACTTCACCCCTCCCACTCCTCCTGCAAGGAGCTCTGGTGGCTGTGAGAGGCAGCTTCTTTATTATTCCCAGTCCATTGCCCAAAACCCAGAGTTCTGATCCATGGTAGCTCTTATGCACAGATCCCACGTCAGACATGCTGGTGTGCAGTTCGGGCATTTTTTGTTGAATTTTAGATGTCCAGCCTATTGTCATTTCAAGGGGAGAGATCTGAGAACATCTCTCACTCCCCTATGTTTCCCAGAATTCCTCCATTTGTTTTCAATTCAGTTATTTATGTTAGAATGGGGTCATAATATCTTCTGTAGATTATAATCCAGTACTATCATTTTTGTTCAAATTGTCCTAGGTTTGGCCATTGGGAGTTCCTTTAAGTTGACTTCTGTGTCCTTTTGATATACACCCATCATTTTGTGAACACTTTTTACTTTCTAATACCATAGGATGTTCCAGTTTCATTTTGTTTTTAGAATTCTTTCTCTCTCTCTAGAATTATTTTTCCAAGGTTACTTTTATTGAAGAATAAATAGTATTTAGAAACCAAGATATGGGTACTAGGTGTGTTCATTGCTACCGGGGTGTCACTGCTTCTACATTCTAAGTGGATAGAGTGAGGAAATATATATATGTGTACTAACATGTGAATATATACTTGTATGTGTATTTGTGTGTCTATTTATACATATATTTTAAAATTTGAGTTTAAACTGATACTTACAATTCGAATTTCAGCTATAGGATTTGTTCTAGCCTTCTGTCTTTCCTTAATTGTAATGTCTTTCTCCAACACTGAGAAACCTGGCTCATACCCACAATATATTTGTTTACTTGTGCAATCCTAGAATACAAAATACAATACTTTCTCAATATCTAGGCTATACCAACATGAAAAACAAGTTTATTAATTAGAGTGCAGTGTTTATGTACATTTTTTTTTAGCCTTGCAGTATAGAGTAAAAATGGTGTTTTCCTGAGTTACTAAAGTTAGTTCTTTTCTTTCTTACCCACTTTGGTGTAGTTATGTTATTCTTTCATAATACAATTAGGTTAATTTGTTAGTTTATCTCTAATTTGGGATCTTCCTACATATTAGTTGATTCTAATTATTTTTGCATGCATAAATATTACCATGGTTCTAAGAGGGCTATACCAAAAGGCATATTCAGTGAATTGTTACTACTCTCCTCATTCTTACTACCCTGTTCCTACTCAATTTCGTTAGGTAACAAATCTGAGGAGTTTCTGGTTTATTTGTCCTATATTTCTTTTGCATAAATGGGCAAAATCGTGTATTTTCTTATATTTTGATTCTTTCTTCTTTGAAGGGTAGCATGCTATAGTTACTCTATTGTATTTTGCTTTTTTTTACTTAATAATACATCTCATAAATTATTACAAATCAATTCATTGAGATTTTCCTCACTCTTTTTTAGAGCTGAGCAGTACTATACTGTTTAGATGTGCCGTAGTTTGTTCAACCACTCCCCTATGTATGGACAGTTAGGTTGTTTTGATATTTTCAATTACAAACAATAATGCAACAGATAACATTATTTACATGATTTTCATTTTGTTGAAGGTACATTTTGGGAGTAGATTTTCCTAGAAGTGGGATTATTGGGTCAAAAGATAAGTGTATATGTAGTTAATTTTTTTGAAAAATTTAAACATACACCAAAGTATAGTAGTACAAATGATTCCCATGTATCCATCAACATTTATCAACATTTTGCTATCCTTGTTTCATTTTGTCTCTCCCTCCTTTTTTTCTAGAGTATTCTAAAGCATATTCTACATATGATGTCATTCTAGTTTTTAATATGTCCATGTGTATATCTGACTGAGAACAATTTAGAAAATATTTAAACCAATAAATGCCATTATCTAACATAACAGAATTAGGAATTCAATATTTTAAATATCAAGTTTATATTCATATTTCACTGATTACCTCAAAAATATCTTATGGTGGTTTGTTTGAATCAGAATCTAAACTATTCCATCCATTGCCTTTGATTGTTATAATTCTTTCAGTTTCTTCTTTAAAAGTCATCTTTCTCTCCACTTTATCCTTCTTTCTTTTTTAATATTATTGAAAGTATTTTAAAAACATACTATTTTTTTATGTTCCCAATATTTTATACATTTTAGCATTTAGATTTAGGGGTTAAAAAGACAAGATAATTAACTTATCTAAATTCCTATAGCTAGTAATTGGCAAATTCAGGATTTAAGCTTAGGCAACCTGGCTTCAGAGTTAAGCCTCTTAACCACTACTATGCCTCTTTGCATTTCACAGGTAGAAAGTGAGAAGCGTGGTGGTCTTTCTAAAAGAAAATAATTTTTTGTAAATGTATGAGGAAACATGGTGTGTTCAGACAGTGTTGAATGAGCATGGCTTTGGGTGGGAAAAAAAAAGTGATAGGAAGTGAGTCTAAGAAATGTATATTGGGACCAGATGCTGAAAGGATTCTTGGACCTTTGCTAAGACATTCGATATTTTAATTAATATTGAGCTACCTGATTTTATTAGCATCATTAGATCTAGAGTGTTTTAAATAACTAACAAGAATGTAGAAGATTAACTGAAAGGAGTTGCTTGATCTTTGGGCTCCCTTTTAGGAAGCTGATATAATTGGTAAGATAATTGATAAGAAGATCTCAATTAGAGGATAGTTCTGAGATTTCCAGGATATAACTAATAGGAATTGGACATGGTGTGTGCAAAAGACTATTTAAAAATTTATACTGTATTTCTCTGCTTCTTTTCCTGAACTAAGCCTTTAGAAAATTTAGGTTTCGATTGATATTTATATGGTGAGAAGGAGACATCAGTCTTCCTCAAGCTAAGGTTGTAGCATGCACAAGTTAGTAAAAATTAATCCTGTAATGTAGTGACAAAGGATCAGTTATAAAAATAGCTCCTAATGGTCCATATTCAGTCATTCAACAAATATTTGTTGAGCACCTATTATGTGCTAGGCAGTATGCTAGAGAATCATTAATTCTGCAGCTCCTCATATTATCCATCTAGAAAGCATTGAAAAGTTTTATTTTTTATCATCCAATCAGAATTTTATATCAATCATATGAAGTAGGCAAAGTGGATTAAAGATGTTTCTTCATGAGGTCCAAGATAGTTGTGACATAAGAGAACACTGAACTTGCCCCCCTCTCATGAGCACATGAAATATATAACTATGCATAGAGCAATTCCTCCTGAGAGACAATTGAGACCTGATTGAACAGCTTTTGCACAACAGATGTAAGACAGAGACCAAACAAGAAGGCTGGGAAACCGTGCGAGCATTTTGAGATCTATAGGAACTCTCTGGTGTTGGAGGGGCCAGTAAGTGACATTGTTTACGTTCTGCTCCACCTTAATAGGGTAAGTGGGGGCTCTTTCCAGGTGCTCTGGCCTGCCTGCAAAATTGCTGCTGCACATTGCAAGCCACACTACCTGAAGCCCATTTCAGCCCAAACAAAGGGAGCAAGTAAGAGCAACAGGGCATCACCACACACACCTGGCCTCCCTACCTAGAGCCACTCCTGCCTGGCAAGCCAGTGCCCAGGCATTATATATGCCTGTCACCTAACTCCATCAAGTCTGCCAAATCTACCCAGCACACAGAAGTGTTTAAACAAGGCCACTTTTTCAAAACTGGGAGAGAAAGCTATTTTGTCTAATTCATATAAACAAACATAGACTGTCAAAGAAAAAGAGAAGACAGAAGAATATCTCTCAAATGAAGGAACAACAAAACTTCCCAGGAAATAAAACCCTAATGAAATGGAGATAATTAATTTGCCAATAAAGAATTCAAAGACAAAAACTGCTTCCCAAAAGAACCCGGGAGAAAGTAGACATCCATATTTCCATCACAACACTGTATACTCATGCAAACCTTTAAAAAGAACAAATTCTCTGACATTGCTACCAGGGAAGTACTGGCTAGACAAACAGGCATTCAAGAATGTGAAATTCAGAACTGATTTCATAACTGAAGAGTTTGGCACCCAGGGCAAAACAGAAGTGGACCCTTAAATGCCTTGGCAGAAAGCCCTGATTCCAAGCCTCATCTGTCTCCTCTGGTAGACTAAAGCAACCTGTTGACTATTCTCAGTAGCTCTCATTACTTTTTTCCCTTTGATCCTCTCGACACCCTCCAATCATTTGCTATAGCAGCAGCTCCTCCCCTCTCTTTCACATTCTTTGTTCCTTAGTTTCACTCTGTGAGCTGTGTGGGCCAGTCACTGTGGGACATGATGAACAAGGACATTCAGGCTATGAATGGACGAGAGGACACTCACAGTCTTTGGGCACTTAAGAATCACTTGTCAACTGGACCAACTCTAAGTGGTGGTCTTTCACCTACTCACTGTCATTTCTTGCTCCTATACTTAATAAAAGCCAGGAGCACAGCGAGGACACTGGCATGGCAGTACTGCCTTTTCAAGACTCCCCTATGCAATGGTGCAACAAAGGGCCACAGGTTGCCACAGTCAAAGCAGAGACACGGGAAGGAGCAATTCTGCAGCCTATACATACTGAGACACTCTCTGCAGAAACTTTGTGGCTCTTAGATGAATTACCCTCAACCCCAGAGCTTCAGGGCAAGGTTCAACATATCTAAATGGAGATGCCCAGGAAGAAGAGCCTCCAGGACCATCGGAAATACCCCTCAGTGAGGAAGAATTTTAGGCTCTGCTCAACATGCTATAAATATGACCAAGGCCTCAGCTTTAGGAAGATGAAGACATCATTCTCCCACTTTGATTCAGAACTCTTTTCCTGGGTTAGATTCAGAGTGAAAGAAAGGAGAATACAGGAACACTCATCAGGTTCTAGAAAAAGAGAAAGATAAGAAGCAGCAGCCATCACTTTAAATCACAAAAGGATTGTTTCCTCTCTGTCCAATGGGAAGCACATTATTGCCTCAATGATTGTCGCCAGAGCCTGTGGATGCGCCATGTGAACCAGGCAGTGGATGATCTCCTTGAAGCCCGAATGAAAATTTAGCACTGTCATGACAAACATGACCTCCTCTCTGCCATTACCACCAACTTGGCTCTCTGGAAAATCCCAGGCTCAAACCAAAACAAGGCAAAGAGAGGAGGTCAAGAAGGACTTCTTCACATGGGATTTTATTCTGGAGGTTGAAAGTTAATCCTGAGGTTAGGTTGGTGTTTACAAAAGGAGGGAATGCTGAAGTTCTTGAACATGGGAGTCCAGATCCATAAGGTTTTTATCCTAGTTGTCAATGTGGGAACAGGCAATCGGCAATAACTTTGGTCTCTGCTTATGAATGATTAATTTAAAGGTTAAGTTTATAATACCGTGGAATATGTGCATATGGTTTTCCCTTAGATCATTTAAAACAAAGAGAATGGTAGGGAAACTAAAAACACTAAGCAATCACTCAGGAAATTGTATGAATCTCACTCTTCATCATTCTAGTACTTTTATTTATGGGCTGCATATCAGCCCATAATTTTTAACAATGTTTTAAGAAGAAAGTGTAAATTATCTCTGAGACTCTTGGTATTCTTCTTTCACTTGCATCTCCTCCCTTCCTTTCCATTGTATTTTTGAAGAAAACATTTCTTGGATTTTTAAGCAGAATGTGACTCTCTATCGGTACAATAAAAATATATTTGAAAACTCAAAAAAAAAAAAAAGAATTCAAAGAAACAGTCATATATTCAGAGTAGAATAGAAACTTGGAGAGAATTTAAACAAAGAATTAGAAAGTATAATAAAGAACCAAGCAGAGCCAAAGTATCTAATAACTGAAATGGAAAATACTCTAGGAAGTAGTCAGCATTAGATTAGCCAATACAGAAAAATGGATCAGTGACCTACAAGACAGACAGGTGGAAATCAACCAATCAAAACAGCAAAAAGGAAAAAGAATTTAAAAAAATGAGAATAGCTTAAGGGACCTCTGGGATAACGTTGAGCATATAAATATTCTTATTATAGGGATCTCAGAAAAAAAGAAAGAAAAGAGAAGAAAATTTATTTGAAGAAATAGTGGCTAAAAATTTTCCTAACCTGGAAAAGGAAATATATATCCAAGTCCAGGAATCATAGAGAGATTATAACAAGATAAGCCCAAAGAGACTCACACCAAGACATATTGTAATTAAAATGGCAAAAGTTAAAGGCAACAAGAGGAAAACAACAAGTTATGTATAAGGGAAACCCCATATGATTATCAGCTGATTTTTCAGCAGCAACCTTACAGGCCAGAAGGGAGTGGTGGGACATCTTTAAAGTGCTAAAAGAAAGGCACCTACAACCTTGAATAATTTACCTGGTAAGATTATCATTCAGAATTTAAAGGAGAGATAAAGAGTTTCTCAGACAAGCAAAAACTAAGGGTGTTCATTGCTATTTAAACAGCTTTACAAGAAGTGTTAAAGGGTCTTCTTTAAGTAGAAAAGGAAAGGCCATAACCAGATATAAAAAATATAAGAAAAGAGAAATCTCTAAGGTAAAGGCAAATATTTAATAAACACAGGGTGTCAGTTCTTTCAAAAGTTGCTATAAAGATCAAAAGACAAAAGTACCAAACTGAAACTACAATAAGTAGTTAGACACACAAAACAAAAGATGTAAAATATGACATCAAAAATATTAAGTGTGGAGGAGGAGTAAAAATGTAGTCTTTTTTGTAAAGAATATATTTTAACTTAAATGCATATCAGCTTAAAATAGACTACTATAGATATAGAATGATATCTATAAACCTCATGGTAACCAAAACCCAAAAACCTACAGAAGATACACAAAAAATAGAAACAAGAACCCCCAAAAAACACTAAAGAAAATCAGCAAAGTGCAAGGGAAGAGATCAAGAGAAGCAAAAAAGGAACAGAGAACTACAAAAACAACCAAAAAACAATTAACAAAATGTCAATAAGTATATACTTATCAATAATTACTTTAAAGCTGAATGGATTAAATGCTCCAGTAAAAAGTGACTGAATGGATTAAAAAGCATTACTCATCTGTATGCTGCTTATGAGAGACTCTCTTTAAATCAAAAGACACGTATATACTGCAAATAAAGGGATGGAAAAAAGGTATTCCATGAAAAGACAAACAAAAAGAAAGCTGAGGTAGCAATACTCATATCAGACAAAATAAGACTTTAAAACAAAGGCTGTAAAAAAAGAAATAAGGATGTTACATAATGATAAAGGAGTCGATCCAAGAAGAGGCTATAACTATCATAAATATCTATGTTCTTAACATAGGAGTGTCTACATATGTAAAGCAAATATTAATGGACATTAAAGAAGAAACTGACAGTAATACATTAATAGTAGGGGATTTTAATACCTCATTTACATAAATGGATAGATCATCCAGACAGAAAATTAATAAGAAAATAATGGCCTTAAATGTCACAATAGAACAGATCAACTCAATAGATATTTACAAAACATTTCATCCCAAAACTGCATAGTACACATTTTTTTCACGTGCACTTGGAACCTTCTTCAGATACATCACATGTAAGGCCAAAAAAGAAGCCTCAATAAATTCAAGAATATTGAAATCATATCACACATCTTTTCTGATCACACTGTCATGAAACTAGAAATCAACTGCAGGAAAAAAACTGGAAAAAACACAAATATGTGGAGACTAAACAACATGATACTAAACTAATAAATGAAAGAAGAACTTAAACAAGTTAACGAAAACACAACTTTTCAAAATTTATGGGATGCAGCAAAAGCAGTTGTAAGAGAGAAATTCATAGCTATACAGGCCTACCTCAAGAAACAAAAAAATCTGAAATAAGCAATCTATATTTACACTTAAAGGAACTAAAAAAGAACAAACAAAACCCGAAGTAAACAGAAGGAAGGAAATAATTAAGATCAAGACAGAAATAAATGAGAGACTTAAAAAACAATAGAAAAGATCAATGAAACTAAGAGCCAGTTCTTTGAAAAGATAAACAAAATTGACAAAACTTTAGCCAAACTCACCAAGAAATAGAGAGCCCAAATCAATAAAATCATAAATGAAAGAGAATTTAGAAATGACACCACAGAAAACTAAGAATCATTAAAGAATACAATGAACAATTTATGCCAACAAATTCAACAATCTGGACGAAATGGATAAATTTCTAGAAGTGTACAACCCACCGAGACTGAACCAGGAAGAAATAGAGAACCTAAACAGACCAATTACTAGTAATGAAGTTAAAATAGTAATCAAAAAATTCTCAACAAAAATCCAGGACCAGATAGATGGCTTCACCGGTCAGTTCTACCAATATTTAAAGAATTAATACTTATTCTTCTTAGACTAGTCCAAAAAGCTGAAGAAGAAGGAACACTTTCAAACTCATTCTATGAAGCCAGCATTACCTTGATACCAAAACTAGACAAAGACATTATAAAAAAAGAAAATTACAAGCTCATATCCTTGATGAACATAGATGTAGAGATTCTCAACAAAATATTAGCAAACTAGATTTAACAATACATTAACAATATTTTACACTGTGGTCAAGTGGGATTTATCCCAGAGATGCAAGGATGTTTTAACATATGTAAATAAATTAATGGAATACATCGAATCAACAAAATGCAGGATAGAAATCATACTATTATCTCAATAGGTGCAGAAAAAGCCATCAATAAAATTCAATATATTTTTTATGATAAAAACTCTCAATGAAGTGGGTATAGAAGGAAAAAACCTCAACATAAGAAGGGCTATATGTGACAAACCTACAGCTAATATTATATTCGGTGATGAAAAACTGAAAGCTTTTCCTCTAAGATCAGGAACGAGACAAGGATGCCCACTATCACCACTTCTATTCAACATAGTATTGGAAGTCCTAGCCACAGGAATCAGACAACAACAAAAAAATAAAAGTCACCAAACTAATAAATGAGTTCTGTAAAGTTGTAGTATACAAACTCAATATACAGAAATCTGTTGTGTTTCTGTACGCCAATAACAAATGGTCAGAAGAAGAAATTTAAAAAGCAATTCCATTTATGATTGCATCGAAAAACATAAAATACCTAGGAATAAATTTAACCAAAGAGGTGAAAGACCTGTACTCTGAAAACTATAAGACACTGAAGAAAGAAATTGAAGAGAATACAAATAAAAAGAAGGATATACCATGCTCATGAATTGAAAGGATTAATATTGTTTAAATGTCCTTACTACTTAAAGCTATATACAGAATTAATACAATCCCTATTAAAGTACCAATAGCATTCTTCTCAGAACTAGAACAACTAATCCTAAAATTTATATGGAACCACAAAAGGCCCTCATAGCCAAAGAAACCTTGAGAAAGAACAAAGTGAGAAATATCACACTCCTTGATTTCAAACTATACTACAATAATTAAAACAGTATGGTACTGGCATAAAAACAGATATAGCAATCAGTGGAATAGAATAGAGAGCCCAGAAATAAATCCTTACTTATATGGTTAATTAATCTACAACAAAGGAGGTAGGATATACAATGAGGTAAATATAGTCTCTTTGATAAGTGGTGTTGGGAAAACTGGATAGATACATGTAAAAAAAGGAAATCAGACCACTTTGTCATACCATATACAAATTGGAATCATTACTTTGAAACGAAAGTTCATCAGAATATAATAAAGCTAAAGTTAAATCTGCCCCATGACTTCGCAATTCCACTACTAAAAATCTCACAAAAATGCATGTTATGTACACCAGATCACATGCACAAGAATCACATGTACAAGCAGAATTGTTAGTAGTAAGGCCAAATGTTCAATAAAAGTAGAATGGGTGAAATTTGTACATATTCATACCATATAATTTATAATTAATAATCTATTAAACTGAATGAACCACAGATACACAAAACGAAATAGATGAATCTTTAAGACATGTTCTCTAAAAGTCAAACACAATAAAATACACACTGTATAATTCTATTCATATAGTGTTCAAAATCAGCCAAATTAAACTATTATGTAGTGAAACTATGAAGAAAAACAAGGAAAGGAATGTTATCGAAGTCAGGATCATGGTTCCTGCTGTGGGGAAATCAGGTTGTGATTTGGAAGGGATGTGTATGTATGCATGTGTGTCTTCTGGAGTGCAGCTTATGTTTTTGAAATGGGAGGGGAAGGGTCACATCTGTGTTCTTTTTATGACGGTTCACTAAGCTCCATATTTATACTTTGAATACTTTACTGTATTTCATAATGCAGATAAAGTTCTATAGTAGTAGAATATGTAATAAAAATATTAGCAGTATATTGTGAACATTAAAAAGTCTTATAAAATCATAGTCTACATGATATAATTTTTGTGTGGAAATTACATACAAATGTAAACTGACATTTCCATTCATCATGTAGATGTGTGTGTCGTTTGTTATATGTTTACATACCTTTGCTGTATACATGTTAAGTTTGTACATTTTAGTTTATATTTTGCATGTATTTTATAGAAAAAAATACAAATTCATGCCTAGAAAAACAGAGAAAATACACCAAAATATTTATTATAATTATTTTCATGTGTTGATATTGCAGTTGTTTTTATATATGAGCAAAAACGTAAAGGAGGGGGTTAGTGTTGGTAGATTCAAAGACTGCTAAAGGTGCTATTCACTTTTCAGTAGTCAACTCTCCATTGTAAAGGACAAACTTATTCCATTGCTTATGAAAGAGTTTGATTTTTCTTCATGGCAGTAGGAAAGTAGGAGGGCAACTTGGTGGAGGAGCCTCAAGTTCCAGATACTGTTTAATACTTAAATAGAAAAGCCGGTCCATACTGATGAAAGTGGGTGAAGTGGGTAGTGATGTCCAGAGTGTTTACATTACAGCTTCCTAGTGAGATTGATGTTACTTGTTAGAGCCTTGTAATGCACCCAATGTATTGAAGAAGTGACATTTGTGGATTGTGATCAAATTCAATTCTTTTTGTCTTTCACCATCTCTCAAAACTTCACTCAGCGAGATTACTTTTTCTTTTTCCCTGGATGAAAACTTGGGCTGCTCTCATGGCTTTCCAGTTCATTTTTAAGGAGTGAACTTTTAGTCAGAAAAAAAATGATCTTAATTTACTAATTAGAAGACGTGAACTTCGAACCTGACTTGTCATGGAACATAGAGACTTGGCCTTTTAAGCCCAGTTCTTCTCATTTAAAAGCTATTATCATTCATAGTCACATTTGAAAGTGAAGGAGAGGTAAGAACAGTTCTTTAGCATATTGTGTCTTGTAAGATGGGGGCTTATAAGATGGTAAAAAGTAAATCTCTCACATTGGTACTTTTACATGCTCTTCAGAGGTTCACAGCTGGGCTCTGTCCTACATCCCCTCTGTCCTGGAGAGATGCATCTCTATGACTAGGTAAACTCTTGCAACTCCATCTTCACCCCCATCTTCAGAATATATCTGGTGATATATTCCAGCCATTTTTTGCAGCTCTTACTGGACAGGGCTCAAGAATTTTCCAAGCTGGCTCTGTTTCCCACATTTGAAATTCAGAAATAACTTGCCTCATGCTTAGTCACTTTTTGAGAATGCAAGCCCATATTTATGTAGCTGTGTTTTCATGACTCAGTTTCTAAAAGCATTTAGTCAGTCCATCACTCACCTTCTAGATTTCCCAGGCAGATGTCGCACCCCAATTCATACTCCACTTTAGCTTTCTCAGTCATGAGTTGGATTCCTGCTTTCTTTGTGTCACTACTGCAGAGAACACATTTAAAAACTCATTAAATGAGGATGGTAGGAGATGAAAGTGGATGACTATTCATAGCCTAGCAACAGCTCTCCTAAAAACATCTCTTCACTAATTGATTTTTATATCCTTAATTTGACCGAGGAGTCCAGAGGTCCCAGGGCCTGAATTCTTTGTAAATGTGAACATGGTGAAGGTGAAGGAGGAGGGCTCTCTGATAATAATCATTATTATGAGTATTTTTTTTTTTTTTTGGACTTTAGGTGGAACCAACTGCCATGGGGTGCCTCCTACTTCTTCAATCTTGTGCCATCTCTCAGGGTGCAGAGCAATATATGTGCCTTTCCCCCGGTCGAGGAAAAATTTGTAAAGCTTTGATATGGGCGACAAAACCACCAAGGTTTTGTTGGGCTATATTCTAGAAAATAAATACTTGTTTTAAATCTAAAATGATAGGACAGAAATGGCAATTAATAAAATTTGGTTAATCTTTTCCCCTATAATCCTGAGAACAAATACAATTTTTGTGCCAAAAGTATTTGAGTTGTGAAGTGGCCATCAGACCACGAATTAGGGACTTAATTTGGACCATAAAATCTTTAGAGGTCTCCAGTTTAACTCTTTTGTTTTGAGGAGTTAAACAAAGTAAATTATCCCAATGTCTAGCATACCATTGAAGCTCATTAATTATATGCCGAATGAATGAGTTAAGTGATTTGCCTAAGGTTTCACAGAGGCAGAGTCCACCAGAACTCAACAGCACACTGAACCTGGCAGTTATTCCTCTGCAGATATACATTAATCCCCTGTTTGCACATTGAGGTTAGAGATCTCTAAGGATATGGGGTCATACAGTGTTATTGACAGAGAAACAGACAGAGAAAGTTAGTCAAAGAAGGGAATAGCTCTATTTATTTCTGGTCTGTCAAAGCCACTCACAAGACCTCATGAAAAATAGATCATTTGCTTGAGGGATTTAGCAAACTTTTAAAGCCAGTCTGCGTTTTGAAGCACGAAAAGCCAGCATGTGATTTCTAACAGTAGGAACTTTAGCTGATCTTGAATATTCATTGAGAAAAAAAATTTTTTTTAAATGAGGGGGATGCATGCCAGGGCCCCTGCAGAAGGTGAGTACTGAATGGAATCAGGAAACTGGCATCTAGATTCTCACAGGGATGTGGGGGCTGAACAACTAAGTTCTCTGTGTAGGTTGTGATGCATGGGCAGAGAAAAGAGCAGGTGGCTGGTACCCAAATGGTACAGTATAGGAAGGCTGGATGCTGGGAGAGGGCTCCCCCACCCTAGATTAGAGCTGAGCCACTGGAAAAGCTCCTATCTAATATCCTACTGGCAGTCTGGCTACCTCCACCTGTCCCAAGGGCCTGGTGGCTCTGTTTTCAGATTTCTGCCTTCCCCCAGGTTGCTAGGAACAACTGCTTCATCTTGAGGGAGCAGTGTGTAGGGACTCTCTCTAACCCAGTACCTTACCCCTCTTCCCAGAGTAAGAAGAGGCAGAATCTGCCCTGGGCATACCATCTACTTCCCAGATATTTTCTGTGCAACGGCACCTCTTTCCTTCTGCTGACACCCCCAAGTTCTCTTTTTAGTATATAGCAAAATCTACTTCTGTTGTGACTCAATATCCTCAAGAAGGCGGTGGGTGAATTCCTGAGTCCTTGGGGAACAGGAGCAAAAGAGGAAAAGATTGGGACTCTATGCCTCTATCCAGAAATGATCAGGAATAGAGACCTAGTCCTGAGTTGTCACTTGTTCTGCAAAGCATTATCATATCAACCCCACCACTCTCCACTTATAAAGTAGGCAAACCCAGGTTTCTGAGTACCAAGTTGACCAGTATTGGAGGGTGATGATCAGAGGAAGGATTGTTGTCCTTGATTAGAGGTTAAAAACCCCAGAGAAAGTGAAATCGATGACTCCGAGGGAGGCCGCTAGTTTTTGTTTGGTGGTTCTGGGAGGGAGATGGATGCATCAAAAGGGAACTGCTGACTTGGCACAATTTTCCCTACTCCCATCGAATTCTTGGCCACAAGAAATAGAATAGCAGGAAGTGTGAGGGTGATCTTGAAAACTCATTGAAAAAAGTTTTTCAGAAACTAACATTCAAGCTCAGAAAGACAGTGGGGTTAGTAGAGGTGAGCAGTGGGTGTCAGGGGAGAAATTTGGGCTTCAAATATTCTCTAGCCAATTCTAGTTATTTTCCCTTGAAACCACTCTGTCCAGGTGAATGTGGTCAAGTGATATGGAATCCCATTGGGAGAATATTAAAGTCCATGTTTCATTGGAAAATGAACTTTAGGGTTCTCTTTGAAAAATTAACATGGTTAGAAGAAATGACACCCTACCTTCAGTAAGCACACTCAGATCTTGGTTTCTAATACCACTCTCCAATAAAAGCAAACAGGGCTCCTTGGAGAAATGACTGGCATCGAAATATACATGTTGATCTTGGAGCATCTTGTCATACAGGGAAGTAAGAAAATATGAAAAAAACCACACCAATAATCTAAAAACCCACAACGGTGGGGGTATGTCAAAGGGACTCAGAAGCCTAGCTAAAGAGTTCCCAAAGGCCAAAACTGGAACAATGTCAGTAACAAAATAAAGTAGTATTGGGTTATAACTCAAAGCATAAATAAATATTCATGAGTCCATACCAATATAAATAAATGAGTGAATAAATTAATAAATGGGGGAGAATAGACAAATTCTCTCATGTAGAAGTATTCCAAATAAATTATGCAGATATTCCACTTTAAAGAAGGTGGGGCATAATTCCCCACTCCTTAAGTGTGGCCTGCCCACAGTGACTTCCTTTCGAAGAAGACAGTATGGAAAGGGAGGAAAATTAAGGGTAACTTCACTGTTGAGAAATCTGACAAACACTATTTCAGCCAAATGATAAAGGTCAAAAATAATGTTGATAGTATGATATGAAATGAAGAAAATGGTACTTAACATCTGTGACCTATTTCTCAGAGATCCATAACCCAATTTTATTCAAGAGAGAAACATCAGACAAATTCCGATAGAGAGACATCCTGTAATATACTCCTCAAATGGTCAAGGTTATAGAAAACAAGGCAAGAGGAGCCTTAGGAGATATGAAAACTAACTGTAATGTAGTATCCTTGATGAAATCCTGCAACAGAAAAAGGACATTAGGTAAGAAACTAAGAAAATCTGAATAAATTGTGGACTTAGTTGATAATAATTTGTCAATATTGATTCATAAATTATAACAAATATACCATACAAATGTAAGATGTAAAGATAGGAGAAATTGAGTCTGAAATATGGAGAACCCTGTACCATTTCCTCAATTTTTTTTGTAAATCTAAAACTGTTCTAAAAAAAATCTATTAAAAAATAAAAATAAAATTGTTCCAAACTTGGAACAGAACCTATCTTCATGGTATGATTCACAGACTCTTTCTGGAAAGAAATTAACATATCAATAAAATTCTTTGTTTTCTGATAACTTTAATGTGATGAAACTTGTTTCCAGAAACTAGTTTCGTGTTCAGCCAGACACTGTAACCTTTTTTAATCTGACATTCCTTTCTTTTGGCGGGGGGAGGCGGTTCTAATATCACAATTTTATCTTAATCATTCTGTTTCCTTAGAAAGTTTCATAACCAAAAATGACAAATTTGAATTGGTATAATAGGAGATTTTTTTATAAAGCTTTGGAATCCCTCATTATCTGTCTAAAAAGTTGTTTTCAAGACTTTAAAATAAGAGTTTAAGATGTAAGAGACATTATAATGATTTATTTTCACTAGCCATTATTAGTATCTTTTCTCCCCTTTCTCACATTGTTGAATGAAGACAGCAAAAACAAGTTAAAACAGTGGAAGGAAAATTACACACAGACACACACATGCGCACACACAGTGTTGGATTTCTTTCTTTGATTTGGAGGAAATGAAGTATGTTAAGGAATTTTTCTCCGGGAAACATACTATCTTCCTTGTAGGCATGAGGCCTTTGGAAAATAACTGTAAGTTCGCTTTTGAAAAATTAGGCCTTACTCTAATTATGAGAGGATGGAGAAAGGATTTAAAAAATTGCCTTTTAGACTTATTGGAAAGGAATTTGGGGGATTCCTCTAAAGTTGTGTTTTCTATGTGGAGCAAGAAGACAGGACTGAAAGTTACCCTCAGCAAGAAGGGATCATCTTGCTTCTCTGCTGGAAGGTGTGTGGGGAGTGGCTGTCACTGGTCAGGATACTGATCTTGGTGACTGATATGGTTTAAGAGGCCAATAATCAAATAGACCTAAGGAGGGA
>NW_006441071.1:11694903-11729237 GCF_000325575.1 Pteropus alecto
CCCAATCCCCCAAGTTCTGTACATGGACCACACAGTGTTTGGGACTCTTCTGGGTGAGACTGAAGCCATGAGTATCTGGTTTATTTAACTAAGCTTTAAGCCGGAAACCTGAACTATTTTCACTATACATAGAAAAATACAAAGAACTCCCCAACCACCCAGGAATGGCATTCTTTTATGGGCTAAAGATGAATGAAGTAGAACATTATAGAGAGCTTTTTTGGTTGGATTGGCAGTATGGGGTCTGAAAGTCAAAACTAGATCCACAGTGAGGACCCCGGTTCAAAGAAACTGATGGGATTGTCTTTCAGTCATTCTGTCATGTAATGACCTACATCTTAAAAAACTTGCATTTTTTTCTAATTTTTAATAATTATTTTATTTTCTAGAGTTTTATAGACTAATTATTAGATATTTAGAAAACACTTATAAATAAAATTAAAACTAAAATCCTTAAGTACGTGGTAAGAAATCTTACCACGTACTTAAAAACCTTAAGTAATCTTACCACGTACTTAAGGTTTTTACAGCATAATATTTTTTGGGACCCTGCCCTCTGGTTTTCATATATGACCTCATAGTGACCTTTGAGGCAGATTTTATAATCTGAACCTTTCAGATGAGGACACTGACCTCTGAGAGCTCTTCCCTGCCCTCCCAGATGGTACGGAAGCTCTTCTGTGTGCCATAGCCCCTGCCATTCTCTTACCATCTCACTGTCCTATGACTGTTCATCTCTGTGTCTGCTTTCCCAGCAAAGCAGCATACATTTTGAACAGAGGATATCCAAGTCTGTCCATGTGGCCTTTTGATCTGTCATTCCTGCCCGAGTGCCATGAAGCTGGTACCATATAAAAATAGACTGTTATCCATCCCCTCCATCCCGAATCATCTGCCTCAGTCATCTCATACTCTGCAATTGATCTTTCTGGTTGTTGTTCCTGAAATTGTTTTCCTGTCTATAGCCTTTTATCAACATGATGTAAAGTATTATTTTCTTGGCTCTGACTTCTGGTTGCCCTCCTTCATCACACCGGTTATTAGCCCTAACTCGATCATATAGATTTTGGCCAATCTGAATCTAGCCTCTCTTTAGGACTCTGCACCTTTCACAAGCCTCATGGTCACAGAGTTCCTGATGATTACAGAAGCTGTGTGAGTAGGACGGAATCATGGGAGTGACATGATGAAATCAGTAGCCTAAAAGCATTATTCTGGTTGATGGGAACAGAGAAAGTTGGAGGTAAAGAGACAGACTTATCCAGGTTGACGTGCCCTACAAGTTGGATTAGTCTAACTATTTTGTCTGCTGTGTTGGATTAGTCTAACTATTTTGATCACATGGTTAGTGATCAAAATATGCTTACAGGATGAGTTCCCCTCCAAACATTCCTCTTGCTTTTATGCCTCTCATTTACTTTTTGCCTCCTATGTGAAATCCCTCTCCCTCTCTCCTCCATCCATTTAGATTTTTTTTAAATTCCTCATGGTCCTGTTCTAACTTGATCCATCTCTATGTCTCATCCTGGTAGTACTTATTATGATGGTCCTGTTCTAACTTGATCCATCTCTATGTCTCATCCTGGTAGTACTTATTATGACAAGTACTTATTATGACTTATTAGCAGTGCAGGGCTTTTCCTCTGATACTATTTGTTGTTTTATTTAGAAGTTCCATATCCATGGCATTATTCTTAAAGCCCCCCACCCCCAAATTGACTTTTCTATCCTCCTCCTTCCCTATCTACCCTTTTCAGAGATTTCTATAGATGTGGGCCTTTCACAAGTTGATGTTCACTGTATGCTTGTTGATAGATTGAAATTTACTGTAGTAATTTGAGTGTGAGGGGTAAAGAGATATATTTATCCAGGTTGACGATGCCTTATAAGTTGGATTAGTCTAACCATTCTGTTTGAAGTTGTAGGTATGATCCCAAAGGGATCCTGTTGGGGAAAAAAAGAGCTCTGAGATGGTCGGCTCAGAGCTGTCTACTAACACCCAAGAGCAGACTCTTCCCTGGTGAAACTCATATAGTAAAACTCGCCCTTATTAAATATATAGTTTGATGAGTTTTGACAAAGTATATAAAGATCTATAATTACTACCTCAATCAAGATACAAATATTTCCATCACTGCAAAAAGTTCTCCCCTGCCCTTTTATAATCTATCTCCAACCTAGGCAACCACAAATCTGATATCCATCTATGTCATGTTTGACTTTTCAGAATGTAATATAAATTGAATCATACAAAACGTGCTCTTTTATGTGTGGCTTCTTTCATTTAACATAATTCTGTTGAGATTCATTCATATTTTTCCATGTATTAGTAGTTTGTTCCTTTTTATTGCAGAGTAGTACTATTATATGGATATATCACATTTTATTTATCCATTTAGCAGTTGAAAGACTTTTGGTTTTTTCAGTTTGAGACTATTATGAATAAAGCTATTATAAGCATTTACATAGCAGTCTTTATGTGGAAACATGTTCTCTTTTCTCTTAGGTAAATACTTAGGACTGGAGTTTCTGGTCGTATATCTTTAATTTTATAAGAAACTGTTTTCCAAAGTGGCTGAACAATTTTGCATTTCCTCTATCAATGTGGTAGAGTTCTAGTTGCTCTTCATCCTTGACAGCATTTGATGTTGCTAGTGTTTTAAATTTTAAATTGTATAGTGGTATATCAGTGTGGTTTTAATTTGCATTTCCCTGATAACTAATGATATTAGAATCTTTTTATGTGCTGCGTTGCCATCCATATATCTTTTTTGGTGTCTGTTCAAATCTTTTGTCCATTTTTATTGAGATATCCGTATTGCTGTGATATAAGAATTTTTCATGTTATTCTGAATACAAGTCCTTTAGCAAATAGATGTTTTAGAAATATTTTCTCCTGGTCTGAGGCTTATTTTCTTCTTCTTTTTCTCTTTATTTTCTTAGTGTCTTTTAACAAAGAGGTTCTTAATTTTTATAACACAATAATTTTTCTTTTATGGTTTGTGTTTTTTGTGTTCTATCTAACCAAACTTTGCCTAACGCAAAGTCACAAAGATTTTTTTTCTATGTTTTCTTAGAGAAGTTTTGCATTTTTAGCTAGCTCTTACATTTAGTTCTATGGTCTTTTCAAATTAATTTTTTTATATTGTATGAGACAGAGGCAGAGTTCCTTCCTGTCTGCCTTCCTTCCTTCCTTCCTTCCTTCCTTCCTTCCTTCCTTCCTTCCTTCCTTCCTTCCTTCCTTCCCTCCTTCCTTCCTTTCTTCTTTCCTTTCCATCCTTCCTCCTTTCTTCAACATATAAATGCCCAACTGTTCAAGCACCATTTGTTGAAAAACCATTCTTTTTTCATCGATTTACATCTTTATCAAAGGCAATGACCGTATGTGCCTAAGGCTATTTCTAGACTCTATTCTATTCCATTGATCTATATCTTTAGGTTTTATCCAATACCACATTGTCCTTATTACTAAAGCTTTATAGTTAGAAATCAGATAGTGTGAGATTTACAGTGCTCTTTTGAACTTTTTTTGACTCTTCTACTTTTTTGAAATTCCTATATAAATTTTAGGACCACCTTGTCAATTTTAGAATCAGCTTCCCAAAACTCTGTTATGGTTTTGATAGAGATTTTAATAAACCTATAGATAAATTTATTAAAATTATGTTATTATAATTATTTGCATCTTAATAATTTTATAATTATTATAATTATTTGCATCTTAATAATTTTGATTCTTCCTATGCATAAAGATGGCATATCTCATCATTTATTTAGAGCTTTTAAAAACTATTCTCAGCAGAGTTTTATAGTTTTCAGTGTATAAATCTTGAAATAATTGTTAAATGTATTTGTAAATATTTTATGATTTTGATTTTATAGTATATGACACTGTTTTTTTTTGCATTTTACTTTATAATTGTTTTTTTGCTAGTATATAAGAAATAATTTTTTGTATATTGACCCTATATCTTGTGACTTTGCTAAACTCATAAGTTCTAATAGGTTTTTGGTGATTCTTTGAAATTTTCTCTGTATAGGATTGTGTCATCTGCAAACAAAGATAGTTTTGTGTCTTATTTTCCAGTATGTATGCCTTTTGTTTATTTGTCTTGCCTTTTTTCACTGGTTAGTACCTTCAGTATAATGTTAAATACAGGTGGTGAGAACAGATGTCCTTCCTGATGTTATTCCTGATCTTGGAAAGCATTAAATCTTTCAGATTTAAAGATGAAGTTAAATCTATGTTTTGTGTAGATAATTTTTTTCAGGTTGAGTAAGTCCCTTCTATTTCTAGTTTGCTGAGAGTTTTAAACTCTGAATGGATGTTGAATTTTGTGAATGCTTTTCTATATCTAATGAGATTATGATAAGATTTGATTTTTTCATTCTGTTCATATGGTTAAGTTACAACAATTGACTTTCAAAAGTAGAACCAACATTGCATACCTGGGATAACCCGCTTCATGATGTATTATGTTTTTATATATTATTGATTTAAATTTATCAATATTTTATTAGAAATTTCTGAGTTGAAGACCGGGAGGGTTATTGGTTGGTATATATTTTTTTTTGTCCGGTTTTGCTACTAGGAGTAATGTTGTTACTGTAAAATGAATTGGTAAGTATTACTTCCTCTTTTATTTTTCTGGAAAAATAACTATAAAATTGGTACGATTTCTTTCTTGTTTGTTAAATTCACTAGTGAAACCATTTGGGCCAGGAAGTGTGTGTGTGTGTGTGTGTGTGTGTGTGTGTGTGTGTGTGTGTGTGTGTGTGTGGTGGGGCAATGTTTTTGAATATAAATTCAATTTCTTTTTTTAAATAGATATATGGTTATTCAGATTATCTATTTTTCTTAAGTGAACTTTGGTAATTAAGTTATTTCAAGGAATGTGTCCATTTCATCTGAGCTCAGATGTTCTATATATTCATCTAAAATATAAAACTATTCTCTTATCCCACAGGATCTATAGTGATATCTATATCTATAGTCCCTTCTTTGATTTACAGTATTGATAATTTGTATCTTTTTTTCTTAGTCTGGTGACAGGTTTATTGGTTTTACTGAGCTACTCAAAGAACCAGTTTTCAGTTTCTTTGATTTTTTCTTTTTTTTTTTTTGTCTTCTCCTTCACCAATTTCTCCCCTTTATTATATATTTTCTTCTACATGCTTTAGGTTTAATTTTCTCTTGTTTTACTTATTTTTAAGGTAGAGACCTAGAGCATTGATTTGAGGTTTTTTAAAAATAAGTATTTGATGTTGTAAATGATCCTCTAAGCATTGTTTTAGCCATGTCCCACCAATTCTGATATGTTTTATTTTCACTCAAATAAAATATTTTCTAATTTCCACTGTGATTTTTTTATTTGACTCATAGTTATTTACAAGAGTATAATTAATTTACAAATATTTGGGGATTTTCCAGGTATCTCTTCTCATATTGATTTTTAATTTAATTCTAATGTGGTCAGAGAACATACTTAGTATGACTTCAAGCCCTTTGTATTTCTTTCTTAGTGTATATACTATATGCCTTGAAAATAATGTATATTCTGCTGTTATTGGGTGGAGTTTTCTATAGTGGTCAATTAGGTCAGTTTGGCTGATAGTATTGTCAAAGTTCTCTATATCTTTAGTGATTTTTTTTTTTATTTTCTTTCCTTTTTTATTTTTGTCTACTTGCTCTATCATATAGTGAGAAAGTAATCTTAAAGTTTCCAACTGTGACTGTGACCTTTCTTTCACGAATGTCTCTTCTCTGGCTCAGTAGTACCAAGGCAGGGCCTACAGTAGAGCATGCATCAGCCAGTCAATCAAATGTGTCTCCTTTTCTCACTGGCTCCCAAAATTTTTCAGTGATTAATGGAAAATGTTCACTTTTGGTTTCTAACAGATGAAGGGAAGGAATTGTCTATCTTTATAAGTTTAGCATTCCTCAAAGAGATGATTTTTCCATAACCTCCTAGTCCTCTTTTGCAATGAAGGGGAAAGGCATATTATGGGTGAAATGGCTTGCTCAAATGGCTGTATTCCAGATATAGGACAATTACCATTTTTGTTTCCAGCAATGGGGCCTTGGTGACAACTCAGAATGAAAAAGGAAAAATCTGCTAAATGAGTTGTACTTGCATGGAATCGAATTACTAAATCGGTTCATACTGTTCTCCTTAAAATTCTTTCCTATTATTCTTAAGAATTCTGAGACGTTTTAGGCCAAACAAGTGAGGCTCAATCCAAAATTCTCCAGTATTTACTTAGAAAATGTTTCAAGTAATCATTCTTTCAATAAAAGCAAAGGCCAGTATTATACAAGGGAAGTACCCCACGTTTTCAGCAGCCAAAAGTAGAAACATATTTATTTTTTCAAGTTTCTGTGTTTAACTTGACAGAACGCCTCTTTTTGAGGATCCCAATCAGCTGCAATATATTGAGATTCTGACCTGAGGGAGCAGTTCCTTTTAGTCTAAGCAACACTAACTGAACTGTTTTTGTTTGTTTTCCTTGAGTGTAGTTCTTTGAGAAGTAGACCACCACTGGGGAAAAAGAAAAAGTCCTATTGGGTATTAAATTACAAGTGCATGTAGAGGGAGAAAAATAGGATGAACTTGGGTTGATCCTAATATGGGCCAGGCACTGTGCTAGGTGTTTACAATCATTTCCTTATTCCATCTTATCAAGAGCCCAGTTTGGAAGATATATTAGCCCCCTTTTACAGGCAATGAGACTGAGGTACACAGCAGTATGGGGTTCTGTACTGAGCATAAACTAATGTCAGAACCAGGATCTCTCTGGTACCCAAATTCATGCTCTTTTCTATCCATCATGCTTCCATTAATATGGATGTCTGACACAAAAGTAGCACACAGCCTCTGGCTGTTTTTATAATGATTATTTCTGCGGTTTCTAGAATAGTCTTACACAAATATCGTTGGCAGCTGAGTCCATAAAATGCTTTCTCTTTAGATTCATTGTATTAGGAAAGCTTTGATCATACCATCTACCTTAAGCAGAACCTGGATATTTTGTTCTTTGGTACATTTGGCATCTCACAATACTGACATCTTTTTAGACTTCGGCCTTTGCAAAGGTTAGGCTTGATGTCAGGACTGAGAGGGTAGCATAGGGCCTTTAGTCTAAATGAGGAGGGAGGACTAGGAAAGTTCAAAAGTTGTAGCAAAGTTGATTGGCCAGTAGAAAATAAGAAAGCTGGCTAATATATCTCCCAAACTGGGCTCTTGATAAGATGGAATAAGGAAATGATTGTAAACACCTAGCACAGTGCCTGGCCCATATTAGGATCAACCCAAGTTCATCCTATTTTTCTCCCTCTACATGCACTTGTAATTTAATACCCAATAGGACTTTTTCTTTTTCCCCAGTGGTGGTCTACTTCTCAAAGAACTACACTCAAGGAAAACAAACAAAAACAGTTCAGTTAGTGTTGCTTAGACTAAAAGGAACTACTCCCTCAGGTCAGAATCTCAATATATTGCAGCTGATTGGGATCCTCAAAAAGAGGCGTTCTGTCAAGTTAAACACAGAAACTCGAAAAAATAAATATGTTTCTACTTTTGGCTGCTGAAAACGTGGGGTACTTCCCTTGTATAATACTGGCCTTTGCTTTTATTGAAAGAATGATTACTTGAAACATTTTCTAAGTAAATACTGGAGAATTTTGGATTGAGCCTCACTTGTTTGGCCTAAAACGTCTCAGAATTCTTAAGAATAATAGGAAAGAATTTTAAGGAGAAGAGTATGAACCGATTTAGTAATTCGATTCCATGCAAGTACAACTCATTTAGCAGATTTTTCCTTTTTCATTCTGAGTTGTCACCAAGGCCCCATTGCTGGAAACAAAAACAGTAATTGTCTTATATCTGGAATACAGCCATTTGAGCAAGCCATGTAGGAATTAATTGAGATTCTTCAGGCATCAAGTCTGTTGATTTTTCCTTCACATTAGATTACTTGCCTCTACTACTCGCTGACTGCAGGGCTTGGCACTAGGTAGGATATGTGTTCTAGCATGCCTACGAACCACTTTTACGCTGTTTCCACTGGTAGCCCCTGAATGAAGATGTCCATATTTATACCATGTGAACTTGACCCCATGGCCACAGCTGACTGACCAGCAATCAAGAACAGTTTGATAGGTAGATACACTGGAACAATCTGATTCCCCCTCATGAATATGAACCAATACCAATTTTTTTTTTTAATCGTTTTGAAATTTTTATTCTTAGTGACCAAAGCAGCTCTGAAGGGAACAGATTCAATGTTTAATCCCTCTTAGCCTTAATCTTCATGTTTGTAACATTTAATTTATATTCTACAACTAGTAGTGACATTATAAGCCATTTACTATATACCAGTAGTGCCATTCTAGGCAACTTATTACTTCTAAGCAGTGTAATTTTAAAAAGTTGAGATGTAATTCATAAACCATAAAATTCCCCATTTTAAACTTTACAATTCAGATGTTTTTATCATACCCACAAGGTTGTGTGCAACCATCACCATTATCTAACTGCGGAACATTTGAATCATCCCAGAAAGAAACCCCATACCTATTGGTAATCACTTTTCATTCTCTTCTCTCCCCATCACTAGAAACCACTAATTTACTTTCCGTCTCAATGGATTTCTGGATATTTCATATAAGTGGACCAAACAGCATGTGGCCTTTTGTGTCTGGCTTCTTTCACTTAGCATAATGCTTTCAAAATTCATCTGTGTTATAGCATGTATCAGTATTTTATTCTTTTTTTAAGACAATAATATTCCATTGTATGAATGTTTTCAGATGATGGACATTTTCTTATTTCTATTTTGGCTATTATAAACAATGCTGCCATGAATATTTATGTACAAGTTTTTGTGTAAATGTAGGGTTTCATTTCTCTTTGGTATATACCTAAGAGCAGAATTTCAGAGTTAAATAATAACTCCATGTTTAACTTTTTGAGAAACCAGCCAACTGTTTTCCACATTGATTGTACCATTTTACCTTCTCACCAGCATTATATACAGTTTTAAATGTCTTCACATCCTCGCCAACACCTGTTGTTTTTCTTTTATTTAAAAATTATATCCTTTCTGGCAGGTATGAATTAGTACCTCACTGTGGTTTTTGTTAATATTCTTTTCAAGTAATTTTATTTTCAAAATGAAAAAAACTATTATTTTTCTATCTTTTTTTTTTTTCTATTATAATGCATTCAGGTGATGCAAACAGCTGTGCAGATGAAATGAAAATTGCCCATAACTCCATCCACCCAGTGATAGCCACTGTTAATTTTTGGAGGAAGGGAAATTCTTAGAAAATGCCCACTCTTCTCACTTCTTACCTCCTATTTACATAATCTTCAGATAATTGCTTCAAAACAGATTTATTTAGTCAAATGCTTTTGCTATGCAGATTATGTCTTAGACACGAGAAAAAGAACAATTGATTGAGCTCCTATGAGATGCCAGGTATAGTAGTACCTTATTTAATTCAAAATAGCTCTTTGAGGATGGTCTTATTATCATTCCACTCCACAGACTGAAATGGGGGGATGAAAGATGTTAAAAGTAGCTTACTAATAAAACTAAGGTCATGATTTGCCAACCCAAGTCTGGCAACTGAAAAACTGTTTTTTTTTTTTTTAATTTCAATATGCAACATTAGTTGGTGAGTTATTTCTTTATTCTATTACAGTTTTTATTAATTCAGTAAATCATGTACTTTAAGGAGTTAGTGGTGAATAATTATAAGGATAATTCAATAAGGAATTGAATAAGAGAAAACACGTTTTAAAAATACGGTGATTAGCTATTGCTAATATAGACCTATTCAATATCTTTAAAATTCTAACAGTTTATTGAAGAGTAATAGACAGACAATAAACTACAAATATTTAAGATAGATAATTTGATAAGTTTTGAAATATAAATACACTTGAGAAACCATTACAATAGTCAAGACAGTGAACAAATCAGTCATGCCCAGAAGGTTCCTCATGCCCCCTTGTGATTACTTCTTTCTTCCCCATCCCTATACATTCCCATCTCCAAACAACCACTGATATGCTTTTTATCATTATTAATTAGTTTGCATGTTCTAAAGTTTTTATATATAGAATCATTTAGTAGGTACTCTATTTAATCTGGCTTTCACTTAGCTTAGTTATTTTGTGAGTCATCCATGTGGTAGTGGATCTCAGTAGTTTGTTCTTTTTTATTGGCGAGGAGTAATTATATTGTATAGTTATGCCGTAATTTGTTTATCAATTCACCAGTGTATTACAAACAACACAGGTATAAACATTCGTGTACAAGTTTTTGTATGATGATATATTTTCATTTCACTCGGGTAAATATCTAAGAGTGGAATGGCTGATTATATTGTAGATGCATGTTCAGTTATTTAAAAAATCTTTTTAAAACACAAAGTTATTGAGATATAATTTACATAGCTTAAAATCTATCCATTTTTAGTATACAATTCAATGAATTTCAGTTAATTTACAGAGTTCTGTAACTATAATCCGTCACTTTAAGAAGATCCTCGTCTCTATTTGTAGTCACTCCCTGCTCCTACCCTTAGCTCCAGGCAACCACTAATCTACTGTTTCTATAGAATTTGCTATTTCTGGATATTTCATGTAAATAGAATCATAAAATATGTAATTTTTGCATCTGGCTTCTCTCATTTTGTATACTGTTTCTGAGATTCACATATGTTGTAGTATGTATCAGTACTTTTTTCCTTTTTACTGATAAGTGGTATTTCATTGTATGGATACACCACATTTTGTTAATCCATTCATCAGTTGATGGACTCTGAGATTGTTTCCAGTGTTGGATGTTATGAATAATGATCCTATGAACATCTGTGTACAAGTCTTTATATGGCTATATGTTTAATTTCTCTTGCATAGATTCTTAGAAGTTGGATTGTTGGGTTGTAAGGTGAATTTACTTTTAACTTTTTAAGGAACTTTTTAAAAGAAATGCCAGACTATTTTCCAAAGCAGTTGTACAAGTTTACATTCCCACCAACAATGTGCGAGAGTTCCAGTTCCTCTGTATCCTTTCTGGCACTTGTTATTGTTTGTCTTTCAACTATAGACATTCTAGTGGATGTGAAGTCGTTTTTCATAGTGGTTTTAACGAACATTCTCTTAATGACTTATGATGATGAGCATTTTTTCATGAGGTTGTTGTCCACCTATCTTCTTTGATGAGGTGTCTATTCAAATATTTTGTTCAGTTTAATAAGTTGGCTTGTTTTCTTATTATTGAGTTTTGAGAGTTCTTTATGTATTCTGGATACCATCAGATATGTTTTGCAACTATTTTCTCACAGTCTGTAGCTTGTCTTTTTACTCTTTTAACAGTGTCTTTCTAAAAGCAGAAGTTTTTAATTTTAATGAATTCTAATTTATTGATGTTTTTCTTTTATAGATCATATTTTTATATCATGATATCATTAATATCTTTGCTCAATCCAATGTCACAAAGATTTTCTCCTATGTTTTCATATAGAAGATTTATAGCTTTAGGTTTTACTTTTTAGGTCTGTGATCCATCTTGAGTTAATTTTTACATATGGAGTAAGGTATGGAATGAGGTTCAGTTTTTTGTTTTGTTTGTTTTTGTTTTTTGGGTTTTTTTTGCATGGAGATAGATATCCAATTATTCCATCATCATTTGTTGAAAAGACTATCCCTTTTCCATTGAATTGCCTTTACACCTTTGTAAATAGTTAGTAAATGATTGAATCTATTTCTGCACTCTATACTGTTCCACTGATGTATTTGTCTATCTTTATGTAAATACCTCACTGACTACATGAACATAGCTATATAGTAAGTTTTAAAAGCAAGTAGGAGAGACTTCTAGTGCTGCACTTTTAAAAAATTGTTTTGGCTATTCTAAGTCCTCTTCATTTCCATATAAATTTTAAAATCAGCTTGGGATTTTGATTGGGATTGTACCAAATGTATATATAAACTTGGGAATATGGACATGTTAACCGTAGTGGGTCTTCTGACGCAAGAACAAGGTATGTCTCTCCATTTATTTAGTTAATTAATTTCTCTAAGTTGTGTTTGGTAGTTTTCCTTGTAGAGATCTTGCACGTTTTAGTCAGATTTATCCGTAAATATTAAAAAATTTTAAATTGTATTATAAATGGTGTTTTAAAAATTTCAACTTCCAATTGCCTTTTGTTATTATATAGAAACACAATTAATTTTTGTGCATTGATCTTGTAGCATCCTGCATTCTCGCTAAACTCATTTATTAGTTTTATTAGCTTTGTAGATTTTATTGGATTTTCTACATAGATGATCATGTCGTTTTGAAATAAAGGTAGTTGTATTTTTTCTTTTACAATCTGGATTATTTATTTCTTTGTCTTGCCGTATTGCAATGACTAGAACCTCCGGTAAAATGCTGGATAGAAGTGGTGAGAGTAGACATTCTTTTATTGTTCTTGATCTTATTTAGCTTTTCTAATTTGTCTTTCACAGTTAATTATGATGTTAGCTGTAAGTTTGCTTTTGGCCATGCCCTTTATCTGGCTGAGGAAGTTCCTTTCTATTCCTAGTTTATTGAGTATTTTTTTTTCATCAAGAATGGATGTAAGATTTGTCAACTGCTGTTTCTGCATCTATTGAGATGATAATATTGTTTTTCTATTTTAGTTTGTTAAAATGTTATATTACATTGATTCTTGAATATTAGATCAATCTTGTATTCCTGGGATAAACTGCACTTGATTATGATGTATTTTTATATACTTTTAATATATATATCCTTTATACATATTATATATCCTTTGTTGGGTTACATTTGCTAAAATTTTATTTAGAATTCTTATGTCTATGTTCAGGAAATTTTTGGTCTTTAGTTTTCTTGTAACTTCTTTGGTTTTAATATCAGTGTAATTCTTGCCTCACAGAATAAGCTCAATAGAATTCACTTCTCTTCAATGTTTTGATAGAATTTGTTTAAAATTGACATCGTTTCTTCCTTAAGTGTTTACGAGAATTCACCAATAAAGACTGGAGGGTTTTTTTTTAATAAGAAGATTTTAAGTAACAAGTTCACTTTTTAAAAACTGGATATAGGGCTATTCATATTGTGTTTTTTCTTGAGTGAGTTCTTGATAGTTTGTACATTTCAAGGAATTTGTCTATTTTCATTAAAATTTCCAAAGCATTGTCCATAATAGTCCCTTTTTAATCTTTTTAATATCTTTAGAATCTATAATTATGCAAACTCTCTTATTATTAATATTGGTAACCTGTATTATCTCTTTTTTTCCTGACAAGTCTGGCTAAAGGTTTATCAATTTTATTGATTTTTATCTAATACCCAGCTTTTGGTTTCATTGATTTCTCTCTATTTTTTGACCTATTGAATAGTAATGAATTATTACATAAGTTTTTAGTTAACCCATTCCTATATCTTGGAACATCTGTACTTTTATCCAATGATTTTTTAAAATTTATTTTTAGAGTTGACATAAAATATTATAGTTGTTTAAGGTGTACAACATAGTGATTATGCATTTATATACCTTACTAAGTGATCATCCTGGTATGTTTAGTACCCATCTGACACCATACATAGTTATTAGAATATTATTGACTATATTCCCTATGCTGTACTTTACATCCCCATGACTATTTTTATATTATATAATGACCTTTTGGAGGAATATGGGTCATTTTTTTTTCATTTTTCCTATTAAATCATATTATATTTATAACATTTGACAGATGCGAAAGGCTATGTATAACTTATTTATAGGTTAAGAAGTATAATCAAGTAAACACCTATGAACTTGGTGGATTATTTTTACACATGTCATATCTCATCTATTTTGATTCCCCCCACACACCCCTACTTTATTTCTTACAGGTAACTTCTCTTAAAGTCATGGAGAGGTTTGACTGTGTCTTTCTATATTCTAATTGCACCTGAGAAAAAATGTTCTCAGTTAATATCGATCAGGTTTGCCTATCTTTCCAAGCTAACATTCACTGAGTGCCTGCAACATGCAAGGCAATTCTTATCAGTGTCTTAATAAGCAGGTGTTAACCATTATCTCTTCTATGGGTAAAGTCTGCTTTAAAGCACATTCAGCAGCAAACACAACACTAACTTAAGCATGCATAGGTTTATTTTTTTCTCTCGACAAGAAAGTTTGCAGTTAATACTACAAGACTAAGGAAGGCAGAAAACATATGATGTGGTGTCTTACATTAGATTCCCTAGGAGCAGACCCTGAATTAGGGATTTATGTGCATGTGATTTACTAAAGAAATGTTATCAAGAAAGACTGCTAAGGGAGTTGGGCAGGGCAGGAATGGACAAGAATCTAAGTAAGAAAGTGTTCTGCTGAAGTCTAAAAGAGGGTAGCTTCAGCATAAACTCTATAGGGGAATTTTTGAGTGAAATTTAAGAGTTACTTCACTCAAGGCAAGTGAGCTGGGCTTCCAGAAACCTTGTGAGGCTGATGGGAAGAATGCAAACTCAGAGAAACTTTATTGTCTCTGTGCAAGAAGGCAAAGAATTATCAATATCATAAGAGCAATCCTCGTGAGAAGACCTGCAAGTGCTAGATATTGAAAACACCCAGAAGATGATAGGGTTGGTGGTGGTACGGGTATATGGTACACATGGAAATATTATCAAAGGATCCAGTATGAAGGAACCCAAGGGGATTTAGGCATAACACCAGTATTGTTAACTACATGAGAGTCCTTTCACCTTTTTTTTCATTTTTAATGTCTAGGCCTTTGTCCCTGTGCTTATCACCTCATAGTCAGAAGTTGGCTGCTCTACATTCAGCCACAATCTATGATCTGGGTAGGAAGAAAGGGAGAGTGTGAAAGACTGAAAAAGGGCATGCTAGTTAAATATGTCACCTTCAAAAAAGTTTTTCTCAAACCATTATTTTATATGTATTTTATTGTCCAGAACAATGTCCAGTGGTTACGACCTCAACTGCATGGGAGTCTGGGAAAGAGAATATTTTAGTTGGGTATATTCCTTCCCAATACAAAATGGTAAGGGAGTAAGTGTGCTGGTGAAGGACATTAGGTAAGCAACTATTTGGCACCTCCTCATTTTACAAAGGATAGAGATTGAGAGAGGTTACATAATTTCCCAAAGTTGCATAGACTGTAAGCAACAAACCAAGCTTATGTTCTTAATACACTCGGCAGTGATTCATGCATTCTCTTTATGGGAGCGTCTTCTGGGTTAGGGATTGTTGGACTTGGACAAGTGTTTCATTATCTTGGCACCTCAACAGGAAAGAGATCATTGATTCTGTCTCTACCAATTACCTTTCACCTTCATCTCCTCCATCCATTCCTCAGATTCTTAAGACCCCTAGCACCAAATCTGACTACTAAGGGATTTGGAACAGCTGGATTTACCCTATTTACCTGACGCCTATAGAAGGAACCTGTTTAACATGACCTTGAGAATGGATATATGAATAAATCAGGGGTGGGTACTAGGGTATGGAGATAGAAAATTCAGCTCTATTTATTTTCCTAATGAGAAATTCAGACTGATCTCTCTCATGTTTGTGCAAAAGTGTACTGCAGTGTTGGAGTTTTAATACATATTGTACATGTTTTAAGTTTCATGTGGACAAGAAACATAGCTTAGGTTTCTTTTGTGTTTTCCTAGTGCCTAGCAGAGTCCAGTAAACATGGCATGTATTTAAGGACTAACTGCTAGGAGATTTCTGGGCTATATAGGTGATAGTATGAGGGAAGAATGAATCTTGAGTCAAACCTGTCTCAACTCTCACTAGAGTACCCCAGCTTAAGATTCTTCTGTCTACCACACAGTTTCTGAGCATGAGGCACAAAGGTCAAATTTTTTTTTTGCTTTTGGTTTACTTTGTTCCACCGATGCAAGACTTATGAGTCAATCTTTTTAAACTTTAATTAGGTGTTGCATTCTAATTAAATTAGCAGTTTTCTTTCCAAATTCCCCAGTTTCAAGTCACTTTACTTATTCAAATAAAATTTTCTTGACAATATTTTTATGTATTCAATAAAAATCTGGAGAATATAAATAAAATAAGGGAAAATAAGTTTTGACATATTTGTCATTTCTGGTACAATAAAATGGAAAAATTCCTTCCAGTAATGTGTGTTATGGACCATCAAAACATATTCAAGTAAGTGACAAAAAACCACCACATATTTGAATATTTTAACCAAACAATACTGACTATAGTTGTAGTGGAGACTATTTAAAAAAAGAAAAAAGAAAAAAAGAGGGAAATTAAATTTGGAAAATAAGCCAGGTTGAAAGTTATCTGAATAAGGAGTCAGAAGTCTCAGGTTAAAGTTCTCATGTAGGTGCATGTTTGCTATTTGATCTTGGGTTAAAGTCACTGAATACCTCCTGTGTGTTTGTCATCATAGAGGGCACCGAGTACAAAGGTGAAAAAGATGCAATCTCTATTGTGGAAAATCTTACTTAGTTTTGAATCACCAAAAATATCAGACAAATGAGCTACTGCAAATATCAATTTTGGTGTATTGGGATATGCTTATTTTCGCTTTAGAATTTCAGAATGTTGAATTATTTTATGATAAAATCATTATGGCCTCACATACTTTTGAAAAATAGTTTATTCAAGAATATAAACAATGTAATGGATATATTTGGTTACTTAATAATCATTTTAAGTATATCATACAATGCACATGGTCAACATTCAGTGTTTTTTCAAAGATGATATCAATTCTGCTTTTTTGTCTCTATAGAAAAATTATTGACAAAATAATGAAATAAAGATATATTGTTATACCATTGTTTGCCCTTATACAGTAATTTTCAGCCTCTTTTAAGTTCTACCAGTAATTATATAATAGATCTCAACAAATTAGAAATCAAAAAGCTTATACTTTCAGAAAAAGTCACTTCATAAGTATTCTATTATTATGTTTATCATTTATTGTCAGTGTCAAGCCTATGAAAAAATATAGTAGGAATTGTTAAGGCCTTAAAGTAAGCAAAACTATTCCATTAGTAGTCGAAAATGTTACATGGTTGAGTATAAATTTTACTACCTTAGTAACAGTAAAACACAAAGATGTTTAATAAAAAATATTGCCATCGATAGGTTTATGTAAAATCTTACAACATCAGGTAGACAAAGCCGAAAAAAGGTGTTGGCATCCAGATGTCAGGTGACATGGAAATGAAACTCAGGGTGCCAAAGGTATATCAAGGACATGGTTGGTCAAAAGAAATAAAGAAGGAACAGAAATCAAACAAATATTTTATAGTAAGCAGTGTCATTGGGAAGCTGGCCAATGAAAAGACTTGTGCACATAGGAAGAAAGGATTAGAAGAAATTTTGTCCAAGGTGACAAGTATATCAAATGCCATTAATCCCTGGAAGCTGGGTCAGAAGTACATGGTATGCCATAAACATGAGGGAAAGCCAGTTATTGGACCTATGTCTCAACTAGATCTAATGGGTTAGAGGACTTTTGGCTCCACTAGGGTACTTAGATACTCTAACTTATGTTGTGGCTCAGTGCTTTTTTGAAAAATGTTTTAGTTTGTTAGATATTTCTAATGATTCTAATTCTATGTCTGAACTAAAATTTATTTCACTTCCTAAAGTAAGAGTGCCTTGCTTATAGTTAACTCAGTCTATAAAAATCAGAATTTAAAAAATTAGAAGGTGAAATCATTCAATTTATAAATACTGTATTTATTTCTCTTAATTTTAAAATTATCCTTGCCTTTTCCACATATTTATATTACCTGACTAGCCATATAGGCATCTGCTCTGGTCATGTTTTTCCTAGCATCTCTAGTGTTTGAGCCCATTGTTTGAAACCAGGGAAAATTATGTTCTTATGTAGCTCTTTAAAATGGATTCCTATCTAAAATAAAACTTGGGTTAAGGCCCTTGCTTTTTCTCCAGAGGTCTCAGCTCTAAACAGTAAGTTCCTTCTAGACTGAAAGCAGAAAAAAGTAAAGGTCTGTATCTCTTCAGAATGCTGGCAGGTCTCTTTACCAATACCATATTCAATATACTAATACTAGTATTGAATATGCAGCAATACAGAGGGAAATAAAAAACAGAAATGAAGGATTACAAAAAATGTTTTTACACATAATAAAGAAAACATTCCACAGTATGCTAAGAACTATTTCCCTTAAATGTTATCTGTCCCTCTTTTTTAAATCTCTCATCCCTTCTTCAGGCTACCCAATCCAGGATCCACAGCTTTCTATCACATTAAGTTTAAGAGAGCTTAAATATGATATTCTCTCTACTTAAACCCTCAGTTTTGTCCCCTACTTTAATTAGAGCAAGCCGGTTTTCCTTTACTCCTATAAAAACCCCACGATTGCTCTTACATTCAAATGAAACATATTCGGAAGATGTGGGCTCCCTGTGAAGGAGAAAGAAGATCCGGTCTGGCAGTGGGTTTTCACATTTTTGTAGCTGAGGAAACAAGAGGAAAAAGCAACCACAATGTAAGTGGGAAGGCCAAAGTCAACTTCACATCCCTAGTGTTAGACACTAAAAGGGAAAAACTATTTATAACTTGATGTTTCTAGCAAGTCTGCCTACTGAGTAGAGGATGGAAGAGGGTAGTAGAAGAAAGTAAGTAGAGAGTCAAAGTGGGAGGATTTGATTTGATTCACTGATAGTATACTTTGAGAGATATTATAGCTTAGAATGACTGGATCTGGATGCAGCAGTTCTGGATCTGTACCTCTCTTTTGCAGTGTATTATCTCTGAGACCTGGGCACATTGCTTTATCTCTCAAGCCTCAAGTTTTTAGTCTAATCAGTTTTCTAATCAGTCAACCCCAACTTACCCAAAGACATGTGAGTGATATAAATGATTATTATTTTAAGCCAGTAAGTGTTGAGGATGGTTTGTTACACAGCAATATCTATCTGAGCAATACAATAACTTCATTAAGAGGGTTAAATGATAGTCCTTATAAAATATTTAGTACAATGCTTGGTATATAATAGAGCTCAGTATGGATTAGTTCTTATTATTGAGTACTTATATATACCAAGCACTGTTATATACACTTAAAAATGTTTTGTTAAGGGAGATACTGGTTACTACCATCCAGTGTTTATGTTAATACCTTGCATGGTAGTATGAGTTAGCTTTATAAGTTTGAGTATTTATATGATTTATCTCCTATATTATACTTTCCTGTTTTCTTCCTCATCTCCACCTTTGAGTTCTCTGTTCCTCAGGATATTTATAATTCTTTATCATGACCAATATAATACTGCTACTTACTAACTGAAGAAGACTATGAAGTGAATCCTATGATTAGAATGTAGATTATTATGCTATCTATAAATTTTGGCATATGGAAACATTAATGACCTTCCCTTTAGCAGACTCAGAGTGTAAAAATATTTTTGCATTTGCCTAAGAAAACTATATTTTACAAAGAAATTCTACCTGGAATAATGGAGTAGTTCCTAAAGAGAAATAGGAAGGATTTGAGAGATTCATTCTATATAGCAGTGCTTCTCAAACTTTAATGTGCATATGAGTCTCCTGGAGATTTGTTAAAATGATGATTCTGATTCAGTTGTGAGGGAGCCTGAAATTCTGCATTTTTAACAAGCTTCCAGGTAATGCTGTACTGCTGGCAGAGACCAGACTTTAAGTAGCAAGGCTATACATGCCATTTCCCTCCCTTTCCTACTCCAGAAGCAAATTATTAGTAATTATTGGTTGTGTTTTACACACAATAACAGAAACAAAACTACTTCTTCAAATTACCTCAAACACCCCAATCTGCATAAATGAGTGGCATTAATCGTGATAGTTAAGTGCATATTTCTGTTACCTCCACAGAGTACTCCTGGTTGTTGGCATGCAGCAAGAAGTCTTTGTCATTTGTAGGACTCAGGCTTACCGTTAATCCATGACCATCGACATCATCACCTTGCAATTACAGATATATAAATTATAAAGTTAAGAACTGTCGCACATTTTAATTTAAATGAATTTAACACTCAGGAAAAGAGTCTAAGAAGTCATGTAAAATAATCACTACATTCAGCAATATGTCTCTTAGAAATATTTGCACTCAAATGAAACTAAAGAGTCATTTAACAAGTAGGAGATAATTCTAAGCTCCTCGAAGAAGAGAGGGTAGTTTTTCTTATATGCTTTCTAACTATAGAATTGTGACTCTAATGAGTATTTCTCTGGGTGTCAGCTTCCCTGTCTGCATGTAAAGCCTCTGATAGTTGTCCCCCATATTCAACTCCTCATCTTGTGTAATCATAGAATATTTCCCAGCCTGCTCCCCCCACCCCTTTTTTTTGCAGCTAATTGTAGCAATATGACCAATATGAGGCAAGTAGAAGTATCAGGTACAACTTCCAGGTTATATCCTTAAAAGGAAAGAGAATTCATGTACCCATCTTCCTCTGTCCTGCCAATTGGACATTGTCATGGTGGTAATCTTGAACCATATAGATGTTGGCAGAGCCACAGAGAGAGAAGGAGGTGGATTACTTGACTACTTGTTGAACAGAGCTGCCATTCCAGCCCTGACTAAAAAATAAAATTTTCTGTAGCTCGAGGCCCTATTATTCTGGATCTCTGTTAAATGTAGCCAAATCTTTATCCTATTAAATTGCAAAATGGATGATATGGAGTAAATCCTCTAAGAGTTAGGGCTGGAGATTACCTTCCTTTCCCATGGAGCATTTTTGTATGTCTTCACCCAAATTTAAGAATTCAAGTATTACAGCTACCCAGACCTCCAAATTACCTGTTTCCATTGTGGGGGATGGCGAATCATAGTAACGGAATAACACCTTGCCTGAAAGAGAGTGTATAAAATCGTTTTGGTGATTTATTCAGTTCCAACCTATACATAGTATGAGAAAATACCCTCTTATATAGCAACAAAAGCAAAACTTTAGTGGTTTTGAGAAAGGTCGTAAAATATATAAATATGGCCTAATGAATTCTCCAGTACAATTGTTATTAAAATATTTAAAATATTGTTTATATCACTGGTATATTCTTTTACTAGAGGTTTTACTTTGGTGACATTGATAAGACTGGGAAGATCTAATAGGTAATTTAGCAATATCAAATATGTATGGTCCCCTCTTCCATCTTTCACAACAGATACCACTTCTCAGTATCAGCATTCTTCCCTGATGAACCCTAACTAAGCTTCTGAATCACCCTCAACACAGTGATATTCAAGCATCCATTGCCAATGCATCAGTTAGCACACAACATGAAAATTATTTGCTATGTCTGAGTTAATCCATTATTTATAGTTTGGTAAATCTATTTTTTACTTACTAGTCATCATTATATTATTATAGACAAAAGGAAATATTTTACCTTTATTTTGTTTTTTCCCTATATCTTCAACAGAGATCTCATAACCTTCACCCACAAAAGCAAAATTAATGGATTGATCATTGTATGTGCTCAGGGAAACAGGACGTTCTGTAACAAGTGAAAATCTTGTCATTAAGTATTCAAAAACTTGTTCTCATGAACAATTTTTTAACAATTTTTAAAAAGTGCCTTCTCAAAGGTTTTTTTCTTTTCTTTTCTTTTTCTTTTCAATTGAGTTGCACTTTGTTCATCACCGTTGTAGAGATGTAGCATAGCTCAAAGGCTGAAGTATGCCACCTGAATGGGATTAAAGAAGCTAGTTTCCTACATGAAAGCAAAAGGAGGCCATGTTAGTGTGTTTATGGGAGGTTTTGGTGGGGAAAATAAAGCTGGAAAAGTGACAATCATTGCCTGAGGAAACCTCCAAACTATTGTGGGGATTGTAAGTAAGAAGAAACTGTATTTAAATAGACATGGATAAATGAACACCCATCTGTAAGGTGTGGAGTTACACAGAGACTTCCAACATTCCTGGAGAATACAGATGTGAGCCTCATTCTGTCCTCTGGCTAAATAACAGAGACACTTAAAGCAGTACTCCCAACTTTTTTTTTTTTTTTAATTTCCTGGCACACATAGAAGATAATGATATTTCTATGGCATGCTGGGGTAAACTAGAGTAGATTTAGGGACTACTTATCTGAGTCCTGGAGAAAAAAATTATATTTTCTTTATATTTTAGAATTATGCTAAGAAAAATATACAAATATTAAGGAGAATGATAAATACTAAATTTGTATATGAAATTTTAAAATAAAATTATTTAAAAATACTTAGGAATTTCAGTATGCTTCTGGGGACCTAAGACATTTATATCAGAAATAATGCTTGAAATGACAACATGCAACTCCCGGTGAAGTTTTCTTAATGATCTCTTCACTTGTTGATAGTCACCATCAACTTGGACTTTATTTGCACAAGTAGGTGTTGCAATTTAAAACCATTTTCACAGCTATTTAAAATGTTTGAGTCAAATTATACTTTAAAAATATAATAGCTCTTCCTTTTCTTTCATTGTCAAAATGTTGAAATTTGGGGGGATAATGAGTTCCCTCTCAAAGGATAATATATTTCCTCAGGAACAATGTGTCCTATCCATAGCAAGCATTTCAGAATAATAATGGTGTATTAACTTTAGAATGCACAATCATTATTACAGTAGCTACCTTGCACATATTTTGGCAACCACCAAATGGGCATATCAGCAGCAAATGGACAGAAGTTTCTGATATACAGGAAGACACAGACTTATGGCTGCTTCCTGGAGTGGCACTTGCCAGAGTCCTGTGTCTTACCTCCCTTTTTACCCCCACACCACCCCTGTGACCAGTCACACCTTGGATACTTGACCTATTGATTGCTGTAGCACATCGCTGGACCATAGGTATACCAAAGGCGAAGCTCTCTGCAGACTGTTCTAGGTGCTGCGCACAGGTGGTGCATAACAAATGTTGCTTTTTGTACTTTCTAGCTGCAGGACAGGGGTGGAGGTAGAAGTGAACTGTCAGTCCCCACTCTGCCTAGACCCCGTCCCCACCTGCCATCCCCACCCCGGCTTTGAGGATTCCCAGTCAAGGCTGCTTGCTGACAGTGGTGACTGGCCCCAGGGCTTTGGCCACCCCATGGCCTCAAGGGATCAGTACCTCCTGGCACACTTACACCCCAGAAAGGCACACCCATTAGTCCAGTTGAAAGAAAAGTAGTCATCCTACGGTCTCAACACCCAAAAGGCAACAACTATTAACATTTTAGTTTACTTTCTTTAAATGAAAAAAATAATCACTTAAAAGATATTGCAAATATACAGGCATACCTCACTTTATTATACTTTGCTTTATTGTGCTTCACAGATGTTGCATTTTTTACAAACTGATGGCAGGACCCTCCACCAGCAAAAATATTACGACTCACTTTATTGCGATACTTGCTTTATTGCAGTGGTTTGGAACCAAACTCATAACATCTCCAAGGTATGTCTGTATATATAATTTTATATCCTCTGTTTTTACTTAACATTATAACATAACCATTCTCCTATGCTATTAAAAACTCTTTATATGCCTTTTTAAAAATGGCTAAAATAGTTTATCATCTTTACTCTTTTCCAGAAGGAAAATTTGGGTGAGGGAAAAAATTGTATACCTAGATGTGGTAACTGAAAGCAAATACATATCCATCACTATATGGAAGAATTGCCAAGAAATATAGTTTCCCCTTACTTGTTTTTAGTGAATGTCTTTGGGTGGTTTCTTTCTTAAAGTAACAGGCCTTTTTTATGATAAGGCCGGAGCGTAGCTGCATAAAGTACATCGTGCAAGCTTCTTCAGGCTTCTGTTGGAATTCTAAACAATGAAAAAAATAGTGATACTTTTTAATTCCATCCATCTTTATCCTTTAAAAAACCCTGAGTGTAGAAGACTAAGAAAGCAATTATAAGTTCACAGTATCTTATCAGAAACCTTGGAGCCAGTTGTGTTACAAAATTCAGAGTTTTTTAGATTTTAGAATTGTCATGTAGAACATATACTGCTAAATGTTATAAAAAATTTTAGATCTTTAGAAAACTTTTTGGTTTTTAGAACTCCATATAAAGGAATGTAGATCTACATCCAACATATATCAATCTTTGCCTAACCGAGGAGCAACTCTTATGTTCGCGTGAAGTCTGTAATCTTTTCTACTTATCTAGAATACAGTTTTGTTAATTTTGGAGGGATAGCTGTAGTCTATAAAGGTTATCAATTTTAAAAATAGCTGTCATTTACAGTGGGCCAACTGCTATGCTAATAATTTTACATACTATTTCACTTAATTCTTCACAATAATATAGCAAGGAAAGACTGAATCTCAATATACTGATGATGACTTGAGGCTCTTAATAGTCATTTGCCAAAGGTTACAAGTCTGGTGAGAAGTTGTGACTCAAGTGTGTCTAATATCATAGCTACTTTTTCCATCTACCTCCATCTAAGAAAATACTAAAGTGTAATTTTAGGGACTAACAAAATGCAAACTCAAATTGGTTGAAGTAAAAAATTTAATCAATTATTCAGTAATTCTAATTTCAATTAGCCAAAGAAAAATTAAAGTCTCAAGTAAGAAATTAAATTCGCTACTTGGAAATCATAAAAAGCCTTTCAGAATCAAATAGAAAAGAAAGTTGTAACACAGAGTCATAGGATCTCAACTTTTAACATTATAGTAAATGAATTATCAAGCAATTTGTATAATATAACCAAATTTCAATTATTCACAGTAATTCAGAAAATAAAAATAATTACTTATGACTTTTGGATCCATTCTATATCTTCTTTTTTTCTCCAGAAGATTTCTAGTATGCTTTTCAAAGTCAAGTGGAATAAACATTTGTAAGCTACTATTTTGAGTTATCTATATTGTAACTCCAATTTAGATGAGCATCTACCTTTAAGTATCTTCAATTATTTGAACAGGGCAAGACCACTTAATTATACTTACATCCACCTTGGAACTCCCTAACATTGCTTCACAATTCAGAAATATCAACGATGGTATCTCACATTTATATAGTGCTTTTATAGTTACAAAGATAATTGCATAGCTGTGCCAGAGCCAGCACTGAACTTGGTCTCCTGACAACTAATACAATATTTTATTAACTGTGTCATATTCTCTCTTCAGAGCTAAAAGGCATAAGATGATACTGTAAGCATGCTCATATATGCTGCTTATCAATATCCCATGGAGACATGACAGACATGTCTAATATTGAGAGTGGGCTCTGTGGGAAGCAGGATATGAGTCTTGAGGAGTTAAAAGTGAGTGTCATGATACTGAGGAAGAATTATGAATGTAAAAGAAGAAATGGGCTAAAATATGGATGTACAGGCTATCATCTAGTGGGACAAACATTGGGTATAATTCATTAGGGGTTGTCTGCAGTTGAAATATTAAAGATATTTTACAATGGGAGTATTTGGAAGAAAAAATACTTTGGTATTCAGGGCAGCTGGAAGTGTGGCATGAGGATTGTATTCTTAGGAGGAAAGCACAAAGTCTGAAATTATGGCTGACCAGCATCATACCACCCTCAAACACACCGATGGCATCTGCCAAGGTGTCAATGGTCTTAATATCCAGGTGATTAGCAGGCTTGTCCAGGAAGAATACGTGGGGGTTCTGCCAGGCTAGCCAGGGTAGATACACTTGGCACTTCTGCACATCAGATAGGTTTCAGATTGGGCTCACCTACTGTTTCCCAGTGAGAACATATTACTCATGATCTTCCTCATTTCTTCCTTCTCCTTGATCTCTGAGTGGCACTCTATCATGTGCTCCAAAGGTGAGAGGTCTAAGTCTAGCTGCTCTTATAAATGCTAATTGTAATGCCTTATCTTGACATGAGAGTGTTTTTGGATTATCCTGTTTATGGGTAGTAGCTCTCTAGTTAGCAGTTTCAGAAGAGTCAAATTCCCTGCTCCATTGGGCCTCATTAAGCCATTCGTATGTGAAGCTCGATACCAAATTCTAGTTTGTTGTAGATACTTGAAGCTCACATTCTGCACCATAATGACAGGTGGAGGGATCTAGCCATATGGTGGGAAATAAAATGACAGTGTCTTATCATTCGTGTCCCTCTCTGTCAGTCCTGATGCCATCATTTTCTGTAGCGTCTTCTCCTTGCTCTGGACCTGCTGCGACAGTTTAGCACTGCCACGACCAAACCTAGCAATGTAATTCTTCGTGTGTGATATGATCTTGTTCCCAGTGAAACCTCTTCATCTGGTTCTCCTCCAGCTCTAGCCATGTCTTCGCATACTGATTATAATTATCCATATAATACTTCAGTTTCTCGTGCATGCGAATGATATTGGTACGGATGCCATTCTTTTAATTTCTGTGCTGCTTAGCAAGTGTGCAACCCAGTCATGCAAGATCCCTGAGGCTTTCAGCTCTACCTTGTCATCATCCAGCTCCTCCAGATGCTCATAGAGTTCTGTGAGCTCCTCACAATTGGCATCCTCATGAGCCAGCTGCTCAGTCTCCCTCTCCAGCATGGCACACTCTGTGTCTACTTCCATCACATACTGCAAGGGTGTCTTGTCACTAGGGGGCATCCGTGAGTCAGGTGGCAGATGTCAATGTGCTTAGGGATGGATGGGTACTTCACGTTTCCTAGTAGCAGACAGAGAGCAGCATTGACTTCCAATTCCATTTAGGCCAATGAGGCCATAATGATGGCCTGAATTTACTTAACAGTTTGGTGTCACTGAGCAGCTCTTCACCAAGAAAGGTGAGGGAGAGGTTGATAATGTGGACATCAGTACTACTAGAGTGAGAGACAAGAATGCCAGTGACGGCTTGAGCTGTCTTCATCTCAAAGTCCTCTAGCTCCTTGGTCAGCAAATCTACTTCTCTGGTCTTGGCCATTGACCGCGTCATTTTTCTCTTCTGCCACCTGTGGTTCTCTGAGAGCATCTCTGTCTTCCTCACGTCTTTTTCTGGGCTCTCTTGTGCTTTGGCAGCTTCCCTCTTTTTGGCTGCCTTCTTCTTGGCCAAGTCAGAGGGCATGGTGATGAGCCACAGGGGTTGGTTACTGTTCTTTCAGGGAGCTGGGCCTTGCCGCTCAGTCTCTCCCCAAACACTTATTTCACCAAGGTGTCTTCTCACTGCTTACTACCCTTGATCTGTCTGTGACATTTGATTTTGGGGACCACATCCTTATTTGAACCCTTACTGTCATGTCGCCAGTCCTTAGGTTCTCCTTGTTTAATCTCCGTCCCTTTGTTAGTTCTTCTTCCTTTGCCTGCTCCTAAAATGGTGTTTCTCAGGACTTTGCCCTTTACTTTTTCCTCTCACTCTAGACTTTCTGAGCAATCTTGCTTGACCTAAGTCTTTTATATGCTAATGACTCCCCAAACTATAACTCTACCTTTAGTCTCTTCCCTGAGCTTTACATATGTTGCTCTTTCTCCACAAGCATTTTGACTCAGCTACCTTAAAATTTCTGTCTCTGTCTCTGTAGAGCCTCCTGAATTCTGGGCATCTTTACCTGGATGACCTACACCTCCTCCAAATTCAAATATACTTATAATTTATAAACTTTATCTTTTCTTACCACTAATATATTCTTCCTGAATTCCCTCTCTTGAAAAACAGTACCACTATCTACCATTGTCTGCTCAATTCTTAAATTAGAAAGTTGAGAGTCATCCAGTTTTTCCTCTTTCTCCATCCCTCAATTTATTCAATCCGTCATTAAATCTTAATAATTTCACCTTCTGAATGTATCTGAAATTTAGTCTGTCCTTTCCTTTCTGTTGTCTTAGGTCATACCCTCATAATCAGTTCCCTGGATGAATGTGGTAGACTTCTCACCAGTTTCTGTTTCTACTCTTTACATCACCATCAATGTGATCTCTCTAAAATAAAAATATCATGTAATTCCCCCAATTAAACATTTTCAATGGTTTCCTACTGTCCACAGGATAAAGTCAAAGCTCCTTTCTGTAACAGAAGATTTTCCATGGACAGACCCAAACTGAAGGGTGTGATCTCTACTCACTTCGATCCCTAAGTATTGCCACGCAGGGATATGAGCCCAGTGTTGCTAGATCTTCAGATTTTTTGAGAAAAATCATACATTCAGGTTTTTATGCAAAATATCCTAATTTTCAATTGTTGCCTCAATTAAAAAACATTATTAATAACACTGTTTAGGCCAAATAAAATACTTCTGCTGGATGGATCCTTCTCAAGTCTCCCAAATTGTGATCTCTGGCTATATATGGATAAAGAAGCTGGATTGTCAGGAAAGGGAAAGGGTTGATGGATGTGGGAGAGAGGAAGTAGCAGGGGAGAATGACCTATCCCTGGGGAATAGCTTCCTAGAAACTGAGAAGGGGATGGTGCTTTTCTCTAGCTCATGAAGTTCTGTATACTCTGTTGGTACAAAAGGTAAAATGCCTTGGTGGTGACCAAAACTCATAGGGGTCCTTGACTATATGGACACCTGTAGTGGTTAGATAGTGAGTTTTGTGGCTTTGTGAGCTGTGGATTGTGTCCAATACTGCTAGCCCGATGAGCTTTCTCGTTTTCTTGCTTGGGGGCTCAGAATAGTTTATTTAGAAAAATACGAAGTGACATTTCTTGCACTTTGAGTTTTAAGAAGCCACACACCTCACAGCTACCTATTGAATTTTTGGCCAGGACTGTTTAAATAATGCCAATGTTAGTATTAAACTGAGCTAATAGTATTGAAAAGGGAGATCTGCTAAGAGACAATAAAAACACTGTGATGCATTCCAAAGTCATATTAGTGATTTGGGAGTTATCTTTATCACTGTTTTCCTAAATGGTACAAATAAGCCACTGTACCCTTAAAAGAGGAGTTACATTTTAATTTTTGCATCAATGCCAGTTTATTGGTATAAACTCCAGCCTGCTCCTTATTCCAGTATCTTAAAAAGCCCACATTTCCAGAGGAACAAAGAAAGTACATCCTTTTTAGTAAGAGAGAATTTGAGGATGCAGAGTCATTTCCACCTATTCACTGTGTTTGCATAGAGCATTTTGAATCAGACTCAAATAAAAAGACTAACTTAACTGTGATTTCCGGGCCATTCAGAAACCACAGTCAAATCATTGTTTTCCCTGGTTTCACTAACAAACAGCGTGGCGTGAGTGGCCTGGAGACTTAGGGAGGACAGAAATAATACACTTTAACACTGCTTTCTCCTTTAGCCTTAAAGATGTTCCAGGAAATGAAAAGGAGCTCATAGAACAAGGACATGCAGTTTCCACTGTCATTCCTTATCTTCTGTTTTTGCTCTAGTCCACCAGGGATCTGTTAACTCTTTTGTGCAACTGCTCCTGTATTAAAACATGAGTATAAATTTGCATAATTCTTTCCTAGGATAGATAATATAAAGATCAAAGTGGTAGATAACCCTTTCATCTTAAAGCTATGGATACTGTCTGACTTTATTTACCTTTCAACTTACTCCAAACCCTTTGAGTTTGCAGCTGGATTGACTTGAGCATCATTTAGTCAATTCTGCTTTATTTGGGGGCTGAATTATTCAAATATCTTCACTTGTTATTCTCTCCTTTATCAGAAATTACAAGTTAAGACCATAAGCTTGATACACTAAACATCTTAATAAATGTTTGTTGAATGAAAATGGATCAGTTTAATTTTGTTAGTTAATCTGGGAAAAGATTTTGGGATTTGGTGGCAGGAGATGTGGGTAGAAAGAAGTGATTGACATAAAGGGCTATCATTATGTTTATCAGTATTAGCAGCTTTAAATTATCTGAGCCATTCGTGTCCTGTGATGCATCAAATAAGCAAAAGTTGGCTATATGTAGTGTTTAAAACCAAAGGCTGCTGATTACATACTTATGAGCCATCCCTTTTTATTGCAGTTCATGTAATCTTAGTAACTTTTGATAAGGCATCATGTACGAACATTGGAATAATAAAGATGTGATAACCAATAAAAAAAAGATCATGTGTAAAACAATCAGAAATACTTAAGTCCTTACTTCTCAACCTGGGAGATTTTAACAGGGCGTGGCCTGCTGAGATGTTTATCTTTCCTGGGGAAATTTTGGTGGTGGAATATTCCATTTCAAGCTTCCTTTTCCCAGGCTTCTGTTAGATTAAAACAGAATATTAATTCAATTGTCTCATCTTGAAAAGAAACCGAAACAACTGTGGCTAACTCAATATAAAACTGAAAACATAGGCACTTAGAGAAAATAATTGTTTTAGTAAAATTTGAACATAGTATTTTGAATATATATCTATTCTGGAGTATAGTCACTGGATAAAAAGAACCGCAAAGAAATTTTAAATGTTACTCAGTTGGTTTATCGTTAGTGATAATATTGGTATTGGAATTCTGAGACTTTTGTTATATTATAGGAAAGAGCAAATAAATAGACATTGATATTATAGGATTTTCACTGTAGGGGAATGGACGTAGAAATATAAAATAAAAGAAGCCAAGGGAAATCCCTGTAATGTTAAACGTGAATCAGCAGTATCAGTGTGCCTATATCTTAGTTTCTAAATACTTTCTCCACTAAAAAGAACCAGAACTCTAGGTATACACTGGGAAAGTAGAAGTGAATGTGAACTATCCTGTTGTGCCAGAAAGCAGAAATTCTCTCTGACATTGCCTGAAATTCTATTAGTGGTGACTGCTTCTTTTATTAAGCATTGCCTTCTTTTTGCATGCTTAAAAAAATAAAATCCAAATCACCTCAGGAGTGGTTATCATTTAACCCAGGGGTCCCCAATCCCCGGGCCACAGACCTGCACTAGTCCATGGCCTGTTAGGAATCGGGCTGCACAGCAGGAGACGAGTGGCAGGCAAGTGAACAAAGCTTCATCAGTATTTGCAGCAGTTCCCCAGCGCTAGCATCACCTTCTCGGCTCCACCTCAGACCATCGGGCATTAGATTCTCATAGGAGCACCGGTCCCCAGTGCCAAAAAGGGGACCACTGATTTAACCCATTTCCTGTTTGCCCCAAGAATCTTGATGGTAGCGCTTGCAGCTGCAGCATTTACCACAAGATAACTTACCCCCAAAGTCTGCCACGAAATATCTCACTTTTACTTTTATTTTTGCATCGCTCTAGTATATTGATAGTCTTTAGAAACAAGTGACTTCATTGTATTTATAGCATTCTATTTTTAATAGTGGTATTTCTGTTTACAAAATATAGTAATTCTCTATCGCAGAAAATGTCAAATCCCAGAAAATGTAGCATTCCTACACATGAAGTTAACATTGTTCTCGAACAGTTGTTAGCCGAAAATTCATTTGATAAATCTGATTTATATATACCTTTCTGTTATATTAGAATTAGAGACAAATTGTTGTTGAGAAATAACTCCAAGAACAGTTTTTGTATTTATTTTCACACTGAAAACCAGTTAGATTTACTTCAGCCTCCAAGAGCATGTTTATATAAAATTAAATTGATACTTTTTTTTTCTAAATGAGAAATTGATTAAATATCTTATTAACTTCACATTGATCAGTTCTTTTAGCAAGGTAAGGAAGGAGCTCCTGGGTTAGAGGACTCACTGGAAGATAAACTTCATGTATTTTTATTTTTGCCCCTGGACAACCCTAAATAGGCTGAGATTCCAAATTTTCTTTTTTAGATTGAACTGGAATTTTACATGCAGCCATCCTATGTACAGCCTGTCTCGTGAGCAAAATCCTTCAATGGTAAAACAGTTGAAGACTCCTTCTTCTGCTCCTAAGGAGTGAATATTATCCTCACAGAGCTTTAGAATGTCACATCATTCCTTATAGTCTTCCTCTGATTCTTCCACCTTTACTGATCAAGAACACTTAGAAGCAGAGAACCTTAGACATCATTTTACTGAGCTCCTAACTTTAAAGCTGAGCAGGCAAAGACTGAAAGATTAAGTGCCTTGCTCAGGATCACAAAAGTAGAACTGGGAACAGAATTTAATCTCCTGACTTTCATCTGCATACCAGAGCTTCCCCACCCTATCACCTCTCCTCCCCCATCTAAATGTAGGAAAAAAATAATCAACTGGGAATTAAACTTCAAATGTTCAGCCAGTTGTCCAATTATTTTTGAAATAATAAAATTTTTAATATGGTAGTTAATTTGTAATAATAGCATGTAGAATAATACAGTTAGTTAACCTTACTGTAGTTAAATTTTAAATTGTACAGAAAATAATTCAAATAGTACCCTGCACACAGTAGGTGTTCAGGTAATACTGATAACATGAAAATTGCATTGCTGGATTTTTTGTTTGTTTGTTTTCTCTTTTATTCAAGGAATCTTATGTTCTAGAAGAAAATTCTCCTTGATGGACTTTAAACAAACAAACAAACAAACAAACAAAGTTTCATTTTCAAATAAATCTGGGAAATGTTCCAATCTACATTCTACCTCTTGGAAAGTGAGAACTCACATTAGCGTAGTAGAGGTGTTGACAGTCCTTCATTCAAGAATCGTGGGTACCTTTGTTTAACTATTTTCAGTAATTATTTGATCTCATAACCTCCCCCACCTCCTCTATATTAACACCCCTATGGACTAGTTTAAAAGAACACACTTGGAGGAACTCTGCTCTAAACCGACATTAGCTTGAAGGGTTAGGCAATGTAGATAAGAAACTGAAATACCACATTCACAATGGAGTCATTGACACAGAGAAAGTTGGCTATTTTTTAAGAATCACAAGTCAAAAACATAGGAAGTATTTTCAAATCTTATTCTAGAAAGCGAAGCATTCTTTTTAAACAACCCACAAATCTTTTACCTTGAAAAATATGATCACTCCTTTCACCATTTTTTCAGACTTAAAATTCACTCTTTTCTCTCCTACTTTTAAATCAGAAATATTTCAGAATATATGACAATATAAACATCATTGGTTCTTTTGTGCTGCTTTTCCAATAACTTATGGTAAATATTCTTGCACACAGGTTATGATACTCACCTAAGTTATAAATGTGAAAGGCTTGTCTTAACTGATGAGGTTTCCTGTTGTTAACACTGGTAGTAGTTGGTGCAGTTATATTCTAACTCTCTCTCTATATACACACACTTGGATTAAGCAACATTGAGTGACAGCATTTGATGAATGAAGCAATGCAAATAGAACTAGTTGAGTGGGTTGGAATGAGTAGAAGTAACCTTATTCCAACCGCCAAATCCTAAACAGAGTTTTCTTTCATTATTTTAGCTGTAGCCTTTCAATGATTTAAATTCAGTTAATCATTAATTCTTATGAAACCTCTATGACATGGACTCTAGTTAGTGTTTATTGCTCAATATAGAGCATACAAGGGCACAGATTGTTTGATTGCCTTTTACTTTTCTATGAAAAGTTAAAAACTTTTTAGGTAATTTTTCTGTTTATAAAAATGATGTATATGCACTTAGAAAATGTATAAATTACAGAAAAGCATATATACTTTAGATTCTGATTTTTTTCAATGTGGAAATACTATGCATATCTATTTTTTTTTCTAAAAATAGAATCATACTGCAAATGTTATTTTGTGAGCTACTTTTTGAATTTTCCAGTTAATATTATATCATGAACATTTGCCATGTCAGAAACATCTTTTATAGGAAGCATTGTAAATAGCAGTCAATCATATCAATATCCTTAACTAATCTTTTATTGATTAACACAGGCTGCTTCCAGTTTTTTCTTCCTTTCCTTTTTTCTGATATCACCAATGCTGCAACTGACAGCTATGTGTGGTTATGATTCTTGGTAAACCTTTGTAAATTCATGGGAGAATAAATTACTAGCAGAGAAATTGCTGGATCAAAGGTACATGCATCTTCTATTTTAACAGATATTACCCAATTGACTTCCAATAGTTTGTATTCGTTTATCATTTTTTCAACAATCCTGGTTCATGCCTTTTTCTCTATTTCCTGAGCAACAATGGGTGTCATCACCTTTAAAATATTTGTCTTTCTAAAGAGTTGACAGTATCTCATTTAATTATTTAGCGAGATTGAGCATCTTTTTAAAAAACACTTGTCAATTTCTGTTATTGATTTATATGAATTCCTATTAAATTAAGAAATGAAACCCTTGTCTGTGATATATATTGAAAATTTTTCCTTAGTAACATGTATCTTAAGACTTTGTTAATGGCATTTTTTTTCCATACATAATTTTTCAAGTATTATATGCTAAAACGTAATCAATCTTTTCTTGTAGAACTTCTAGGTTTTGTGTCCTGCTTCAAAAGAACTTCCCTCTTCCAAGATTATAAATAAACTTATTATGTCATTTTCTAAAAGTTTTATTGTTACTATTTAATACCTAAATGTTTGATTTATTCTTACAC
>NW_006441071.1:11729309-11777080 GCF_000325575.1 Pteropus alecto
ATCCAGTTTAGACAAGTGAAGTTTTATATGTTATGTTGGGACTGGCATGCAAAGAGCTGTGAATGCAACAGTAAGAAGTTTGAATTTTATCTTATAGCCAATAGGAATCTTTTGAACATTTTCTAAGCAAGCAAAATATCATCAAAAATGTTTTATAAATGTAATTTTATGGCTGTGTGAAGGACCATTTGAAGGAAGAAAAAAAGGAAGAGACAGGAAAGGTGGCCAGTTAGGAGGCCAATTAAAATAGCCTAAGCAAAAAGCAGTGAGAACAGAGTAATGTTAGTGAGACAGTAAGGAGGGGATGGAAGGTGATGAGTGCTGCAGGCATTTCATATAGTCCTTTAATATTAGCATGATAGAGGGCCCCAAAGATCCCATTTCTAGCTCCACTAAGTCACATAGCCCCTAGCAACTGAGTTAGGATTAGAACACAAGGTTCACTCCCAGTTCAGTGTTGTGTCTGCCACAGAGCCTCCACAGCTTTTTTTTTTTTTTTTTTGGATGTGGGTATATCATCTCTGGAAGGAGGAAGTGAGACTTTTTTTTAAAAGTATGGTAATAAAAGGGAAATAAAGAGAATGGTATCTTGATAGAGTAGTATGGAGAAGGGAAGATACTACTTACTAGTTAGGTGGTCTTGGGCAAGTTATTTGAAGACTCTAAAGCCTCAGTTTCCTCACAACAATAATTTTCCTCATAATAATTTGAACTCATTGGGTTTGTGAAAAATATATGAGAGGATATATTTGAAGTACTCACCACAGTTGTTGGCACATAGTAGGAACATAATACATGTTTTCAAAAATTATTATTGTTATTGATGTTTTTTATTGTGATGTAGGACTCTTGGGGATGTTTTAACGCAGCGATAAAGGAACCAATGTAAAATGTTTTAATGCAGAGATAAAGGAACCAATGTAAAGGAGAAAACTAATATAATAAAGTCCCAGAGGAGAAAGAGAAAAAAGAGGGGAAAGGACTTTAGTGGAAGGGTCAGCTTTCAAAAGGAAGAGGCATACTTCTTTCTGTAGGAAAGGAGAAAAAGTGAGAAAATGAGAGCAATATGGAATTTTAAGGTCAGGAACATGAACTTGAGGGTTTTGTAAATGGCCTGAATCTTCTTCAAAGATTGTGAGAAGAGTTACAGAGATTAAGAGAAATATATATGAGTTTGAATTTTTGAGGATAAGTGGGAAAAGTCTGTAACAGCTCCTTGGAGACTGTATAAAATAATTAGCTAAGGAACGAGGAGCTACTGTTCATGGATATTGAGTTTCAGTTCTGTTAGCTGAAAGAAGTTTTAGAGATGGACTATGGTGATGATTGCTCAACAATGTGAATGTAATTCATGCAACTGCACTGTATACTTAAAATGGTTAGAATAGTAAATTTCGTTGTGTATATTTTACCACAATGTTGAGAATTATTTTAAGAAAGATTTTAAAGAATGGGAGTGGGAGAAGTAGAAAGACATGGCAGGAGGTTGTTTGCAAATAGGAAATTCCAATATCCCCCATTCTGGAGATAGAGGTGCTCTGATGATGTAGTCAAAACAAGGTTTTGTGGATGAGCTGTTGGAGAAGAATATTAAAGAATCCTCGAAGCGGGCACTCAGGTCATCAAGACAGATGACAGTGAAGCAACATGGAACAGAAAAGGACATCAGGATCTCTGGTGGCCAGAATGGAAAGAAATTAACATAAAAAGTTGGACCCAGGGCTGGGGTTAGCAAGAGCAGTGGAAAATGAAAAACGTGTCACATTTTCTATTGTTCCTGGAAGATGGGCACACAAGGAAAAGGAGTGGGTTTTGATAATAGGACATCACCAGGAGAAAGATACATTTTAGATAATAAAAGGAAATAGAAGGAGTTTATTTAAGAAAAAAAGGAAGGAGTGGGTAAGGAGTGTACATGTGTGTGTGTGTATGGGGGGGCTTTCCAGAGGAAATGACATCTATTTAATTACTAGTTTTTAAATCTGAAAGAAAATTTTAATCTATCAAGAAATAGTATCTTAAATAGAAATTCATTAGTTGGTAATTGCTGTTTGAGCAACAACAACAAAAATATATGGCGCATATGTAGTCCTTTCCAGAGCTGAAATATGTGTAATTGCCTCTTTGGCTGGAGAAGACTTCTAGAAACTTATATTCAACAAGCGCCGAGTGCTCGTTATTTGCCATGTATTCCATATTGAACTACGTATGCCATTGGCATTAACCCCATGGGACTCTGCATGAAAATTTGCATTTTACTTTGTCATATTATCTACATTTGACCAACTGGAAAATCATTTATTGAATCATTTTATTCTCTTATGTGTCAGACTGTGCCCTGTGATTAGCAGTTTCTCTCTTTTAAAATACCAATACCCATAAGAATGTTAAGTCGGCTGTTGGTTTTTCTTACCTTATTGTGAATTTTACTTTTAAAACAAATTTATTTAATCAGTTTGATTGCCTGTGAGGAGGGTCTTGTTAAAATACAGAGTTTACAAGAAATTTTTATTAAAAACACATGTTCATTACGGAAAATTTGACAATATGAAAATTATAGAAAATTAGAAGTTCAAACTTTGATGTCCTAGTAAATAGTTAAGTGCTCTGAAAAGAACCATGGCTAGTAATCATTGTAAGGAAATCCTGTCTCCCTGAGATCCTGAGGTCACAGATGATGCTGGATTTGTATCTCTTTGTACTACAGCACAGAGTGCTGCCTCATAATAATAACGATAATAAATCAAACACCTGTGCTGAGCGAGGTGCTGGGGATACAGTACTGAACAAAGCAAACTATTTTTTGCCCTTCTAGAATTTCCTCTCTTTGGGAAAGGTACGATATTAGGTAAATAATTATACAAATAAATCATTATGAAAAGTCATAAATAAGAATTAGTCTGGTAAAGGAGTAGAAGGGTGTGAAGGTAGTACGGTCACAGAAGGTGGCATTTAAGCTATACCCAAAGGGTGTGAAGAACGTATGGAAGGGAGGAGGGAGAGGGTGGCTTCTAGGCAGGAAAAACCTCAGGGGCAAAGGCCCTGACAAAAGTTGTAATGTTTAGGGAACTAAGTGGGCCAGTGTGTTTGGAGCAGAGTGGTCAATGAGGAGACTATAATGTAAAGGGAGTGGAGATGGAAGGGGACAGACATGGGGGCAGGGAGGGAGATGAGGAGCAGGAAGAGGCTGTGTCCCTTTTTGAGGTCAGGAAATAGAAGCTTAGAGAGATTAAGTGTCTTGCAAAAGGCCACATAGCTGATAAGTAGCAAAGCCAGAATCTGAAATCAAGCCCATCTGGTTTTCTTTTATTCTGTGGAGGTCTTGGTAGAATGAGGTGAAACTGAATTCCTGGGCCTTAAATTCCATTCGCTGCCTTGTCAAGCTCGCATGTTCTTTCATGGGCAGAGGATCTGTGAGGGTATAGTGGGGTTGTAGAAACCCATTGTGTGGGTACTAGCAAATTACCGGAAGAAGACAGTGCCCCCAAACTGGTCCTGGCTTGTAGAAGGGGAGGAAAATAGGGTATATGACTAAACTTGGCAACACTATATGACTTCATTCTGGGAGATTTTGCAGGAAAGCAGAAAGAAGAGGGTGAGAAATTAGGGTTCTCACACTAATCCTCTGCTGCCTCGGGTGTAGCGGTTTCACTTCTTTCTTGCAGGGGGAGATCAGAATAAGTGATGCAGATGAAGGGGAGGTTGAAGTTTAGGGAACAATGAGATGGCACTCTCCTTACCCAAATGAATCACTTCCTGTCCTCCCACTCTTCACCACTCTGCAAGTTCCTACAAATCACTTACCTGGACCTAGGAGAGAACATTTCTCCTTGAAAGAGGACATTCTCTATAAAGAAATCTGGCAAATTAATCTACAACTCAAGTCAAACCCCTTGTGAAAGGAGGGGAGGGATAATATGAGTTTTTAGGGAAAACTCCTTTTATATCTTCAAGGTGAAAAATACTTAAATTTTGTAAACCACTTCTATGTTTTTCTGCAGTTTTCCTAGATACAGTCCTATCTAATCATTTTTATACACTGGTACTACCTGCCCCTTCAATCCTATCTAATCATTTTTATACACTGGTACTACCTGCCCCTTCAGCCTCATGTAGCCTCTCCCTCTACACCTGTACATTTCAGACCCATTGGACTGCTGACTGTTCCTCAATTCACCATACACTTTCACACCTCCATGCCTTTGCTCAAGCTGTTCCTCCTGCTATAGATGCCTTTTTCTCTTTGCCTGGGAAACTTCTGTTTAGCCCTTAGAGCCCAATTCAAATACCTATGTCTCTCTAACTACCCATATTCCAGTAGAATTTATTGCTGCCTCTCTTAGTTTCTTATCATATCCAACTCTGTTTCTCTATTTCCTCTGCTGGACCGCTAATTCCTTGGCAACAAAGGTTATACTTTAGCCATCTTTGTTTCCCAAGTAAGTATCCATAGCAGGCACTCAGTAAATGTTTTGTAATTTCGACCCTACAAACAAGATAAGGCAGGCATCACCTACTGGACAGATATGGAGACTCTGTCCAAATCCCAAAGATCTACAGAGTGGTGGAGCTGAACCGAATAATTGCCACTACTTCATTTTGACCTACAAAAATATGGTATGACTCAGTCTAATAGAACTCAGGTATTTTTGTCAGTGCTCTTTCTAAAGTATTAAAGAAAATGACTTTCTGTTTGACCTTAGGCCCTATGGTTTTAGTGTGACTGAAAATTTTGAATTATTTAGTTCAATGTGTTGTTTCATTCCCCTCCAACACCCCTCCTGATGCTTCACATACTTTAGAGACCAAGCTGTGTTGGACCAAGTCTTTAGTGATTTTTGAAGACTTGGAGGTAGAATGACCTTTCATTCCCAAGCTTAGATCCAGGATCTCTCCAGGTCTCAGTCTCCCTATCTCAAAAATGAAGAGGGTAAAAGAAAGCCAGAGTCTTCCTATCCCTTTGATTCTCTTTCCTGTGATCCTGCACAGGCTCCCAGTTTGGCACCTTCCTTCCCCTCTCCTTGGGCTCACTTCTATACAAACAGTGGCACAAGCCCCTTGCCCATCCAAAAGATGCCACCCGTGGAAAAATGCACAAGCTCTGCCTCAGCCCTGTGTCCTTCTCCTCTCCTTTCACTAACCTGACAGCAGACAGTATGAGGCAGGCGGACAAGGGTGGAATTAACCTGGAGTCATGTTTTAGGTGGAGATAGATTTGAAATCCGAGTAAGCCATGGACATGGCTACATTTTGTCTTAGGAAAAATTACAATAAAAAGAAAAGTCTATAAATTTTTTCGTGTGGATTCAGAAAGTTCTAAATGCTAGAAGAAATCAGCGCATAGGAAAGAAATAACATGGAACATGTTTTAGTTTAACTCTGAAGTTTAAAGTGTTTTCTTTTTTTCTTTTTCTTTTATAATTCGTTTTAAGTAAAATTGGACATTTACAAATTATGAATTTTGTAAAAGAAAAGAGTATGAAATATTAAATATTCAATAGGAGTATGCAGAGTTAAAAGTTCTCCTGTGTTTTTTAAAATTAACCTTTATATAGTGTTAACTATATACCAAGTACTGTATTACGTGATTTATATATTTAATTCATTCAATCATCATAGCAACTTTGTCAGGGTGTACTCTTATTTTCCCTATTTTACAGATAAGAAAACTTAGGCACAGCAAGATCAAGTAACTTGCCCAAGGTCCTATTACTGAAACCTCAAGCAAACATTTTCAAAATTCATGAGGTGCTCCAGGAAAGGACTGAAGGAATTCAAACTTGTTGGGTTTCAGATCCTCCTTCCTATCCCACACCCAGAGCAGAAACCCCTTATCCATACCGACCTTCTGCTTAAAAGTTTTCTAGGTCAGAAAGATTTTGCTACGAAGAAAACAAAATTAAAAGTTTGAAAATATGGGTCCATGACCCCGTAAGGGAGACAGAAGCCCAATTCATATACCATCAGTAGTGGTCTAGATAGCGAATAGATTTAGCAGCATTATAAAGAAAAACCATTACACTTTATGGTTGGAAGAGGGAATTTTCAAAAATTTTAAAGGAGTAGAATCCTTTTCTGAATAAGAAATATTACATAAAACTCTGAGAGATTAAAAAATAGAAAATTGTTAATTTATTAATATGGTTTATTAATATGGTTTATATGTTTAAATTTATAACATTGCTCATTACAAAGTTTATTAATCAGAGACTTCTACTTCCAGCATAATCATTAGTTACCATGACTAACCCTCCTGACAAAAACTAAAGTGCTGAAAGCAATATTTTTTAAAAATCTTTCCAAATTCATTGTTGAGCTGGCATGAAAGTAAAGAAGGTATAATGTTCAAAACACTGGGAGTCAAGCAATTTTGTTTTTTTCCTAAAGTTTTATCTAAATGAAGAGACAGGACAGACAAACTACATGAAGTGCGGGGTCCAGGAGATAAAGCCCAGGATATGCCTAAGATGAGAATTCTAATAGGAAATTGCTGCATAAACCTGGATACCCAAAGGGAAACATTCACAGTATAAGGATCATTGAGATAAATAAACCCCATCAGCAGAAGGGGCCAGCTAGGAAGCTTATTTGTCTCAACTCTGGCACTAGATGAAAAAAAAAAAAACATTCCTTTGAGACGTTATTTCTTCATGAAAAGTTGGCCCCCATGTTGGTTTGCAGTCTGAAATTACACTACCTGTGTGCTTTTAAAAGCCTGAAACAGAGAATTTAACATAAAATGGTTTTAAGTTGGTGCTGTTCCAAGACAAATGAGAAGGGCAAACACAAATCTTATCTCAACGAACTCAACTGCAGCCCAAGCCACAAAGTATTCACACAGAAAAATTTCCAGGGCAAATGAATAGTTTTCAGCCAAGATTTATAAAGCAATAGGAATAGTGAGCACCACGATGAGAGCCTACAGAAGGAACAGACAGTAGGAAACAACCTGCAAAGGCTTCTTATATTAGAACAATAAGAAATGACATATAAATTAACTGATTTTAATATGAGTAGAGTTCTAAAAAAGAGTAAAACATGAGCAAAGAACAAATAGATTTGAAAAAGATCCAAAGAGACTATCTAGAAATGAAAAGTATCTTATTGAAATTAAAGCTCCGTGGTTGATTAAACAGCAGATTAGAAACAGATAAAGAGAGCTGGTGAACTAGAAAATATATCTGAAGACATTATTTGGAATATTATCCAGAGACACATATAGATGGAAAATATGTTAAAAAGAGTAAGAGACTTGGAGAACAGAATAAAACTGTCTACTGTATATCTATTTGGAATTTTAGAAGGAGATGATAGAATAGGAAAGGAACAATATTTGAAGATATAAAGGCTGATAACTTCCTAGAATTATTGAAAGACCCCAATCCTCAGATCCAAAAATCCCAATGAATCCCAAGCAGGTTAAAAAAAGAAGAAAAAAATTCACATCTTCATATGTTAATTATGAAATTGCAAAAGATTTTTTAAAAGAGAAGATTGTAATGTCAGTCACTGAGGACAATAAAACTATTTAGATGAGCAAAAGGACATTTTGATTGGGTGTATGGATGGATGTTTTGTAGCCCCAGAACCTGTGAAATTAATGTCAGATATTTGCTGAACCCCCTCTGTAGTCCACTGAGTACCATTAACAATTGCAGAGCTGGCCTAGAACTCCCTATTACACAGATGAGGGAAGTGATATTCAGAACAGGTCTTACTCAAAGTCACACAGTTATAGAGTGGGTAACAGAACTCAGGTCTCCCAACTCACAGAGTGGTACCTGTGACTGCATTTTCCTCTGTATCTTGCTGCCATTTCTTTAAAATATTAACAACAGTAAAGAGAAACAAAGTGTGAAGAAAGCACAGAGAAAAGTTCCAGTTTATCAGGGAAATTTTTGGTGTTATCCTTATGTCTCATGTATGGAATTTAATAACTGTTTGAATATATTCTTATACAGTGCAATGTCCCATCTCCAGAAACCAATGAAACTACTTATTTTGGGGGGGGGGAAGGGGATGCAATCCTTGATTTGTTTCCTTCTAGCTTGTTAGACAACATGAAGGTAGAAAAAGGTTTTAGAAGATATGATTAAAACTGAGTCACAGCAAATAGTTCTGGCACAACATTCTGTAGAAGGTGTCAGGAAGGAGTGGGGGCAAAATCCAGCCTGCGTAAAAGCTTTGCTGAGAAATAAATAAGGAAAAAGCAAGTGCCATGCCACAGCATGTATGTATGTCTGAGTCACAGGTCATAAGTCATCACCCAAACTAGAGATAAAATCTAACTTGTCTTAATTCAGTTCACTGCTTTAAACTTGACTCGTTCTGCTTTCTAAACACTTTATACCTAGTCCACAAAAGAGGACAACTTGCAAGTGTAGGAAATACAGAAATATCAAAATGTATCATCTCTGTTTATTCATGAAAAGAGAGTAATTGCCTCTGTATGTATGTATGTATGTATAGAAGAATTATTTCTGGATCTTGCCTAATTCTCTGCAAATATATGCCACCAAGTGTGAGAGCATCTGGAACTGGGAACAGTATAATCAAAACAGATCACTTTACTGAAGATGAGAACTTGTCCATTAATGTCAGCTTTGACTCTGGGAATAGTGCCTGGATTCCAAAGCCTAAAGTGGTTTAGTATTTGCACAATTCCAAATCCTAACAAGGATATGGTTCTGTGGGTGTTATCCTAAATTCTATCATGTGAATTTCCATTTGGTTTTTAAGAGAAGCATAAGGTTTTTAGACAGGTAAAACTTTAGATTTAAATTGGCTCATTTGCTAAGAAGCAGTTTGATTTGGGTATGGTATATTTTTCAACCACATAAAACACTAATAAGAAGAAATTTATTCCAGATTCTACACATGTATTTTTAAGGCCAGTGAAAGTATACCTAATTTCCATTCCCAGTGCATAGAGATGCCACTATATACTTCTGTAATTGACCCTGGGAACTAGAAAGCTTCATCTGAAGGCAACTTTGGAAAACTAAGGAATAAGAGGAGATTCTACAAGGATATGGTGGATGTTTATGGAATTGGGGAACGAGGGACTCTGGTCTCTAAAATCTAGAACCAAGAGAAAGGAGTCCAAAGCACTAGTTGAGGTAGCAAAGCTTTACAATGGTAGAAGATAAAAGTGTGCCACCCTTGCTTTAAAAAGAAAAACATTTTTTTTAAAAAAAGTTTTCTCCTTAAGAATGGAAGTCAACTACTGGTTAGTAAAGTGCTTGCTTTCAAAAACGCACTTTGCTTTGCTTGAACTTTCTATTTTAAGGCTCCTAACACCTAACCAGAAGATAAGAATTGTTCTTATGCTAAAAAAAAAGAAACAACAACAACAACAGTCAACCAATCAGCCTTTAGTACTTTTATGGTCACATGTAGAACTTCTATATGATCAGGTTTATCAAATACTTGTGATAAATTACACAAAACAGATACTTTTTTAAATTATATGTTATTTGAACAATGTTTTAATTAAGAAAATTAATGAGAGTGGATTATTATTAGCTTATAATAATTTAACAATAACTTGACTAAATTTTCTTAATGTATATTGTATTCTAAGACTATAAAAACGTAATTTGTGACCATGAGGTTAAGAGAAAAATTCTTTTTTTTCCTACTATAGTATAACATTTTTTAAAAGTGATTTCTATTTTTTTTCTGAAATGTAAATACAACATGATGGTTTGTTTTCTTCCCTCTTTAATGTTGCCTCACACCTGGGACACAACAGAGGAGTGCCTCGGCTCCAAAATTACAATCCTAAGGGAGATTTTTTTTTCCTGAAGTGTTTGCTAGCTAACTCAAGTCTGGGGAAAAAATACTAGTTGTCCCAGACTAACATAACATATTTTTAGGAAAGGTAAAGAAAATGTATGCATTAAAGTTAAAGGAGAACCACAGTGTCCACCCATCAGAATGGCCAAAATGACGAAGACAGAAAATACCTACTATTTGCAAGGATTTGGGACAACTGGAATTTTTATACATGACAGATGAGAACGTAAATTGCTACAACCACTTTGAAAATGGTCAGAGAGGAAGTGGACGCATGTTCCATGTGACTGGTTCCTTCCTCATTTACCTATGCACATGCCATACCAGCTATTAAATGTTTTGAATATCACTACTGGATAGATCATGAGATTTTTTTTCACAACCAAAAATGTGATCACCACCCAGTAATTCATTGCATTATGTATTAGATGATATTAAATTTGGTTATTAGAAGACATTTAAAAATTAAGAGTATAGAAGCCTGGCCATTGACGTGGATCCTTAATTCCCATAAAAGTTTAAACCAAACTGCTTTGCGAATGATCAAAAATACAGCTCAGAGGTCTGGAAACTTGTTCACCACAGTATGAGAAGCCTTTGTCTCCCACCTTGCCTGCTTCCTGGGCTGCTTCAGTTGTTTCCCCAAATTGCTGACTTCATTCTTTACATGGGCTCTTCATTCTAAGTATGCTTAGCCTTAGTTTCCTGGTAGCTGGGTTTGAGATAAAAACTATGAGAGTAGAATAACTGTACTAAACACAGTCTTCTGTGTCTTATTCTTCTCCAAGATAAAACTTAACCATTTTCCTCCTCTGGACAGATACAACCTCTTCCTGAGTATATCCAATGATGCAGAGCAAAAGAATGTAAATGATGTCTCTTCCTTTGCCAAGAAGAGGTCTTGCACAGAATACATACAAAAGTTATTTGGACCTAACAATGAACCACAAACCTAGGGGTTATACTAGTCATTGCAAGGTTCAGCCTAGATAATAGGGAGAACCAATGAATCTAAATCCAGATATTCTTTTAGGAGCATCTGCCACAAATAACCAGAAAAAAAAAAATTGGATGCTGCTAAGGAATGGACTTCTATCTAATTTTTATATTTTTATGAATTAAAAGGTACAAAGATTTATAAACAATATTTTTCCCCACTGGCAATCACAATGCAAATAAATTTAATGCTTCTAAATGCTAACTCTAATGGACTTCGTAGTACTGAGGAGAAATCCTTTCACTTGACATGATAAATGGTAATAATAATTGGACAGCCAGATGTAAGCATTATATGTCATGTCCTAGGCATAGGACCCTCCAAAATTTCTTAGTAAAATAACTTATATTCCTTTGAGCTAATAACATCCAATTTATTCTATTAAACAACCATCAGGTAGTGACAATTACAATTATAGCTCTTGAATAAGTCAGTGAAGAAACAATACGCATCCTCTTTGATAAAGTAATGCTACATATACATTCAGGTAATATGAATTTTATGCAAGTCATAGTAAATTTTTTAAAAAGAGAAGCTGACAATAGCCACCAAATTACATTAGAGTGAATGTTGGAGCCTATATCTATGGCAGAACCTTTTTAAAAAGATTAGAAAGAAATATTACTCAAGAGAACTTAATATTAATACTAACTTACCAATATGAAGCAATCATGTTGACTACAGATAAAGCATTGTTTAAACAGGATTGCTAAAGAATGTAGACAAGTAATACATAATATATGAGTAAAAGATAATGGAAAAATAAAACCTCGGGAGGAAAAACTTTGGAACTAATAAATTCAGATTAGAGGAAAATTCATGTTTGGTGTAATAATCTCCCAAAAGAAATAACGTGGGGTGTGGAAGAAAAAGGGAAGATGTAATAAATCTAACCTAAAGTAACCTCACGGGGTAATCTGATTATAAATTCCTAACTGGGCAGGTTATGGTGGATAGTCTTGCCCCAGCCATATAACTTCTTTAGTGAAAGGTTTCTAAGACAGCCCCATTCATTGTTCTTGGGCATCTAGGTTAACACACCTTTGAAATACCAGAAGTAATACCCTTCGACAGGCATGACTACCTTCAAGAAAGCATGTAATCTTATTAATTGTCCTGTAACCCAATCCCTGCCTGCTTTGTCCCACCTTCATGTAATCTCTTCTATATTCTCTTCTTAATTCCAAAGATATAAAGGAAACCACAAAACTGTCATTCTCTGGAGCATTTGATAGCTTGCTTCCTGGCATTGTTATTGGTTTAGCTCAAATAAATTCATAAAAATTCTCCACAGGTTTGAGCACTCTTATGTGGACATGGTACCAGGCACATAATCTCTTTATAAAGAAAATAGAAACTGCTTAAATAGCATTTCTTCAGTAACTGCCATTGATAGAGCTAGTGGGCTAAGAAGTTAGTGTGCTTGAGATTTGAACATGGCAGATATGGAAAACTATGAAATTCTGTCAAACTCTTTAAGAAAATATTGAATCTTGCTAAGAAATTCAAGAGAAGCAATGACTAAAACATTCTTACAATTGCAGATGTCTCAGACACAGTAGTATTGCCAGGAAAAATTGTGACAATCATCCAATTTATGAAGTATTCAGAGTGAAGGAGAATTGGATGTAGACTAGTGTGCTCATTAAAAGTGAAGCACGCAGCCAAATTTGTGGGTGGACTCCTCTTGGTTCTGGCAATACCAATAGAAATGGCAAATGAAAGTTACCTAAGAGAATAGTGGCTGGCCGGGTACCTTTTCCCTCAGCTGGTAATGTATGTAGCCCTGAAGAAAATAGGTATCAGGCTTTAATGTCATTTCATTAATACTTTTATTCTGAAAATGATGGAAACTTTGAATAGAAAATGGCTTCACAAAAAAGATTAGAGATGCACTAAATAAAGTTGTTTGGAATTCGTTTTCTTTCATGGTTCTTTTTTCTTTTTTCTTCATGGGAATTGACTCAGGGTTTTAATCTCTGTCTGAAATTCACTGACTATGCCATCTCAGGTTAGTACAATCTTTCCAAATCTCACCTGCTTAATTTTACAAGTGGAGAAAACAATGTTTACCTCCCAGAGGTGCTTTAAGAATTACATGGGATAATGAGTGAAACATATCTCACATTTAATACATGTTCAGACATTAATAACAGTTACTTTTAGTGAGTGCTTCTGTCTTGCTTTACCGTCATAAGCATCACAACACCTCACTTGTGTAAGATGATTTGTTGTTGTTGTGTTTGTTTGTTTTACATTTTGCACCAGAGAGAAAAAAATCAAGCTCAGGAAAATTAAGTAAGATCCAAAATCACCCAACTAGTCACTGATAGATGATGGATTTGAGGTCTGTCTGACTCTAAAAATCTGTGTTTGACTGTTATGCTATATTGTACTCTTCACTTAAAGCAAAAACAAAAACAAAGCCATCACAGATATGGCATGATCTACCAATAATAACAAGGCCAGTATGTGAGCCTGTGCTATGAGTCTGCTATAGGGAGGAAGTACCCCAAATTCTTTACTACCCATTACCACTCCCCCAACCCACAATGAACTTTGCTTGTGCTCTAAGGCTGCGTCCTTTTAAAAGTTCCTTTCACATGTAGATGTCAGCACCAGAGAACTCAGAAGGAAACCTAAAGGGGTTATGGATTCTACCACGATTTCCTGATGTCCTCGAACCAAGCATCCTTTTAGTTTTTGATGGAATTAAGGTTTCTTTCTGCTGTTCAAGAATATTATTTTTGGTCTTAATATTTCTAAATGTCCTTGCTGTAAAATAATGTGAAGAAGAAGAATTCTGACTGACACTCAATTCCTATTGTTTTTGCCAACATTTCGACTTGTTGAATGAAAGATACATTGATTTTGACACAGTCACACTCATATCTCCAAAAAAAGACCTCATACTATCAGATATATTGGCATAAAAATTCCCTAATATATATTTTTTCTTCCCCAATGCTGCTCGCCAACTCCCCCATTCTTTCCTACCCTGCCTTTCTCGGCTCCATGCCACCCACTCCACTCCTGAAGAATTTCCCTGCAGCTAGTTACAAACTATTTCTTTAACCCTCTGCAGACCCTGGCCAGGAGTGGCAGCTCCCGTTTCTCAATCTCTTTCCTTACTTTCAGCCCTATTTCAATTCCTAAGTGAAAGTTCCCCTCAGGATTCTTCCCTCTGTGTAAATAGGAAGGAGAAAGAGGAACATTCTAGCTGTAGATATTGTCATTTAAACAGTGATGGGAGACGTCAATGAATTTCTGAGAAAATGAATTATTCAGGCACCAGTCAAGGATTAGTAGGAAATCCAGGACATTTTCAAAGAAGAATGCAGAAATTGCAAAATTTGAGTTACAGAAAGTGAAGCCTGTGCAGAGTTCTTAACTGTTTAAAAGACACTACCCAGCTATATTATTCAGCACAAGCACCCCAAACTCTGAGAAATAGAGAATTCTGAATTTTTCTGAACACAGAGCTGTGCCTTTTCAGGGATAAAATTAAAAGAGGAACATCAAGTATTTGAAAGACAAATGTGAGAAGCAATAGGGAAAATGTTGGGAACAGCATAGGACCACGGTGGCAAACAGGGCTGATTTAAGCTAAAGAAGCACAGTGATGAGGAGGGAGAGTCAAGAAGATCCAGTTCTAGTCCCAGACACTTTGTTCTCAAGTCTCCAAAAACCTTCTAGAATCGATTTGTGTGCAGCCACAATACTTTTGGATTTTGTACCATTTTCTTTATTAAAATGGTCTGTAGGCATATATTCATGCATGGAAATACAAGGCAGAGAAAAGAGCAGGGAGAAAAAAATTGCCGCAAGGAAGACAGCAAGAAATAAACAGAACAAAACAAACTTTAAAGGAAAATCTAAATGAAGAAGAGCAGCAAAACGAATGAGCTTTTGAGTTTACTCATTTAGGATGTCGGTTCCTTATTTTTTTTCACAAAAGGTTTATTTTTGAGCAGATGATTTTGTGGAGATGGCAACTAAACAATTTTTAGTCTGTCCTGGATAAGCATTAGGAGTATGAAGTAGAATCAACTTCCTTCAAGAAGTTTTGTGGTGGGGGAGAGGAACATTTACTAGAAAGACTATTACAATCTATTTTAGCAATTAATAATTTTCTAAATCCCCCAAAGTAAATTAAAATAGAATTATAAGTTAGTAGCAGCTATCATCATCAACTTATACTGTTGTTGGCAACAATAACAAATCAGCCTAATTCTTTATTTTATACAAATAAAAAAGTTTTTCACGGTTCCCAAGATCTAACTCTGCAAAACGTGACAAAAATCTATCAGAATAGTAGTTTCATTCTCACCTTGTTATCTTGATTTGACTTCTCCCCCGTAAAGCTGCAGCTCTGTATTTAGAGAGCTTCCAGACTCTATTTATTACCCAGAGTTTGGCAGAGAACCAAACTGCCATAGAAAGAAGATTTAAGTGGGTGAAAATTTAGTTTTTTAATTGCATGTAAAGAGCTAACAGAGTTACAATCCTCCTGTCAACATTTAAGATTCACTGCTTTCTGCCTCTCCCCATCTCCGTCTTAAAATTAACGCAGCAGTTCTGGATTTTTTTTTTTTTTAAACTTCTGATTTACATCAGAATCATTTCACATGCAGTGCCACCCCATTTCCAATTCACAATCTTTCCTCTGTCCCCACACATTTCAACTTGGCTCTCTTCAGAGTTGAACTTCACCTCCAGCACTGTTTATTTTGAAACTCTTGCCATTTATATTTTTACTTTTCGGCCAATTACTTCTTCATTTACAACCTTCACTAAGAGGTCAGTTTATTCTTCTAAACTCTTTTATACTTTGGATCGACCCCTACTGTATATCAGTAATATGCAGCATATGTACAAATAAAAGCTCTTAGATACTCCATATATCTCAACATAACTGACCTGCCTCTCTGCTCCCCATTGTCCATCTATCCTTCCATTCATCCCCAAAATTTCACAGAAGATATTGCTTTTTGTTGCAAAAACAAATCCTGAACTATAGATTACATGTCTTCTTACCTCATGAGAAATTTTGCTCCTACATCCCCTCTCTCCCTCTCTTTTGGCATTTATAATATAACCACAGCAGGAAACAAAGGGATGAAAAGATACTTTTTAAAAACTTGGGCTGCTTCTACAACCTAAGATTATACATTCGAAGAAAGAGTACTCTTGTCCTTAGAAAGATACTATGATGGGGCTGCTTGTTATATGCACGCGGGCCTAGCAAGCCCCCACAACCACCCAACCTACAACTTTAAAAGGGTGAACTTGAAACAAAGGGGCAGAAAAAGACGTTCTGTAAAATTAAATAAAAGGAATCTTTTAGTTTTATTCTTGGCATACCGAGGAATAGAATTTTAGGGTTCTGGAATCCAGGGGAAAGTGAAGATGAGATGGCAACAGGTAGCTGGCCAGGGCTTGAGAAATTCATGATTGTGATAGAGTCCTCTTTGGAAAAATCAACTGAGGAATCTGGGACACACTGAAATCTGTAATCCAGTTTAAAGCTGTTTCCCGTTCTGTGTGTTAATGTCTTTTGTCATCCCTAAACCTGAGCGATTATCTACTATAAGCCATAGTATTGTGTTTGTGAGCAATGAAAGAAATACGTTCACTCTTGGGATAAAGCAGTGAAGATAGTAGGCAAACAGGCAGAAAGCCAAGATGACAGGGAATTGAACTGTGTGCAGTAAACGGGAAGGAAAGGTGACAAGTAGAAACCAAGGGAATGTCAGCGTGCTTTACCCTGAGAATTCTTACAAATATTGACATTGCAAGGGATAAATAGTGTGGCTTCATCGTGTATGCTGAACTCTTCATTATTACAAAACGTCCCTCTTTATTTATTTAGGAAGTGTCTGTTATAAGCAATATATGGTGGCGGTTGTTTTTTAAAACAGTTTGGCTACCATTGTCTTTGAATTGGAATAGTCTATTTACCTTTATTGTAATTACTGATATATTTGGATTTATTTTTACTATCTTATTTTTTTTCTCTCCCCCCTCCCCCCCTCGCCCCTGGTTTATGCCTCATTTTCTTTCGGATTAGTCAATTTTAAAAATTATAAAATTTCCCCCTAGCAGCCATGCACCATAACTCCTGTTTCCTTAGTAGAGTAAAACTAGAAAACAAAAAACAAAACCAAAAAACTGCACAAACTTCAACCTGCTTTTAAGAGACTTTCTGATTTTATTTTTCTTTATCTTATCTTATTTTATTTTATTTTATTTATTATTTATTTTTTTAATTGCCTCTGCCCCATGCAACTGCATAATTTGGCAAATGTTTCAAAAAGGAAACTCTTTGTATATCAGGCTCAGCATTTTCTTTCCACTGAGTTCTTGGCCCTTTTAGCCTCCAATTTTGTCTATCGAGCCCTAGAGGACAACCAGAGGCTTTGCTTATTTCTCTGTCTCCTAACAGTAGCCTTCTTCCCAGACAAAATTTAAATTCCCTGCCTCCTGCTGCACATGCAGAATTGACACACACCTTCAGGGGAAAAGCAGCTGTAACTGTCAGCTCATCTCCCCTTGGAATCTTGGTTTCTTGTTCTCAATGCTCTAGTAGCGTTCTCCAACTTTCTCTATATTTTTTTCTTTTTTCTTTTATGTTTTATATGCCTTTTCTGCTTATTCTCAAGTGACAACTTTGGACTGCCACACACTACTCCATTTTATCATTTCACTCCATTTCAGCTGGAAATGAAAGTCCCAAGCTTTATTAGTTAAATACAAGTGAAAGCATGGCTCCAGAAGCCAGGAGGGCTACAAGTCATTTGGACTTTTTTCAAGTGACCATAAAATTTATTATCTAAACCATAAAACTTTTGAGAATGAAGATTGTTATTAATAGTTAGGCCATAGTAATAGGTGAACACTGAGATATGGTCATGCCAGGTTTTATGACTTTTATATAGTTCTTCCTTCTCCTCTGTTCTTTCTCAAATTCCAAATCTGCCCTACCAACTGCCTCCTTTCAGGGTAGATGCAAAGTATACAGGTGACTGAGATTTTGCTGGCTCACAGACACATATTAGATCTAGTGATGCTACTTTGTTCCTAAAAAAAGAAAGAAACCTAAAACTGAGGGTTTGCTACCAACAGACTAAACATAAAATTGTAAAGGCTATACTTCAAACAGAGATTCAAGTGGAATTGAAGAGCAAAGAGTATGATAAACATGAAGGTAATCCTAACAAATATTAATTATAAATAATAATAACAACATCTTCCAATACTAAAAAAAAATGAGCAAGAACTAAATACATGACAAAAATAGCCCATAAGTCTGGAGAGGTGATAATAGGAATGAGAGTTCCAAAAGACCATGCATTGGTCAAGAAGGGGATAAAACTATTCTTGAATTTAAGCTCTGATACATTAAGTATACATTATATTTTCCAGAAGGATTTTCAAAATAATAAATATTGAGCACATAACTAATTTCCAAAATATTGGAGGAGAAAAATAGAATGAGAAAAAAATAGCTCTATACAGTAGACATCAAGAAAGGAGAGAAAATAAAACATAGGAAAGGCAAGAAAAAATATAATAGATTTAATCTAAATATATCAATAATTTAATTACATGAATTAAATGCTTCTATCAAAGAACTAATATTATTAGATTTGAAAAAGAAAAGATCTATATGCTGTTTTTAGGAGACATATACAAAATCTGTAAATTAAAATTAAAAGATAGAAAAATATATGCTGGCAAATCCTAATCAATAGAAAGCTGATATTGCTTCATTCATGTTATGCTTTAAGATAAAAAGTATACTTAAAGATAAAGAATATTACTGAGTAATGACAAAATGTTCAATTCACTAGGGAGAAATATATCTAAATTAACAAACATCTATTAACACAGTCCAAAGTATATAAAACAAACAGAATTACAGGGGGAAATACACATATCTGTTATTCCAGTGAGAAACTGAATACATATATCTTAGCAATTAATAGTTAAGCAAAAACAAACAAACAAACAAACAAAAAACAAAAAACAAAACCCAGTAAGAATATAGAAATTTGGGATGATAGATTCAATAAATTGGATCATATGTATAGATAAATGGTACTTCATCTAAGAGTAGAGATTACATACTATTTTTAAGCACATGTAGAACATTTACAAAATTAAACATATTCTTGTTCATTAAGCTGCAGAACTATTTCAATTGATATCACTGAATATATCAGAGTAGGGATTCCAAGATTCCATGCCTCCACTACAGCAACTAATAAGCTGGCAAAAACTATTAGAATCAAATTTCATGTAACATTGCAATCTCATAAAAACACAACCACCATTGAAAAGTTAATGAAGAAAGAAGCTGATGCATTGCAGTAAGAGAGTACTATGGTATTTTAAATTGCCCACTTGCCATCCCTCATCTCCCAGATCAATGGCAGCCATGAAGATGGCAACCTGCACACCTTATGCGAGTGCTAGTGCCAGAGGGAGCAATATGGATCTTATTCTCAAAAATTTGTGATCGTGTGTTTTGACCCTCAAGGATGGTTCAAGGGCTTTCCTTTGTTTTATCTGATTCAAAGTGTTCCCAGGGCTGAAGTGGCTTCCCAGGCAGGGTTTGTTAAAAGCATTTAAAGGCAAAAGTATTGGCTACAGCAGAATGGAACAAGAGATAAAATAATCAGAATAAGCAATAGACAGATAAAAACAAAAAAATGCCTGGGAAGGAAGAAGTTGAAAGGAGATACATGGGAAAGTAAAGGCTTTTAAAACTTGTCATGTATACTTGGGAATGAAGAAGCTAAAGCTCATACCCAAGGCTGGACACACATTAGGAACACATCTGAGAAGACCTCACACTTTCACCTCTTGCTGACCTTCCGGCTCCATGCTGGCACAAAGTGAAGGCTACAAAATAATTATTGATGGCCTGGCTAAGCATTGAAGCCATGCCCAACACAGAGACAATCTGTAAAAAATGGGAGAGTAATTTTTTTCTTCTAATTTTGGCTGTAGTTACTTAAGGAAATCACTGTCATAGCACTAGCTAACCATTAAGCTAATGGAACACAGATTTCAGTGGCCACATACAACAAAGTATAGTGACTGTAGGAAAATACTTTAGAAAAATCACTAAAGAGAGAACAACAACCCACAACAAGCAGAAGCAATAAACTCTAAGAATGTTGAGAATTAAATTTCCGGAGTTGCCACATTATAATATTCAAAATTTTTATATGTTTTCAACACAAAATTGTGAGGCAAGCAAAGAAATAATAAAGTATGACCCATTCATAGGATAAAAAGAAATGAACAGAAACCATCTTTGAGGAAAACCAGACATAGGACTTACTAGATGAAGACTTTAAATCAGCTGCCTTAGATATTTTCAGTTATAGGAAACCAGAACAAAGATGTCTCACCAAATAGAGAATATCAATAAAGAGAAAGAAATTATAAAAAGTAGAAATTCTGGAGTTAAAAAGTAAAATAACTGAAATGAAAAATTCACTAGAGGAGTCTAATAGCAAATTTGAGCAGTGAGAAGAATCAGTGATGGGTCAATTGCGATTGTCCAGTCTGAGAAGCAGAAAGACAAAAGAATGAAGAACAGTGGTGAGAGACTAATAGACCTGTGAGACACCGACAAGGATTCTGACATAGATATATAATACGAGTCCCAGAGAGAAAGAAGAGAGAGAAAGAGACAGAATATTTTTAAAAATAATGGTTAAAAACATCATAAGTTTGATGAAATATAAGCATCCATACATCCAAGATACTCAATGACATCCAAGCAGGATAAACTCAGAGATTCACACTAAGACACATTATAGCTAAACTGTCAAAAGCCGAAGATAAAGAAAGAATCTCAAAAGCAGCAAAATTTTTCACTGTATGTAAGTGGTATCCTCAGTAAGATTTAACAGTTGGTTTCTCTTCAGAAACCATGGAGACCAGAAGTCAGCGGAATGACATATTTAAAGTGCTGGAAGAAAAACGTTGTCAATCAAAAATTCTACATCTGGAAAAAACGAAGAAATTAAGACATTCTCAGATATACAAGATAGGGAGTTCATCACTAGTAAATCAACCTGCAAGAAATGCTAAGCTGAGTCTTTTACTCTGAAATGAAAGGCCACTAGACAGTAACTTGAAGTCATATGAAGAAGAAATAAAGGACAATGTTAAAAAATAACTACATTGGTATATGTAAAAACCAATATTATATATTTTGGTTTTTTTTCTATATAATTTAAAAGAAAAATGCATAAAACAATAATTATCGATCTATGTTGATGAGCACACAATGTAAAATCATGGAATTTGTGACAAAAACATTAGAGAGGAAGATAGAAAGGAGAAGAGTTTTTGTATAATATTGAAAATAAGTTAGTATTTATTGTATTCCCCAGGGTAACCACTAAGAAAACAAAAATATACAGGACAAGGGATGAAAGAAATTAACATGGTACAAAGAAAAAAAAATCAATCAAAAAAGAAGGTAGTAATGGAGGAAATGAGAAACAAAAAGGATAAAAAACATAGAAAACAAATAGTAAAATGGCAGAAGTAAGTCCTTTCTTATGAATGGTTATCTAATGTTAATGTATTAAATTTTCCAATGCAAACACAGAGATTGGCAGAATGGATAAAAAACATGATCCAACTATATGCTGCCTAAAAAGGTATAGATCCAAAGACACAAATAGGTTGAAAGCAAGAGGATGGTAAAAGGTATTTCATGTAAATAGTAACCAAAAGAGAGCTGGTGTGGCTGTGCTAATATCAGACAAAGTAGATTTTAAGATAAAAATTGTTGCAAGAAATAAAGGACATTATATATTGATTAAAGGGTCAATCCATTGAGAAAATTAACAATTACAAACAAATACACACCAAACAGCAGAGCCCAAAAATATGTGAAGCAAAAACTGACAGAATTAAAGGGAGAAATAGACAATTCAACAATAATAGTTAGACTGCATATCAAAAATGAACTCATGGCATAAATTGGGATAATTTGAGACAAAACAACAACAGCCCAAAATACAGAAAATGACAGGGAGTAAAGGTCCAAATCGGCAAAGGCAAATGGAGATAACATGCACACAGAAGAAAAAGGACTACTGTATATATGAAATTTTCTTTTACAGAAACTTAATGATTCCACAAAAATTCCAGAACTAAGACACATAACATAAAACAAGAGAGAACAGAGGAAAAATCATAGAATACTACCAAACTAAAATAGCAGACAGAAACACAAGGGCAAAGAAACAATGGAGACACAGAGCTACAAGAAAACAAAAGATAGAATGGCTATAGGGTAACCTCATATATCAATAATCACCCTGAATGTAAATGGATCACTCACCAATAAAAAGACATGGTGTAGCAGACTGGATCAAAAAACAAAACCCAGCCATCATGCCGCCTTCAAGAGATACATCTCAGCTGCAAAGTTAAATATAGACTCAAAGTTAAAGGGTGGAAAATGATACTCCAAACAAATGGCATCCAGAGAAAAGCAGGTGTAGCTATACTTCTATCTGACAAAATAGACTTCAAGATAAAAATAAAAAGGTAACGAGAGACGAACACTATAATGATAAAGGGGACCATAAATCAAGAAGACATAACGTTTATCTATTATCTATCTATCTATCTATCTATCTATCTATCTATCTATCTATCTACCTACCTATTATCTATCTATCATCTGTCTATATTCCCAATCATGGAACTGCAAAATATATATAAAGCAACTATTAATAGAATTAAAGGGAGAAACTGACAAAACAAAATTATCATAGGGAACATAAATACCTCATTGACAGGTATGGATAGATCATCTAAACAGAAAATCAATAAGGAAATATCAGCTTTAAATGACACATTGGACTAATTGGAAATAAATGATATTTACCGAGTCTTTCATCTCAAAATAACAGATTATACATTCTTCTTTGTGCACATGGAACATTCTTAAAGATAAACCACATGTTGGTACACAAAACTAGCCTCAACAAAGTTCAAAGGATTAAAATCAGACCAAGCATATTTTCAAATCGCAATGCTTGGAAATTGGAGATCAACTGCAAAAAGAAAGTAGAAAAACCACAAATATGTGGAGATTAAACAATATGCTATTAAGGAACGAAAGAGTCAAAGAAGAAATAAAAGGAGAGATTAGAAGATATGTAGAAACCAATGAGAATGAAAATACATGTCAAAACTTTTGTGAAACAGCAAAAGCAGTAATAAGAGAAAAGTTCATATCGTTACAGGCCTATCTCAAGAAAAAAGAAAAATCCCAAATAAACAACCTAACATTACATCTTTAAAACTAGGAAAAGAAAAACAAATGAAGCCCATAGTCAGCAGAAGGAAGGAGTCAGCAGAAGGAAGGAAATAATAAAAATTAAAGCAGAATTAAATGAAATCGAGAACAAAACGATAATAGAAAACAAAATAATGTAACAAAGAGCTGTTTCTATAAAAAGATCAATAAAACTGCCAATTCCTGGCTAGACTCGTTAAGGAAAAAAGAGAAAAGACACAAATAAACAAAATCAGAAATGAAAGAGAAGAAGTTATGACAGGTACCACAGAAATACGAAGTATCATAAAAGAACACTATGAAAGATTATATGCCAGCAAATTCAATAACCTAGAAGAAATGGACAAGTTCTTAGAAATATAGAACCTTCTTGAACTGAATCACAAAGAACTGGAAAATCTAAATAGACCATTCAACAGTAAGAAAAATGAAACAATTATCAAAAACCTCCCAAAAAGTAAAAGTCCAAGAACAGAAGTTTTCACTAATGAATTCTACAAACATTCAAAAATGATTTAATACCGATTTTTCTCAAACTCTTCCAAAAAATTGAAGAAAAGGCAATACATCTAACTCATTTTATGAAGCCAATATTACTCTGATACCAAAACCTTGTAAGGATAAAACACAAAAAAGAAAACTACAGACCAATGTCTCTGATGAATACAAAGCAAAAATTCTAAACAAAATATTACCAAATCGAATACAATACATTAAAAAAATTATACATCATGATTAAGTGGGATTTATTCCAGGGGCACAAGGATAGTTCAACATATGCAAATCGATCAATGTGATACACCACATAAACAAAATAAAGGATAAAAATCATATGATCATATCAATAGATGCAGAAAAAGCATCTGACAAGATACAGCATCCATTTTTTATTAAAACACTTAATAAAATGGGTTTAGAAGGAAAGTACCTCAACATAATAAAGGCAATCCATATACGACAAACCCTCAGCTAATATACTTAATGGTGAAAAACTAAAACCCTTCCATCTAGGATCAGGAAACAAGACAAGGCTGTTCCCTGTCACCACTCTTACTCAATATAGTATTGGGAGTCCAAGCTTGGAGCAATCAGGCAAGAGAAAGAAACAAAAGGCATCCAAAATGTGATTTTTTCAGGCCCAACCACAAGCAATTACAAAGAGTCTACAGGCAGGCCTCATGGGGAAAAGCTGCCCTCCCGGTCTTGGTGCACAGCTGGTGCACTAGTGTACTGCTTTCTCTAAAGGGAGTTGCAGTCAAGGACTCAGGGTCCTCTGGCTAGCCATTCTCTTACATACATCCTCATTCCTATCCTAGGCATCTCCTTTTGGAGGACTCCTTATCAGGGACTTGGAATTACTTTTCCCACTGTTACATAGTATTCAGTATTTTCTATTCCTAATCCTCCCCCGCTTCTTTCTCTCCTTTGACCCTTAAGTCCATAAAACCGTAGGAGCCTTTTGTTTGGGGCTCCCTCAACAGTGAGTCAGCCAAACCCTCACACAGAAGTAACCCACTCAGTCGATTAAAACTGCTCTCTCCCCCATACTGCCCAGTGCTCTCCAGCTAACATGTTTTCCCATAGCTACCTCCCCCACCTCAAGGACTCTCCAGCTCACATTTGTTGATTCGTAGCTTCCTATCCAACTAATGTTCTTATCTCTGTAGCTGTGTAGGAATAACAAGACTTTGTAAAACTGTGTGTTATGTTACAATTAGAGCTCAGCCTTTGGCTGACCTGGTGCTGGCATCAGTAAATGCTACTTTCTGTATATAGCCGCAGTGTCTCATCTCTCTGAGAATTCTATAAGTGTTGATAGCGCCAAGATTTTAGGTTCTACATGGCAAATTGATCTGTAAATAGATAAGACCAGTGGTCTAGAAATTCCCACCCGAAGCTCCCCCTCCCATCCTGAGTCATGAGGCACATGTGAAACCTCAGACAAAGGAATCACGTGCCCCTTGCATGGACACTGCAAGGGTATATAAGCTGTAAGAAATCTAACCAAGGGGAGATCGTGTTTTGGGTCTGTTGAATGCCTCATGCTCTCCGCAGGCATTAAATTCTCCTTCCGCTAACAAAGTTGTCTGAGAGTCTAATTTCCTCAAAGTTGTCTGAGAGTCTAATTTCCTCCGTCGGGTGTCGCTTTCTGCAACCATTCTATGGTAGAAAATGCAATGGAGGGAGCTTACACTTTCTACGGTTTTAACCACTTCCTTGTACTACTGTAGTAAGTGATTAAAAACTTGACTGCTACTTTCATTTTGGCTCATTTTTAATAGCTATTCCAATACATGACAGCTTGGCTCTCTCCAGCTCAGCTGAGCTCCTGACAGAGAAGCACGTGGATTTCAGAGATGTTTGGAAGATAGAGTTGATGAGTTAGCTATTAATTAAGTTCAGGGTCAAATGGATAGAGAACAGTTAGAGAAGATAAGAATCCAAGGAAGATACCTAGGTTTCTTATTTGTGCAACTAAGTGGATGATGCTTCCCTTCACTGGAACATGAAACAAGAAAAAGGAGCAGAGCATCAGGGTGAAGAGAAAATTTGGAGAATCTCATTAAAAACTAATCAGCTTTCTGCTTCTGTGAATATGCTTATTTTATGCACATAAGCTTACTGCATGCAAGGGCTCCTGCAAAAGCTCCCTTGCAGTTTGCTGGACTTGCAAATGTAACTGTCTGTGACTTTGCTCCATGAATGTAACTATTTGTACCCTAGCAACTTTCTGTAACAATTTGTATCCGTTGGCAACCCGTGACAACTCCCGGCTTTACCAATGTTACTACTTGTAGTCTCTATAGCACCCCCCATTATTTGCAAAGGTTTGAGTTCAAACTGACCAATTAGCTTGTATAAAAATTCTGGTATACATGCAATATTTCAAATGAGCCCACTGCCCAGATCTTCAGAGCACTCGCTCGTCTGGGACTGCACGTAATAAATTTGAATTCTCCTCTCCAAGTTACTGCTTGGTTTTTCGTTGGACTGGATTTTGGAGCTTTTGGGATATTTTTCCACAACAAGGGAGATACTTCCATTTGGGGGTCTGTGGGTTATCCAAGTAAGATGTTCAGTAAACAGTTAGATATGTGAAAAGATATTTAGGAGAGAGGTCTGGATTGTGATATAGATTTGAGAGTTGTTGGTTTATAAAAGGTCATTGTAGCTATGAACATGGATAAGATGGCCCTGCGAGAATATATAGAATGAGAAGAAAAGATGGCCTAAGACCAAGGCCCACCATGGTCTCTTCTTACAGGTGACCTCTTGGAGTTCTCAAGATAATTTTCTAATGATGTGTTTTTCTGTGACTCTATCAAAACCCTTCTTAAACTTACTAAGTAAAATAGAGATAGCAGGTTATAATGGATAGCCAACATTTAGATTCAGCCCTATCATTCTTCTTCTCCGGCTTCCACATTCCTTCCCTCCACCCCAACAAGCTAGAGGATTATGGACTCAACCAGGCCATCTCTTCTGTTACATTTCCATGGAATCACATAATTTTGACCTCCTTCCTTTTGAGCAAAAGAACAGCCAAAATTTAGAGTTTAATGAGGTGTTTTAAATCTGAAGACAGAGTTAGTAATAGCACTTAGCACATAACATTCTGTGTTAAATTAGCTAATGTAGATAAAGTAAAACACCCATGACAGAGCTTACAATATTGCAGATACTCAATAAATGGGAACACCCTTTCTTATGAAATCTAACTCTCTCAGGGTTGTGTTAAGAATCCTGAGAGCTGATTAAAGTACCTGGTTAATGGCAAAGCTATGCTTAAATGAAAGCAGTTATCATCACAATTGCAGATGGTATATTCTTGGAATTATGTGTTCTGTACATTTATATCAATTGTGTAGAGGATTATTTCTTTTGGTTCACAAATTATCTCTCCTAAACATCAAGGGTACCACTTCCAAATCAAACCTGACTAACATCTTACACAAGGGTACTGCAGAGTAATTTTTTGAATCTTTTAAATTTTCTTTTTATATTTTCTATTGTCAAGCTGAAATGAGCAAAAGGCTAAATTCCCAAGTATCTGGTAACATGGGGGTGGGTGAAGTGGTCACTGTTTATAACTTCAACCTGAATTGTTGATATTAAAGCAATATGATAACAATGGGGATCTCCTAAATTTCTATTTCTGTTTATATTGTCATATCCCTTTGTTTTATCTAAAATACTCTTTTGAAACAAAATCCTGGCAAGAAGCCTGAATAGGCTCTCTTATCTCTCTTCCATCTCCTGTGGGAGGCAGCACAGATCTCATAGTTTAATGAAAAAAAAAGCACAAGTTTTGGAATCAGGCAGACTTGGGTCCTAATATGAGTTTCACTAACCAGATATGTGATCTTAGATCAGCCACTTAACCTCTCTGAGCCTTAATTTTTTTACTCGTGTAATGAGAACTTCATTGGGGTTCTGATGTCAATTAAATGAAATAATATATATAAAGACCCAGGTACACAGTAAGTGCCCAATATATGGCAATCATGATGATATTTATAATGAAGCTTAGACCAGTCAAGAGGAAGACAGAAAGAAAGAATGAGGGGTAGTAGCCAGAGCAGAAAAAGAATGTCATGGCTTTTTATTCACTTCTCAGGGGAATTGGAAAGAACTATGAGGATGGGAGGGTCACTTTGGGAGTTGTTCTGGATACAGAGGATTCCAGAAGATTTCATGAGGTCATAAAAAGAGAGTTAAAAGTTTATTAAAACTTCTATTTGCATTTAAGCAAAATTCCTGTGAAGAAATTTCCACTAAGAGAGGGTGCTGAAATTCTTAAGGAGAAGGAATGGATATCAGTTTCCTAAAGAAATCTAGAATTGATTCAGAGTAGAGGGAGGACACTAGAGAAAATACCTGGCAATAGGGACTGCAAAGGTAGCTGGTTTTATTTGTTTGTAGGTTTGTTTGGTTTATTTTCTACCCAAGAACTGATTTAATATTAAACTTTTGGTGGGAATGTTAAAACACAAGTAGAATCAGCAAAGTTTAGTGCAGTAAGACAGATGTGTTTAAACCTGGCTCTACCACCTATTAGCCGTGTTATCTTGGGCAAGTAGCTTAGGTATGTCTCAGTTTTCTTATCTTTAAAATGGAGGTGACAGGATACCTCATGGGAACATTATGTAGATTAATGATATAATGTTGTATTTATAATGATATATATAAAGTACCTGGCACTTAGTAGGCACTCAACAAATTTTGGCTTCCTATGTATTCCTCTCCCAGCACTTGTCTCATGGTTTGGATACATGAACATAGACACATTCCAGAGATTTGTGCTTCTGTCAAGGTTATCTCAAGAACTAGGATAGAATAGAAATAGATTATAAGAGAAAGTGAGATATGGAGAGGAAATTAAGTAGTTGCTGACAGGGAGTGATATGTGGGATTTCCAGAAAGGATACTTCTTAGAAGAGAAATATGATGCAAATAATAATAATAATAATAATAATTTTAAAATAATAATAATAATAATAATTACACTCATAAATTAAGTAGTTGCTGACAGGGAGTGATATGTGGGATTTCCAGAAAGGATACTTCTTAGAAGAGAAATATGATGCAAAAAATAATAATAATAATAATAATAATAATAATTTTAAAATAATAATAATAATAATAATAATTACACTCATGACAGTGTAATTCGAATCGTAAAAATAGACCTGTACTCAGAAAATGATATTCCTACATAAACATGGAAATTAGATATTCATCTGGAAGAGAAAAAGTGGCTGCTAATTCTATTGTGGATATTTTATAATCTCACTTGGAAGATGGAATCAATTATTATTTTTCTACCTATTTGTATAGATATTTCACACTTCCTGTCATTTAGTATAAATTATGGTGGATGGTAATAGAGAAAATATGCGGCACAACAGAAAGATTTAAAGTAAATATTTTAATCTTACACTAATTGTTTCTAAGGATTATTATAGAATTACTACTTCTTCTGGAGAGCTTGAAAAATAAGCTTGACAATTTGAGGGATAAAGAGATAGCCAGAAAATAAAGTTAGCTCTCACTGTTCTTTGAATGTGATGAAAAGTAATGCTGAGAAGTTGTCACTACAGGATCTAGGCCAAGAGAAAGAAAAGAGAAGATACAGCTTAAGAAATCAGACATTTTGAGTCATTGCTGTCATTTCTAACCATCATGTTAAAAATAATAACAACTTTATTGAAATATAATTCACATAAAACAATTCACCCACTTACAAGGGTACAAATCAATGTTTTTATACTTACAGAGTTATGGAAGTATCACCACACTCAATTTTAAAACATTTTCATGACCTCCAAATGAAACCCTGTACCCTTTAGCAGTCACTATCCATTCTTTCCCTCATCCATCCCAGACCCTAGCAACTACTAATTGACATTTGCCTCTATGGAGATGACTAATCTGAACCTTTCATGTAGATGGACTCACCCAAAAGATCACTCATACATGGTCTTTCTTTCAAGTAACATAATGTTTTCAAGGTTCATCCATTTTATAGCATGTATCAGTACTTTGGTTCCTTTATATTGCTAAATATATACAGATATACAGATATACCATATTTTGTTTATCCATTCACTCATTGACATTTAGGTTGTTTTCCCTTTTTTCCTATTATGAATACTGTCACTATTATGAATATGAGTTTTTATAAGAACATATGCTTTCACATCTCTTGAGTATATACCTGGGAGTGAAATTCCTAGGCCATATGGGAACTCTGCTTTTAACTTTTTGAGGTATTTCCAGACAGTTTTCCAAAATGGCTAAACCATTTTACATCCTACCAGCAGGCTCTTATGGTTCCAATTTTCCACATCATTTCCAATACTTCTTATGATGTCTCTTTATTATTTTAGCCATCCTAGTGTGTGTATGAAGTGGTATCTCCCTGTTTTGATTTTCATTTCTTAATGGATAATTATGTTGAGTCTTCTCATGTGTTTTATTGGCCATTTATTTTCATTGAGAAACTATCTTTTGTTGAAAGATAGTATTGCAGGATATAAATTTCTCAATTAACAACTTTTTCTTTCAATACTTTCAAATGTAATCTCACTGCCTTCTGGCACCCATTGTTTCTTATGAAAATTTAGCTGTCAACCCAATTGGAATCTATTGTACATGATTAGTTGTTTTTCTCTTATGCCTTTGAGATTTTTGCTTTGGCTTACAACATTTTACTCTGATGTGTTGTGTGGATCTCTTTGCATTTATCCCACTTGGAGTTCATTGAGCTTGTTAGATGTGTGGATTAATGCTTTTCAGGAAATTTGGGAAGTTTTCAACCATTTTTTCAGTATTTTTCTGCTCCTTTCTCTCTCTCCTCTCCTTATGTTACTCCCATTAATGTTTGCACACTTAATAGTGTCCCACATTTCTCTCCCACTCTGTTCATTCTTTATTTTTCTCTCTGTTCTTAGGATAACATAATTTCTATCTTTAAATTCACTGGTTCTTCCTTCTGCCTGTTCAAATCTACTATTGAGTCCTTCTAGTTAATTTTTCTTTCGGTTACTGTATTTTTCACCTTCAGAATTTCCATTAGTTTGTAATTTATATCTCTTTATTGATATTTTCTATTTTATGAGGCATTGTACTTCTTTAAGCATGGTTTCCTTTATTTCTTTGAACATATATTTAATAGTTTCTTTGAAGTCTTTTTCTGCTAAGTTCATTTGGGTCCTCTCACAGTTTTTGTTGCCTACTATTTTCCTCTATATCACACTTTCCTGTTTCATTTCATGCCTCATAATTTTTTGTTGAAAATTGGGAATTATAGGTAATATAGTAATTCTGTATACTGTATTCTCTCCCCTGAGCTTGTTATTGTTGTTTGTTTGTTTATTTGTTTAGTGATTTGGCAGGACTATTTTAATAAAATTCTTGATGTTGCTCTTAAGAAACCTCAGTCCTGGGCATGTGCGCAGTTTCCCAGGGATGACAGAGATTTTAGTAGGGCTCTTTTTGTCTCTTTTCCTGTCCTCTCTATTAAGCTGTATGCTTCATTTGATATCACACTCAGCAGTTAGCTCCACTAATTGTTAGCTGATTGCTCCATTATTTTTGACAATTCCCTGGAGCATATATTGCTCCACAGTCTGATCCAATTAAATACAGACCTCTTAGCAGAGGTATTCCTTGAGTCCTTTCTATAAAGATTGTTCTAAATCTAGGAGTCTCTTATTAGCTATTTTATTTCCTGGTTCTCTCTGGTAGACTACCTGGCCTACAGTTTAGTTGTTGTTTTCATGGAGTTATTGTCTTCCTTTTACTAACATACCAGCAAAATCTCCATTGTTTTCAAGAGTAACCTTAGGCTTCAACTTCTCCATTCTCTGTTCTAGATAAAGTCAGTTCTCTGAGGACTTTGAAACTCTGTTCTTAGGGTCTGCCTCTCTCTCTAGGCAAAATCTATGTGCCTCTCCTCCAGAGCTGAGGACTGGCACAGTGGTCCACTTCACTTAGAGTGACATCTTTGCTTTATGAGCAGAGTGCTGGGGAGGGGTGGCAGCCTCTGGTCTTCTAAGTTTCCTTCTCTCAATTTGGAAACCTCTACCCCACTAGTGAGCTGTTAAGAGGATATTTGTGGTCCCATAATTCTTAGCCTGCCATGCCTAGGGAATAGTCCCTGTCCTATGAGTGGGGACTAGGTGGAGGAAGGGAGATCCCAACTTTTTGGCCACACTCTCTTGGAATTTAGACTCTGCAACACAAAACATGGAAGGATGAGGAGTGCTGGCAGCCTGCCTCTTACAGAGAAATACAAAAACCCAGAGAAATGGAGGGAAAGGGAGTCCTGTCTTCTTGGCCACATATACCTTGAGCTTCCATTATGAGCTTTCATTATGCCGAGCTGTCAGGTGAGGAGGAGGAGAGAGAAGAACGTGGTTCAAGTTCCACAGATTCTCAGAGTACCTTTTGAAATCTAGATGTTCTTGAATAAATGTTTCTTCATTTGTACTATACCCTTAGGAAAATTTGCAGAGACATTAATTTAAAATAAATTTTTTTCTTACTACTTAATGGTTGTTTCACCGGGGAGGGCCTCATACCGTTTCATACCAGAATTCCTAACCATTATATATTTAATGGCATAATGGAGGTAAAGGAGATCTAGAGAGGGTCAACTAAAATGATTATAAAGATAATGGTAATTTATACACTAAAATAAAAGACTTTCATCTTGGTTGATCTTTCTGCATTAAATATTTGATTACCTGGCTTATAGTCTTTCTTTTCACCATTCATCTTGTCACCATCACTGATGATTCTAATATTCATGAAGGTAATCCAAGCAATATCCAAATCATAACTCCCTGCCCTTTTTACTTTCAGTGAACTTTTCTTCTAATCCACTGAAGTTATTCACTCTCAAAGTCATGTTTGAGATCAATCATTATACCATTAACAAAATCTCTATTTCAAGCATTCTACTTCCTTATCACCACCCTTTCTTTCCAGCTCATCCTTAGGCCAAAAGTCTTTGACCTCACTGACACCTTCAGCTCACTGATCTTAACACCTTTGCACTACCCATCGCTTTAATCATGTTCTTCCTTTCTTGTCATGTACTTGACATTTCATTATCAGTCATGTTCAACACTTCTTTGCATACATCCTCAATTCCTTTGCTTCTATCTCCCTCCATCATTCTCATTCAATATATTCCATTGTGATATATATATATATATATCACATCTTTTTATCCATTTACTATTGATGGACATCTAGACTAATTTCATATCTTGGCTATTACTAGTAATGCTGCAATGAAATAGGGGTGCATGTGCTTTTTCAAAGTAATGTTTTTGTTTTCTTCAGATAAATACCCAGAAATGGAATTGATGGGTCATATGGCAGCTCTGTTTTCAATTTCTTGAGAAACCTCCATCCTGTTTTCCATAGTGTCTGTACCAACAGTGTATGAAGGTTCCCTTTCCTCCACATTCTCACCAGCACTTGTCATTTGTTGGTTTATTGATGATAGTGATTCTGACAGGTGTGAAGTAATATCACATTGTGGTTTTAATTTGAATTTCCCTGATGATTAATGATGTTTAGCATCACTAATGTACTTTAAATATAAAGACACAAATAGGTCGAAAGTGCACAGATGAAAAAGATATATCTTACAAACAATAAGAATAAAAATACTGAAGTAGGTCTTAATATCAATTAAAGTAGATCTCGAGATAAAGAGAAATATTTAAAATAATAAAAGGATGAATATATATATACCTAATACCAATCTCTAAAGATATGATGTCAAAATGACAGTTCTTATATTTAGGTCTTTGATCCATTTTGATGTATTTTGTATGTGGAGTGAGGTAGGGGTTCAACTTCATTCTTTTCAATGTGAATATCTATTGTCCCAAAATAATCTGTAAAAAAGACTATGCATTTCCTCATTGAATGGCCTTAGCATCCAAGTCAAAACTCATTTGACCCTATATGTGAGAGATTATTCTGAGCATTCTCTTCTATTCCATTGTTCTATATGTCTGTCTTTATGACATTACCACATTATTTCGATTACTGTGCTTTGTAGTTAGATTTGAAATCAGAAAGTGTACATCCCCCAATTTCATTCTTTTGTAAGATTGAGTATCTTGGGTCCCTTGCAATTATAAATAAATTTTAGAATCAGTTTGTCAATTTCTACAAAGAAGTTAGCTGGAATTCTGACAGAGATTGTGTTGAATCTGTAGGTCAACTTGGGGAATATTGCCATCTTAATAATATTAAGCCTTTTGATTCATGCACATGGAATGTCTTTTGATTCATTAAGATCTTTAATTTCTTTCAACAATGTTTTGTAGTTTTAAGTGTACAATTCTTACACCCCTTAATGAAATTTATTCCTAAGTATTTCATTCTTTATGACACTATTGTAAAAATAATTGTTTTCTTAATTTTATTTTTTGAACTTATTGTTATGATATAGAATACAACTGATTTGTATGTGCTGATCTTGTAACCTACCACTTTCCTAATTTATTAACTCTAATCGTTTTCTTTGTGTATTTTTTGAAATTTTCTACATATAAGATCATATATCTGCAAATTGAGATAATTTAACTCCTCTCTTTTCCAATTTGGAAGTCTTTTATTTCTTTTTCTTGCTTAGTCACACTGGCTAGAACTTCCAGTACAATGCTGACCAAAAAAGCAAACATCCCTGTCTTGTTCCTGATCTTAGGGGGAAAGCTTTCAGTCTTTCACCATTGAGTATAATGCTAATTGTGAGTTTTTTATAAATGCCCTTTGTCATGTTGAGGAAGTTTCCTTCTATTCCTAGTTTGTTGAGTATTTTTATCATTAAATGATAATGGGTTTTGTCAAAAAAAATTTTCTGCATAAATCGAGGTGATCATGTGTCCCCCCACTTTTTTTTTTTATTAGTTTGATTTTTTTATTAACTACTCTTGTATTCCTGGCATAAATTGCACTTAGTCATGATGTAGAATCTTCTTAATATATTGCTAGATTTGTTTTGCTAGTATTTTGTTGAGGATTTTTGCATCTATATCCATAAAGGATATTGGTCTAAAGTTTTCTTGTGATATTTTTATCTGGCATTGACAATAAAATAATTCTTGCCCCATAGAATGATTTAGGATGTGCTCCTGCCTCTTCTATATTTTGGAAGTGTTTGAGAAGGATTCTCTTTAAATGATTAGTGAATTCACCAGTGAAGCCATTTTATCCTGGGCTTTCTTTGTTGTTTAGGAATATTCAGATTTTTAACTTCTTTCTGAGGCACTTCGAGTAATCTGTTTATAGAAATTTGTTCATTTCATCTAGATTATTTATTTTATTGATATATAATTATTCGTGGTAATCTTTTTAACCCTTTTTACTTCTATAAGGACTATAGTAATATACCCATTTTTATTTCTGGTTTCAGTAATTTGAGTCTTCTCTCTTTCTCTCTCTCTCTCTCTCTCTCTCTTTTGGTCAGTCAAGCTATGATTTTGCCAATTTTGTTGATACTGTCAAAGAATCAACTTTTGGTTCCAATGATTCCTTCTATTGTTTTTCTATTCTCTATTTTATTTACTTCCACCTGTATTTTTATTATTTCCTTCCTTTTGCTAGTTTTAGTATTTTTGTTCTTTTTTCTTGGTTCTTAAATGTTTAAAGTTAAATTATTGCTTTGAGATCTTTCATCTTTTTTTTTTTTTTTGTATAGGCATTTATAACTATAAACTTTCCTCTGAACTCTGCTTTCCCTGTATCCCACGAGTTTTGGTATATTGTATTTTCATTTTCATTCATTTCAAATTATTTTCTAATTTCACTTGCAATTTCTTTGACTCATTAGTTGCATGAAAGTAAGTTCTCCATATTTGTGAATTTTCCAGTTTTCCTTCTGATATTGATTTCTGGTTTTATTCCACTGTTCTCAGAGAAGGAACTTTGGTGATTTTAATCCCGTTTTATGGCCTAATATGTGTCTCTCCTGGAGATTGTTCCACATACGCTTGAGAAAAGAATGTGTATTCTGCTGTTGTTGGGTGAAGTTCTATAGATATCTGTTAGCTTTAGTTGGTTTATAAAGTTGTTCAAGCCTTATGTTTTCTTATCAATCTTCTGTCTTGTTCTACACATTATTGAAAGTGAGATATCAAAATCTCCAACTATTACTGTTTTTTTAAAATTAAGTTTATAAGGGTGACATTGGTTAATAAAATTACATAGATTTCAAGTATACAATTTGATAATACATCATATGTATATTGCCTTGTGTGTTCACCACCCAAAGTTAAATTTCTTCTGTCATCATATATTTGACCCCTTTTACCCTTATCTACCTCCCCACTTACAACCTTTTCTCTGGTAACCACTAAACTGTTGTCTGTGTTCATGAGTCTCCGTTTGTCTTGTTTGTTTGTTGCTTTCAGTTTTATATCCCACATATGAGTGAAATCATATGGTTCTCAATTTTTTCTGACTTATTTACTTAGCACAATTATCTCAAGACCTATCCATGTTGTTGTAAATGGCAGTATTTCATCTTTTCTTAAGGCTTAGTAATATTCCATTGTATAAATATACCACATCTTCTTTTTTAATTTTTTTTTGTTTATTTTTTATTTTGGGGGGTTAGGCAACCCTTGGTTGACCTCACAGATTGCAAGAATCTTGTCAGCTTACAATCCCTTATTTTCTATTTTTTACTCCTACAGCACCTGGTCTTCCTAGATAGTCTCCCATCCAAGTACTAACCAGGCCCAACATTGCTTAGCTTCCGAGATCAGACAGGATTGGGCTTGTTCAGGGCAGCAAGGTGTGATTATTTAGGGTGATTATTGATACATTAGGTTATCCTATAGCTATTCTATCTTTTGTTTTCTGGTAGCTCTGTGTCTCTGTTTCCTTGCCCTTGTATTTCTGCTGTTTTACTTTGGTGGTATTCTATGATTTTTTCCCTCTGGTTGTGTGTGTGTGTGTGTGTGTGTGTGTGTGTTATGTTTCAGTTCTGAATTTTTTGTTTGTGGTTACCGTTAAGTTTATGCCTTGAGAATGCTTTCTTTGTCATTAATTTTTGACAGTTTTAATATACTGTGTCTCGGTGAAGGCCTTTTTGGATTGAGATAATTAGGTAATCTCTTTGCTTCTTGGATTTGAAAATTCAGTTCTTTTTATAGGTTTGGGAAGTTCTTGTTGACTATTTGTTTGAATAGGCTCTCTGTTTCCTTCTTCCTCTCTTTTATACCCATTATTATTTCTGATGGAGTCAGATAGTTCTTATAGAGTTCTTCCATTTTTTTTTTCATTCTCAAGTCTCTCTCTTCTTTCATCTGCATCATTTCCAGATTTCTTTCTTCATTATCACTTATTCTTCCTTCCATCTGGTCAGCTCTATTTCCTAAACTCACTATTTAATACTTCATTTCTTTTGTTGAGTTCTACAGCTCCAGAATCTTTCATTCTTTTTTTTTTTTTAATTTTAATCTCTTTGATAAAGTATTCCTTTCGTTTGTTGATTTTATTTCTGAGTTCATTAAACTACATACTTGAGTTTTCTTAAATCTCATTGAATTTTTTCAGAACCGCAGTCTTGAATTCTCTGTCATTTAAATCACATATTTCTATGTCTTTAAGTTTATTTTCTGGAGATATCTAATTTTCTTTCTGAGCTGCCTTGTTACTTTGGTTGTTCATGGTATTTGATAGATTATTTCTCCTCCTAGGCATTTATAGAAATGAACTCTGCTTTTAAAAAATTTTGTTATTATTAAGAGTGATAACTCTTTAGCAGGTTGATAAGAAGAGGTTTGTCTTTTGTTTTCCAGTAGGTAGTGCTTGAAGGGAGCACAAGCCTTCTGTACTGCCCAGGCCTTTTGGATATCTACTAGGTGAAAAATGCCTTTTTTTCCTTGGGGAAGTGGGTGTCTCCTCTGTGACCAGGTCCCTTCAGGTCATCTCAGATTCAGGGCTTCACTGCCAAGGAAGCATTTGGTATGTGATGGGGTTCTGAGCCCCTCAAGCCCCAGAGCTGACCCAGCAGCCAGATGCAGTATGGCACTTCTTGAGGTGTTCCAGGTGCCCCCACTGAGATCAGCCTTGATGGGTAGGGGTGGAATGGGTTGGAAGAGGCCACTGATGTGTTTGGGGCTTTGTCCTCTTATCAGTAACGGCAACTGCTAGACCTCAGCTGCCTCACCTCTGTATCTCTACCCCTGTCACTAGGATTAGCCATAGTATGCATCTGCTTCTCAGGAGCTGTTTCTTCAGTTCTTAGGGCTGTAGATACTCTGCTTTGTAGCTCAAAGCTTATTGCTATGGTTTCTTCTGGGGCCCACTGCTAGCTCTGGGAGCATGAGGGTAGATGGCCAGACTCCATAGCTTTGTTTTCTGTCTGGCAATGGCAACTGCTAGAACACAGCTGTTCCACTCTGTATTCTGGTCTCTGCCCCAATAGATTAATGGGTTCAGCCACATAATATGCTGATTCCAGGCGGGAATGCTAGGAGCTCCAGAGAGTGCATGCAGCAACCTGATTCTTCCCCTCTCCCCAAGTCCCGCATTGAGCTGCGGACTGCGGGCTTTATCTACAGTAATTGTTTCTGTTCTTCTCTCTTCCACCCATCTCTATTCACCTGATGCACCCACCTTAGATATTTCAATGTGCAGATCTCTCAGAAGTGTTTGTGTCTTAGGCTGGGAATCTTTTGTTGGATTATAGCTGTTAAACCTGTTGTAACTTCAAGGGGAGATATCAAGCGGGCCCCTCGCATTGCCATGCTTCTGGTGTCACTCCTCTTACTTTTTAATATGTTTCCCCCTACCCACCGAAAAGTTAGTTTTGATAATAACTGCTAGGAATTCTCAGAGTTTTCACAACTTCATTCTTGTTAATCCTCTTTATGTAGTGTTACCATCTAAGCTTTCTAAAACAGAATATCAAAATAACACTGTTTTAAAAATCAATGAGATAATTAAACAAGCCTATAAAATAGTTTCATTAAAGGTTACAGGAAACCTAATACTTCCAAAAAGTCAATATTTCATTTCACAATGTGTAAAGGATGCAAGATCAAATCAAAAGCTCTTCTAAAACAAATATGTAAAATGCCATTCATGTACATGAATCTATTTTACGATAGATCTATGGAAGTCTTTTTTTTTTAAACAAACTGTACTTAATTTTAGGCATACTTCCACGATCTTTCAGAAGTTCAAATGGATATTTTAATGATGCATTTTGGTATATTCCCAAGTAAGAAACTTAGAACCATACTCTTTATGCAAATAGTATTTTTAAAGAGTGTAGTATATTTATATAGCTAAGAGTTTTAATTGATATTAAATGCCTTCAAAATGTGTTCAAATTTTCATTGTTAATATTTCACATTCTCTTTAACCTAGCAATTCCACTTGAAAGAATTATCCTAAGGAGAATATTAGAGACATGTGCAAAATACTTAAAAGCATTCATCACAACATTGTTGATGACAAATGAAGGTTTGAAAAAGCCTACAAGTATATCAATAGAGAATTAGATAAATGAATTATGATATATCTATAATACAGAATATAATGGAACCATAAAAACTTGATTAACACAGTAATACATTGAAAGAAAAGCACTTTACAAAATTGGATAAGATATGATCTTATTAATGTAAAAATATGTGTGTATGCACACACACATAATGGGGTATCTTGAAGATGTTCACTCAAAAGTTAACTGTGATTTAAAATTATTTGTATTATTTTATCTAAAAATTACTTTTCAAAAAAAGTATAGTCATTTTCACTTAAAAATTTTTAAGAAATGTGAAGATAGAAAAATGTATATACAAAATTAGTAAGGGCAGAGCCAAGACAACCCAGATACCTTAGCTCCTTTGACCTATCTCATCTGCCTAGGTCTGGAGATAGAAGGAGATATGAATAAAATCTTTCTGAATTAAGCAGCAGAGCCCTCTATACCTTTCCTTTTAGAAAAAAAAAGGGGGGGAGTTTTTTGTTTGTTTGTTTTTTCTGAGAAATGCTTGCCTTCTGGGAAGCTATAGTAAAACTCCATCACAATCTGTTTTTCTAGAGGTCTTTACTGACTCTGAGTCATTGCTATATCAATAATGTGAATGGCACTGTGAGTCCCTCAGAGGTGTACCTAACCCCAAACTGGGACCCTGCCTGGAACTTGATCATTCAAATTCTTTTTCACATGCTAAGTTATATCTTAAGCTTCTCTCTATTAACTTTACTCAAATAGCCTTATGCTGAATATGTTCAATTCTTTTACATTGAGAATTTCACTGATTCTGGGTTAGGATCCTTCATTCGAGACCATTAGAAATCCTAAATTCCAATCCATTCATGGGTATCTCCTAAGGCCTGAGGGAAGTAAAACTGGGGATTTGAAATAGAAATAATATGAATATTTCTAGAAGAAATTTTTAGCATAGATGTGGAGTTATAGATTAGCCCGTTTGAAAAAAAAAATTATTCCAAAGACTGAAGCATCCTTTAATTTGTAACATCCATAGAACCAGCAGCAGAAGGAATTACTTATGAGTTTAACAAACATTTATTTGAGTACTGTATATACCAGGGACTGTGTTCAGAAATGGAAATATGAAAATAATATGATACAGTCTCTACTCTAAAATGCTAATGGCTCAATTAGGGTCATGAACAGGTAGGTAAAAAAAAATTAGTGGGTTAGAGTAAGAAAGGTGATATACAGTATAGAGGTATGGGGATGACAAAATGAGTGCAGTCACTTATTAAGAGAGAGTTTTAAAAGGGCTTCAAAGAGAAAATAAGTTGGTTCTTTATAAGTGAACAGTTGTTTGCCAGGCTGGCAAGAGGGTGAGGAGCCTTGCAGGCAGATGGAGCAACATGAGTGAAAGCGTAGAGCAATAAAAGGCTCAGGCAGTTTGTGGGAGCAAATATAGTTTGGAATATTAGAGCATAGGGTAAAAAGACTATGTTAAACAGAAAGATTAGGTTGAAATAGATGTTAGGACTCAAATTAGTAAGACTATCCTGATCAAGCTAAGAAGTATGGACTTTGTCATAAAGGCTGTAAAGAATTCTTGAAGGATTTTTATTATGAAAGTAATATAATGAGATTTTTCTTTGTTAAAGATCAGTCTGTTGAAGGATGGATTGAGAAGGAAAAGGCTGAAAACAAGAAATTAGGAAATGACTGCAACCATTCACAGTGAAATGATTAAGGCAGGAACAGTAAGGAATGAAAGGAAGGAATGTTTGGAAGACATCATTTAGATATATTTTTTTCTTGACTCTTCCTCTCTGAGAGTTGGTCCTCTCTTCCTAAGGGTTGGAGAGACCATAGCCTACCTCGTTTTACATGTTCCTGCCCCTCTAGTCACAGCTGCTTGGCTCAGGGGGCACATTTGTCCAAGATGGCCAATCAGGTTCTCTCTCTTTCTCAATCGGTCAAGTCCCCGTGTGTGACTGGAATTGAAGGTCATACAAATTATGAAGTATCCATGTTCTATAAGGTGTAAGTAGAAGTAGAGAACTGTGTGTCTTTATAGAGAGAACAAATATAAAGGATATGTATAGAGAAACATATATGAGAGAACCTATGGTCTGAAGAAAAGAAAAAGAGACAGGTAGAGACAGAAACAAAGAATGAGAGAGATCCTTTTCTCATTTCCAAAGATTCCCTTGGACTTTGTTTCTTCTTAGAATTTAGGAGAGAAGAGAATCAAAGGTTACTAATATTCATGGAAGTTAGTTACCATGAGGAAGATTCAGCAGAAAATATACACAATAGATTTAGAGCTATTAGGACTACAGATGTTGGGAGTTTCAGATACATAGAAAAGCTATGTATTAAAGCTCTGTAAAGTGATTTACACGAGTATGAAACCAGAGACTATAACAAATGACAAGGCATATTTTTAGTGTAAACAATTGGGATTTCTAGAAATGAAAAAAATAATTACAGAAATGCAAAATAATAATAATAATAATAATGGACAAGTTAATAGTAGTTTAGATGCAACTGAGATAGAATCAATGAACTGGAAGTTGTGCCAAACAAAATGCACAGAGGAACTGATTAAAAAGAATGAATAAAAAATATGAAAAAGAAATTTGTAATATGGAAGATATGGGAAGGTCTAATATATGTCTAATTAGAGTCCCAGAAGACTAGAGGAAATGATGGAGGGCCAAATTGAAGAGATAATGGATGAGAATTTTCAAAACTGTTGAAAGACATGAGTCCACAATTTGAGGAAGCATTGTATACCATGTAGTTTTTTTTTAAAGCAATTTTTAAAGCAATGATTAGGTACACCAATATAAAGCAATTCATGATTAGACACTGTATAATACCATAAAGATATATTAAAAGCATGAAGAGAGAAAAGAGACATTAGATAGAAAAAAATGACAATCAAGCTAACCATATGTTTTTTAATAGTAACATTGGAAGGCAGACAAGGTGAAATAATATCAATGTGCTGAGAAAAAAACACCTGTAAATCTTGAATTGTTTACCTACCCAAACTATCTTTTAAGAAAGAATAAAATAGGCAAAATGGCATAGATGATAGAGGCTTTTTCATCCCCTCTTGTGACCAAATCAAAGTTGTGACAGAAACACAGAACAAACAGCAAGCAGAGTCACTGGGATCTAGATGAACAGAAGCCCTACAACCAGGGAGAGAAATAAGAAATCACCCTGCAATGGTAGGAGGTAGGAGTGGGTGAAGACGAGAGGCTGCCCAGTCCCTAGCCACTGAGTGGGACAGAGGCTACAGTAATTGCAGCCAACAGCTGCAGACTCCTCTTAAAGAGGCCATGTTTGCAACCATACTTTTGCAGTGACGGACTCGCTCACTAAGAGCACCAGCACCAGGTCGGATGCTGGTGCGGGAGTGGGGTGGGGGCACCAGGTACTTATAGGAGGACACTGAGTTGTTGGAGCAAGGGCTGACAGTGAGGCTTTCTCCCGGGCAGAAGTGCTGGCAGTATTCATTGTTCCTCTGTTGAACCCTCCCTCCTCCCAGTGTGCAGATGCAGTGCCACCATAGCTGAAACTTCATCAAACTGGATAACAAAGTTTGCTCTGCCCAGAGGATTCCCTGGAACACTCCCTTTCCCAACTCATGGTCCTGCCCAAACCACATCTAGCTGTATCCTCGGCAAGTCTGGTGCTCCTTGCTGAGAAGTTCCAAGACTCACCTGGTAGCAGCTAGCCTTGATTTTAGCGTGGCCTCTTGAGGCAATTGTAAGCACAGCATCTGTGGATTGCTTGCCGAATCTTAACAGGTGGCCTCGGAGGGGAACAGGCTGGGGCTAAACTTTGCCTGCAGCTGAACCCATCTCAAGACTTCCACTGGACACTCACTACGTAAAGCCATGCTAATAAGACCGGGAGACTTAGGAGCTTTGCTTAGTACATAGAAACAGACACAGAAAGGCAGCCAAAATGGGAAGACAAAGAAGCAGAAACCATAAGAGAGAACAGAATAGAGATCCAGGAATAATGGAGTCAAGCCATCTAACAGATGCAGAATTCAAAACACTGGTTATAAAGATGCTCAATGAACTTAGGGGAGGTATAGATGAACTCAGTGAGAGCTTTAACAAGGAGATTAAACAACATAAAAATGGAAATGGAAATTACAAAAGAGAGCGAGTCAGAAATGAAGAACACATTATCTGAGCTGAAGTGTATGTTAGCGGGAATCAACAGAGTGGGTAAAGAAGCAGCATGGACCACCGATAGAGGGGATGGAGAAGCCAAGAACACTCAATCAGAATGGCAAGAAAAAAGAAGTAAAGACTATAATAATAGTTTAAGGAGCCTATGGGACAAAATTAAATGTAAAAACATCCGTGTCATAGGGGTACCTGAAAGAGAAGAGGGAGAACAAGAAGTTGAAAAGCTATTTGAAGAGAATGATGGAAAACATCCCTAACCTGATGAAGGAAATAGACAGTCCCAAGAGATATGAACCCGAAGAGGCCCACACCAAGACACATCATAATTAAAATGCTAAAGGTTAAATATAAAGAGAGAATCTTAAAAGCAGCAAGAGAAAAGCAGTTAATTACCTACAAGGGAGCACCCATAAGACTGGCCACTGATGTCTCAAAAGAAACTATTCAGGACAGAAGGGCTTGGCACAAAATATTAAAAGTGATCAAAACCCAGGATCTACAACTAAGAATAGTTTATTCAGTAAAGCTATCATTTATAGTCAAAGGACAGAAAAAGAGCTTCCCAGACAAAAATTAACTAAAGGAATTTATCAACACCAAGCCAGTATTACCGGAAATGTTGAAGGGACTTTTTTAAGAAGGAAAAACATGTATCAAAAACAGAAATAAAGAATGGTAATAACTACATTCCTATCAACAAATACCTCAAATGGAAAAGAATTAAGTGCTCTAACCAAAAGATAGGGTAGTCTAATGGATAAGAAAATAAGCCCCCTACATAGATTGCCTATAAGAGACTCACTTCAGATTAAAAGACACACACGGATTAAAAGGAAGAGATAGAAAAAAAAAGATATTGCCTTGATAGATTTAGAGGTTGCGTTGAATGAAATAAGTCACATAGAGAAAGACAAGTACCACATGATTTCACGTACACGTGGAATTTAAAAAACAAAATAAACAAGAAGAACAAGAACAATAACAGAAACTGATAGATGCAGAGAATATTTTGAGGGTTACTAGATGGGAGTGGGATTGGGGTAGATGGTAAAAAGGGCAAAATGATTAAGGAGTACAAATGGATAGTTACAAAATAGACATGGAGATATAAAGTGTAGCATAAGGAAAATAGTTAATGTTTTAATAAATATGTAAAGGGGAAGAGGAGTACTAGATTTAGTGGGGTGATCACTTTGTGAGTTATATAGATCTCTAATGACTATCTATACAGCTGAAACTAATGTATTATTGTATGCCAACTATAATTGAAAAAAACTCATTGAATTGTATAATATAAATATAAGCAACTAATTGTCTATTATAGTTCAATAAAGCTGGAGGAAAAAAAGAAAGAGTAAAATAAAGACTTTTTTCAGGTAACTTAAAAGTAAAATATATAAAGGATATAATTCTGGAAGGAAAAATGATCCCAGAATCGAGATCTAAGATTTAATAGGAAATGCAACTATCTATGAACATAAGCAGAGCTAGTTTGAGGGGCAAAGCTGACCAATGGAGGATGGTAGAGCAAAAAGATGGAAAGAACCTGGATTCTATGTGACATTATTATACCAATGAACTAACCCTGGAGCCATCCTAGATTAGAATTTCTTGTTGTTCCAATAAAATAATTTTGTCCAAACTGAGAGAAATAGTGCATATATGTGTGACTACGAAAGAATAAACTATATCAAATTCTGTGGAGTGGTCAAGTAAGATAAAGATAAAAAAGAGTCTTTTGGTTTTGACTATTGAAAGTTCATTGATGATCGTGCATTGATTATACTGCCCTGTTTCTTTGCTTCACAATTTTTAATTGGTTATTTAGATAATATGTTGCAGGATCTCTGGGTACTGGTCCTTTCCCACCCCCATTCCAGGCTTTATTATTGTTATTTATTTATTTGTTTAGTGGATAGTTTTAGTGAAGTCTATTCCCACTCCCATCCCCACTCTCCCCACCCACACACATACACAAGCACACACAGTGTTAAGTCTCTGTTGCTCTTCACTGAGGCATCGCTTTGTTTATGCCCACAGTAACCCTAGAATGACAGTGTTATTGGTGGGAGGCTGCTCTTTTTCCCTGGTCATACCCAGCTGGTAAACTTCACTAATTACTGGCTGATTGCCCTACTGTTTTCAAAAATGCCCTAGGGCATTAATTCTCTACAAGTTAATCCAATTAAGTGATAGTTCCTTTGAAGGAATAATTTCTGACCTCAAGATTAAATATCTATTCTGACTCCTCCCAGCTATATTGTTCCCTGATTCTCTCCTGAAAACTAGGCAGCTTACAGTCTAGAATGTATCTTCTTTAAATCTCCTACCAATCACCTTTTACCACAACCTCCACTCTTCTTGAGTGTTCCCTGTAGGCTTGAACTTCACACTGTATCACAAATGAAGACAGTTCCTTTGGGGAAATAGTAGGAAATATTAAACAAAAGTTTAAAGGGCCTCCTCTGAGGCAAAATCTCTGAGGTAGGGCTCTGGATGTGAGTGAGAATAATGGCCCACATCCCTTTGATTGATAGCCCACACTAGGAGCTGAGTGCTCAGTGGAGAGGGACAGGCAGAAGCCTGAGGTCCTTTCAGCTTGCCTCTCCTGGCAAGGAATTGCCACTTTAAGAGCGCTACAAGGCAATTGAGGTCCTAGTATTCTCAGCACACCATGCCCAACGTAGAGCTTCTGTTTCACAAGTTGGGGGTGGACAGAAAAAGAGAGCCCCACCTCTCTATCACATTTTCCTGTGACTTAGCCTAAGCAACAGGTAACTGGGATACTATGAAAAACACTAAAGTTTTTCTCTTCCTGGGAAGAAAGCCCTCTGACCTGGGAGCTGGGGGAAGAGGTTGTCCTCTGTTCTTGGCTGCAGCAGTCTGGAGAGGAATCTCAGCTACACTGACTTGGAAAGGGAGAGAGGAAGTTCAAACAGCACAGACTCTCACATTTCTTACCAACTTTTATACATTTTCCTGAAGAAATGTTTCTTCATTTGCTGTTTGACTTCAGGACAATGTCCACTTTAAATGTGTTCGTTTTATAATTTTCACCTGTTTTATTGGGGTGGAGGTCAGCAGAGTTGTCATGCTGGAAGTTCATCTCATAATCATTTCTTAAAATAATAATTTTCTGAATTTTAACACTAAATTAGTTGTTTTTTTTTTAGCTTTTGTTTTTGGGCTAACAGTACTTTATTGAGATCTACTTTATATACCATAAAATATACAAACCTTAAGTATACATCTCAGTTAATTTAAATAAATGTGCACATCTTTGTAATCATTACTCAGATTAATTTAGAAAGTTCCACCACATCCACTCCAATAGTAACCTCTATTGGGAGCAATCTCTATTTTATCACCATAGATATTTTGTTGATCCTCGAATTAAAAAAAAATGAAGTCATACGTGTGTGTTCATTTGTGTTTGGCTTCCTTAGTCCACATAATGTTTTTGAGCTTCATTCCTGTTGCTACATGCATCAATAATTTATTTCTTTTTATTGCTGAATAGCATCCCATTTTATGAATACACCAGCATTTGTTTATTCATTCACTTGTTGATGGATGTTTAGGTTATTTCCAGTTTGGGCCTCTTGTAAATAAAGATGCTATGATCATTCATGTACAAGTCTTTTGTGGATTTATACATTATTTCTCTATTTACATAATAGAGGTAAAGCTGTATCAAAACAGAAATGTATGTTTAACTTTATTAAAAACTGCCAAAAAATTTTCAAAGTTGTATACCAGACTTTTGGTCAAGATGGCATAGTAGGTAGATGCTATATTTCGCCTCCTCTCATGACCCCCTCAAATTACAACTAAACTACAGAACACCTGTCACTGAGAGTCAACTGAGGTCTGGCTAAACAGAAGTCATGCAACTGGGGACATACAGAAGAGGCCATCTCAAGACTAGCAGGAGGGGCAGAGATGCAAAGCAGGCTGGTAGTTGAGAATCGGGAGGGATATCTTGACTGCAGAGGTTCCCCCAGAGAAGCAAGGGGTTCTGACCTCACACTGGGCTCCCCGGCCCAGGGTTCCAGTGCCAGGAAGAGAAGTTCCCATAATCTCTGGCTGTGAAAAACACAGGAGATTGTGGCAGAGTGAGATGAAAGGTTATGGAAGTTGCAAACATTCCTCTTAAAGGGCCTGCACATGAACTTATTTAGGTACAAACTCACTTGCTCTGAGCTCCAGCGCTGGGGCAGCTGCTCGAGGAGCGCCGGAGACATAGGAGGAGGAACTGAGTTGTCTGGCTTCAGTGTGAGGGCTGGAGGGGTGGCTTTCTCATGGACAGAAGTGCTAACAGAATCCATGGTTCCTTGGTTGAATCCTCTCCTCTCCTGACATGCAGACAAAGGCAGCTGCCATATCAGAGCTCCATCAACTTGGCTAACACAGGGCACCCTGCCCAGGTGA
>NW_006441071.1:11777519-11782709 GCF_000325575.1 Pteropus alecto
CCCAGCCAGTCCTCATAGCCAGTCAACCTGAGGGTCGATCCCTCCAACTGACATAGCAACAGCAATTGAGGCTCAATTACACAAGGAACACCCCTGGAGCACCTGGCTTAGGTGGTCAGGGAGTATGCACCACTGGGCCCCCAGGACACCTACTATAAGGCCACGCTGCCAAGACTAGGAGACATAGCAGATCAGCCTAATATATAGAAACAAACGCAAGGAGTCAGCCAAAATGAGGACACAAAGAAACATTTCCCAAGTGAAAGAACATGACAAAACTCCAGAAAAAGAACTAAACAAAATGGAGACAAACAATCTACCAGATGCAGAGTTCAAAACACTGGTTATAAGGATGCTCAATGAACTTAGCGGGAGAGTAAATGAACTCAGTGAGAACTTAACAAAGAGATAAAAATAAATAAAAATAATAAAAATAAATAAATAAATAAATAGATTAATTAATTAATTAATGAAAAGGGAGATAGAAAACATAAAAAAGAACCAGTCAGAAATGAAGAATACATTAGAGGGAATCAACAGTAGATTAGATAGAGCAGAGGATCAAATTATCGATTTAGAAGACAAAGTAGCAGAAAACACCCAATTAGAACGGCAACAAGAAAAAGACTCCAAAAGAATGAAAATAGTTTAAGGAGCCTCTGAGACCAACATTAAGTATACCAGCATTTGTATTAGAGGGATATCAGAAAGAGAAGAGAGAGAGAGCAAGGAATTGAAAACCTATTTGAAGAAATAATGATGGAAAACTTCCCTAACCTGGTGAAGGAAATAGACATACAAGCCCAGGAAGCAAGAGTCCCAAACAGGATGAACCCAAAGAGGACCACCAAGATACATCATAATTAAAATGCCAAAGATTAAAGACAGAGAATCTTAAAAGCAGTAAGAGAAAAGCAGTTAGTTACGTACAGGGGAGTTCCCATAAGACTGTCAGCTGTTTCTCAGCAGAAACTCTGCAAGCCAGACGGTATAGGCAGGAAATATTCAAAGTGATGAAAAGCAAGGAACTGCATCCAAGATTACTCTACTTAGCAAAGCTGTTATTTAAAATCAAAAGACAGATAAAAAGCTTCCCAAACAAGAAAAAGATAAAGGAGTTCATCACCAGCAAGAGAGTATTACAGGAAATGTTGGAGGAACTTCTTTAAGAAGAAAAAATATATACATCAAAAATATAAATAATAAAATTACCCAACAATTACTTCAAATGAAAAAGGATTAAATGCTCCAGTCAAAAGCTAGGGTGGCTAAATGGATAAGAAAACAAGACCTTTACATATGCTGCCTACAAGAGACTCACTTCAGATCAAACAACACACACAGACTAAAAGTAAAGGGATAGAAAAAGATATTTCATGAAAATAGAAACAAACAAACAAAAAGCTGGAGTAGCAATACTTATACCAGACAAAATGATTTTAAAACAAAGGCTATAATGAGAGACAAAGAAAGACCCAGTAATCACATTTCTGGGTATTTATCCGAAGAAACCCAAAATACTACCTTGAAGGGGCATGTGCATCTATATCTAAATTGCAGCCAAGATATAAAGGCAATCTGTGTGTCCATCAATGGATAAATGGCTAAAGAAGAAGGGGTACATATATACAATGAAATATTACTCAGCCATAAAAAATAAATAAACAAAATAACAATGAAATCTCACCATCTGCAACAACATGGATTAACCTAGAGGGTATTGTGCTGAGTGGAGTAAGTCAGATAGAGAGAGACAAATGCCATATGATTTTATTTACATGTGGAGTCTAAGGAACAAAACTAACAAAACAAACAAACTAGATACAGAGAACATTTTGAGGGTTGCCAGATGAGAGGAGTTGAGGAAGTGGGTGAAAGAGGGGAAGGAATAAAGAAGTACAAATTGGTAGTTACAAATAGTCAAGGGGATGTAAAGTATGGCATAAAAAATATAATCAATAATATTATAATAACTATGTATGGTGTCAGATGGGTACTAGATTTACTGGATGATCACTTCATAAGTTATAGAACTGTCTAATCAATATATTGTACACCTGAAACTAATATAATATTGTATCCCAACTATAACTGAAAAATAAAAAATATATATATATTCTAAAAAGTTGTTATACCATTTTACACTCCCACCATCTGCTCCACATCTTTGTCTACACTTGGTATTATCAGTCTTTTAAATTTTAGTCATTCTAGAGGGTATGCAGTGGATTTCATTGTGGTTTTAAGTTACATTTCCCTAATGATTACTAATGTTGAGCACCTTTTTATATGCTTCTTGGCCTTTGGGATATTTTCCTGGTAAACTACTTTTTAAAGTTTTTTTTTTTTAACATTTTAATTGGTTTGCTTGTCTTTTCATTATTGATTTGTAGATTTTCTTTATTCTTGATATAAGTCTTAACCAATATATGTACTGCAATATTTTCTCCTTTGTGATATCATTTTATTTTCTTTTAGACAACAGCTTTATTGAGATATAATTTACATACCATACAAATTACCCATTTAAAGTGTATAAATCAATGGTTTTTAGTATAGTCACAAATTTGTGCAACCATCACCACAATCAATTTCAGAATATATTTATTACCCTATAAAGAAACCCCATACCTTTTGTCATCACTTATCTAAGGTTATGAAGTCTTACGCCTGTTTTCTCCTAAGAGTTTTATAGTTTTAGCTCTTAGATTTAGGCTTATGATTCATTTTGAATTAATATTTGTATATCATGTGAGCTAGGGGTCCACCTTAGTCTTTTGCACATGAATATCCAGTTGTTCCAGTGCCATCTGTTGAGATTACTATTCTTCCCCACATTGAGTTGTCCTGGCACCCTTGTTGAAAATCAATTGGCTGTAAACGTAAGGGTTTATTTCTGGACACTAAATTCTATTCCATTAATTTATATGTTTATCCTTATGCCACTACCACACTGTGTTGATTACTGTAGCTTTGTAGTAAGTTTTGAAACTGGGAAGGGGGAGTACTTAAACTTTGTTCTTTTTCAATATTGAAAAAAATAAGAATCTGGACCCCTTGTAATTCCATATAGATTTTAGAATCATCTTGTCATTTCCTGCAAAGAAGTCAACTGAGATTTTGATAACAATTTCACTGAAGCTGTAGGTCAATTTGCAGGAATAATGCCATCTTAATACTAAGTCCTATGATACACTAATATGGGATATATTTCCATTTCTTCAGATCTTTAATTTCTTTCAACAATATTTTATAGTTTCAAGAATGTAAATTTTGAGCTTCTTTTGTTCAACTTGTTCTTAAGTAATTTATTCTCTTTAATGCTTAGAAATGGAATTTCTCTCTTTTTTGTTTGCTCATTGTTCCTAGATAGAAATACCATGGTTTTTGTCCATTAATCTAGTATCCTGAAACCTCGCTAAACTGATTTATTAGTTCTAATAGTTTTTCCTAAATGAATTCCTTAGGATTTTCTATATACACAATCATGTCATATGAAAATAGAGATAGTTTTATTTCTTCCTCTAATCGGGATGCTTTTTATTTAATTTTATTTTTCAGTTTCTTAATGGTAACTTTTGATGAACAGAAAATTTTAATTTTAATCAAGTCTAATTTTTCAATATTTTTCTTTTATTTGTATTTTATGACCTATCTAAGAATCTTTGCCTACACTAAGGTTTTCAACATATTCTACTTTTTTTGTAGAAGCTTTATACTTTTAACTTTCAAAATTATTGATCCAGCACAAATATCATTTTTTTCCTACTGGAAAGATGTGAAATCAAAGCTCCGTTTTTCCCCAGAGATATCCAGTTGTTCCAAATATAAAACCATTCATTTTATATTTAATAATTTTTTATATTATAATCTATTTTAGTATTATATATCCAATCACAAATGACTTAAACATGAGAAGAAAAATAGACATTACAATTATGCTTGAAATAAGGCTTTTTGCATCTCTGTGCATCTGTGATCATTTTTGTTCTGTTTGAAGAAGTTTCTTTAGTATATCCTTTAGCAATAAGAGTCTCGAGGTTTTTATTCCTCTGAAAAGGTCTTTATCTGGTGTGTTCGTCGAGATTTTTGAGAAGATTTATAGTACATAATTGGTTCTTGTGATTATGGAGGCTGAGAGGTTCCAAGATCTGTGATCAGCCAGTTGAAGGAGATCAAGAGAACTGATGTGTAGTTTCAGTCTGAGTCAGAAGGCCTGAGAACCAGAAGAGCTGATGGAATAAATTCTAGTTTGAAAGATGACAGGCTCCAACAGGATGCAATGTTCAGCCCAACTCAGATGTTTGGAAAAGACCAGCGTCCCAGCTCAACAGTCAGGCAGAAGGAGTTACCTTTTACTAGCCTTTTTGTTCTATTCAGGTCTTCAACTGATTGGATGAGACCCACTAACATTAGTGAGGGCAATTTGTTTTACTCACAGACACACCCAGAATAATGTTTGGTCAAATGTCTTGGAATCCTTGTGGCCCAGTCAAGTTGGTGCATTAAATTACCTGTTTTATCTGGTCTTTCTTTTTCAAAGGATATTTTTAGAATTTTTGGTTTGGCAATTAGTCTCTTTCAGCACATAAAAAAAAATATTTCCATGGTTTTTCCTGACTTTGATTCTTTTCTTTGAAGGATCATCTGCCATGTAGATTTTTCTGAATGGCTTCTTTTACTTAGCATAATGCTTTGAGATTTATGCATATTGTTTCATATATCAATAGTTTCTTCATTTCTATTGCTGAGTAGTATTCCATGGTATAGATGAACGAAAAAAATTTTTTGCCACTATTATTTGGGTAATTTCTAAAGTTTAGCAATTGTGAATAGAGCACCTTACTGTATATTTATTTGTCATTTAGATATGTTTTTTGAAATGCCTATTCATTTGCTTATTTTTCTAATTATCTTTTCTTTATCGATTTGTAGGTATTCTTTATATATTCTAAGTACAAATGTAGATATTTGTATATAAGTATGCAAAATATATATAAATACAAATATATATATTGTAGATTCCAAGTACAAATCTTGTGGTAATATGCATTGAGCATATCTTCTCCCAATGTGTTACTTATATTTCTACTTTTTTTTTTTTTGATGAACAGGAGTTGATAATTCTTAATATAGTCAATTTGTCAATATTCCTTTGTAGTTGGTGCTTTTCATATTTTGTTTAACAAC
>NW_006441071.1:11782727-11797377 GCF_000325575.1 Pteropus alecto
TAAAAATATTCTCTATAATTTCTTCCAGAAGCTTTACTGTATTATCTTTCATATTTAGGTTTACACAGCATCTGAAATTTATTTTTACATGTAGTGTGAGGTAAAGGTTCTATTTTATTTTATTTTTTTATAAGGGTATCCAGTTGTCATAGCACCTTTATTGAAAAGATTATACTTTCCCCACTGCTTTGCTGGACCACCTTTATCATCACTCAAGAGTTATAAAAGTATGGATCTCCTTCTGGATTCTTGTTTCTATTCCATTGGTTTATTTATCTGTCATAGTATCAATATCACACTGTCTTAATCACTGTGGCTTTATAATATATTTTGCTATCTTTCAGAGTAAGTTTTTCAGCTTTATTCTTTTTCAAGATTACCTTGGCTTTTCAATGAATAAATTGTAAAGAAAAAAATAGAGTAGATTAAAAAACAGCCAGAAGACATCAATTAATTATACTTTTAGATTATAAATCAAGCAATAAACTATAAACTCACATACATGCATTTATGACATCTATGAGAAAACTGGAAATTTGATCATTAGCAATAGGGCACACAATTTAATAACATTAGGAGTTTATTTTATTTTAGTGGTATTGTGTTATCGTAGCTATTTTTAAATAAATTTTTATCTTCTGTAAATACATAATGAAATATTTACAATTGATCTGATGTCTGAGATTTGCTTCAAAATAATTCAAAGAGAAGGAAAATAAGTGGGGGTATAGATAAAACAGTGTTGACTATGAGCTGATAATTGTTGAAGAGGATTTTTAAGGCATCAGGGCAACTCAAACTCTCAGCTTATGTTGAGTTCAGGGTTTGCCCAATACTCGCTGTAACCACAGTGCTAACACTGGAGAGTTAAAACTGATTAAGCCTATAGGAGGTGAATGCACAATGTAAATAAATATATGCCTTACTGTTAATATGTACAGCTGAAACTTACTGGATTTCATTAACCAATGTCATCATAAAAAATAAATTTAAAAAATTTTTAAAAAATCTTTTTTAAATGATTAAGCTATAGCACCCAGAAACCAAAATCCAGTTTAAATTTAAAATAAGCAGACTGAGGTGTGAGAGTTGTTCAAGAAAAAGCAGATTCTTTGTGACTTACTAGTGGCAGATAATTGGGCAAGTTACTAACCTCTCCGTGCCTCAGTTGACCCATTCGGAAAACTGGCATATTAATAATTACTTACATCATATGAATTACCTAGTCATAGGGGAAAAAATTGATTCATGTGAAATATAGTGTTGAAGGCAAGTTCTATATATGCCCTGGATGACCAGAAAAATGAACAAGTGGGTACTAGAGTAAATTAAGCCTGAAACATCGCTGGAGGCAAAAATTACAAAACTGAAGTTGTCCTGCTTCGGGCACATCATGAAAAGTCAGGATTCTTTGGGAAAAACAATGATACTGGGAAAAACAGAAGGCAGCAGGAAAAGAGGAAGACCAGGCATTAGATGTATTGACTCCATAAAAGAAGCCATAGGCATGAGTCTACAGGAGCTGAACAGGGCTATTGATGACAGGACATTGTGAACATAATTCATTAATAGAGTAGCCAGGAATCAAAGCCAACTCAACAGCACATAGTACACATATACCTCACAGGGAATCAAATGAGTTAATACTTGTAAAGCATTTTAAATGATGCCTGACAGATCCTAACCACTCAACAAATATTACCTATTATTATTCCCTCTCCGAATCATCCACACCAGTTTCTTATAGTCCAGTGCCTCAATGAGTATCACTGTTGGGTTTATTATACATTTTGCAAGTTATTATACCTTAAATTTGTATAACTAATGAGATTGAAAAGGATTAACATTTTAGTTGCTTTTGTTGCATACTTTTTGGAAGTGACTGAGCCTCCTTTGTGACTCACTGTGATGATTTTTTCCATATTCTCTGGCTATCGATTATGTAATATTGTTCTTTAAACTCATTTTTTTCTTAAATAGATGAGGCCTTTCTCTAAACAATAGTCATGAATTCATGACTTTGATATCCTAGAAGTATTTTTTTACTGAAATGCATGAAAATAAACTAATCAGCATAACTATTAAAATAAAAACACCCATCCATGGAATCACCTAACATCATATTGACGTACTACCGCCTCTTAGAGTTTGTATGTTCTTTAGGTCAGTGGTCCCCAACATTTTTGGCACCAGGAACTGGTGCTCCTATGAGAATCTATTGCCTGATGATCTGAGAGGGATCTGAGGTGGTGATACTAGCACTGGGGAATGGCTGCAAATACAGGTGAAGCTTCCTTCGCTCACAGGCCTGCCGCCCACCTCCTGCTATGCAGCCGGGTTCCTAAAAGGTCGAGGACCCCTGCTTTAGGCAGTTTATCTGATCTAAATAATTTTCTGGTGTATGAATCTTTAATCTAAGAACCCCGGCAAATCACTGCTTAGTTTCTCTACTTAATAGGTGGAAGGGGAGAGAAGGGATTTGATTTAGATAAGGGACACATGTTCTCTGAGAAGCCTTTTTGAAGAGCTCTTTCTGTTATAAATTCTTGACAATCCCTTAGCCAAAAATCTACTTGCAGTTTCTCAGCCCTAATTCCAAAATCTGGGAGAGAATTAATTGGCTCAGCTCTGGTCAGCCACAGCTAGGGAAGCAAGATCATAATTTGTTGGGGAAGTCATTGGCTTATATACTGAACAGATAGTTCAGAAGTTATATCCTTTAACCACTATTCCCTCTACTCTGCAAATACACTCAAGTCTTTTCTCAGCTCAGAAGTCCTAGTTTATTGTAAACTATGGTTTCAAATCCTCTCATCAGCCCAAGGGGTAATTTGGGGGCACACTCGGTTTTGACAAAAAACTTATAAAAGTACTAAAGGTACAGTCTGACAGCTGGACTTCAACAGAAAAGTCACTGCTCTTATCATAGAGGCAATATGGTTTTAGATGGGGTTAATTCCAGACAGGCCATATTTCTTTCATGGTTCATTGTTGAAGTTCATTAAAACCTTAAAAATTGTTGTTGCTGTCTACTTACAGTTGTCCATTCTTTAAACCAACAGTTCCCAACCCATACACTAGCACAGATTTAAGATAATGCTCTCAGTGGTCTAGGACGAAATGAGAAAAATGAATACAATGTAAGATACATATATGAGTGTAAGGTGTCCAACTATACTCTTTTGGGCAATACTGACCTTTCGTATGATGTTATTGCACTCCTACTTGATTGGTGAAAGAGATGTTTGCAACCCTTTGCCAGTCCACCAAACCTAATGACAAAAACAAAAACAAAAATTATAATCGTGTGAAATTCAGAAATATGGCAAATATATCTCAGTTATTTAAGACATCATTAGCAACTAGTGTTTATTATTGTGACATCCAGAGAGAATACCAAAGGGTCTCAAGATTTCTTCCTGTGTTGGGGCAGAAAGTATACACTGTGTAGTCTTTGTAAGCTAGTCTCAATATCCACCATCTCTGATACTCACACTTTCCCACTTATACACCTTTTCTTAGATGATTTGAATGTCTTGGCACTCCTACTTTATTGATTCATTAATCCTTTTAATATTTACTGAATAGCATCTCTATGCCAGGCATAGTTCTGGGTGCTGGAAACACAAATAAATGATTTTGGCTCTTGAATAGTGCCCAATCTCATGGGGAAAATAAAAACAATAGATTTTTATAAACTGGTTTTCAAACTATGATTCCAGCATCCACTTTGCTGTTCCTGCTAGAAACAAGCAATCTCACTTTACTTGTCTCAGACCAAAGAGATAAGAACTGTCACCACTATTCATTTCCAGAACTTTGTCATTATTGCAAACAAAAGCTCTGTATCCACTCAATGATAACTCCCATTTACCTCTCCTGCCAACCCCTGATAATCTCTATTATACTTTTCTGCCTCTATGAATTTGCCTGTGAATATATTCTGAATATCACATATTTTCAGATATGATTTACAAATATTTTCTCCCATTTTATGAGTTGTCTTTTCGCTCTCTTGTGAGTGTCCTTCCATGCACAAAAGTTTATCATTTCAATGAAGAAATCATCATCAAATCCAATGTCATGAACACTTTCTCCTATGTTTTCTTCTAAAAGTTTTATAGTTTTTGCTCTTACATTTTAGGTCTTTGATCCATTTTGAGTTAATTTTTATATATAGTAAAAGGTCCGAAACTCTCTTTTACAAAAGATATTTATGATGGATGTAGAATCCTGGGTTGGCAGAATTTTGATTTTTTTCCTTTCAGCATTTTAAAGATTTCATTCCATTGTCTTTGGGCACCATTGTTTTTCATATTACTGTTCCCATGTATGTTAATGTATCTTTTTTCCTCTGGTCACTTTAACATTTTTCTCTTTAATGTTGGTTTTTAGCAGTTTGTGATGTGCCTTGGGGGCCAGGGTGGGGGGTAGAGTATATGTATGCATTTTTGTGTGTATATGCACATATATGTTATAATTGTAGGAAAAACTGTGCAAAAACTTTGGAAACTGCCCTACCCCACCTAAGATATTAATTAAATTCTAACAAACAAAGCATCACATCCTTGAGGGGACAGTCTCTAGTGGAAATTAGTGCCACTTTTAAAGGCCTAAGGGACATAACAGTAATGGTCCCTATCATATCTCCATTTAATTAGTCAGCTTGTCCCCTGAAGAAACTGTCTAGATCCTGAAGGATGATTGTAACTACTGCACACTCAACCAAGTAGTAGCTTAATAACAGCTGCTGTGCTGGGCATAGTATCCTTACTAACACAGTTGGAGAAGGCCTCCAATAAATGGTATATGGCCAATGATTTGGTGAATACTTTCTTTTCTACAACAAGCAGGAACAGTCTAATCTGGCATAAAAACACACTCATAGACCAAAAGAATAGAATAAAGGAATAGAGAGGCCAGAAATACACCCAAACATATATGATCAACTAATTTTTGACAAGGGCATGAAGAACACACAGCGGAAAAAAGATAGTCTCCTCAATAAATGGTATTGCAAAAACTAGATATCTAGATGCAAAAGAATTAAATTGGACCTGTATCTTACACTATACACAAAATCAACTCAAAATATATTGAAGACTTAAGCATAAGACCTGAAACCATAAAACTCCTATAAGAAAACATGGAGGAAACTTCCTTGACATTGGTTTTGGCAACAATTTTTTTGAATATGAAACCAAAAGCACAGGCTATAAAAGCAAAAATGAATAATTAGAACTACATCAAACTTAAGAGTTTCTGCACAGCAAAAGAAACAATCAACAAAATGAAAACTCTGAGACATAAAATGTCACTATGGCAACCTATGGAATGGAATATTTGCAAACTATATCCAAGAGGCGTCTAATATCCAAGATATGTATGTAAGCATCCAAAATATCATACAACTCAATAGCAAAAGAAAAAACAATCAAAACACCAAAAAAAAAAAAAAAAAAACCAAACCCCAAATGGGAAAAATTTCCCAGGGCTGAGAGACCAGAGGAAGAGGCTCACAACTCTATTATTACATTAAGAGTTTATTAAGGGAACTTACATACTAGGCCTGAGAAGGATGGCAGCAGGACACCATGGATATCTTCCACAATTCAGAGCAGGAGCTAAAGGGCTATACAGGACAGGGCAGCATTGATAAAGTTACTGGAAAGCGACACACCCCAGGCCTATTATGCTTGCTCGGGGCAGGGCACCAGCCTGTTTGAGGAACCAGCACAAACCAGCAGGCTGTGGGGTGTAGAGGAGGGGTTGATCAGACAGTCTCTGAGAGGATTTAGGGAAAACTATCTTTATTCCACCCCCAATCTAGCTGGCAGGTTTGGCAACACCCAGGCAGCAGTCATGTCATAGAATAGTCTTTGCTCTACACTAGATTAAAAAATGAGCAAATGACCTGAATGGACAGTTTTCCAAAGAAAATATACAAATGGCCAACAGGTATATGAAAAAGTGCTCTACATCACTAATCATCAGGGAACTACAAATCAAAACCATAATGAGCAATTACCCCACACTTAGGATGGCATTATCAAAAAGTAAAAAAAATAACAAATGTTGGTGAAAATATAGGGTAAAGGGCACCTTGTACACTGTTGGTAGGAAAGTAAATTAGTACAGCCACTATGGAAAACAGTATGGCAGGTGCTCAAAAAATTAAAAATAGAACTATTATATATATTGTCCAGTTATTCCACTTTGGGGTACATATTCAAAGAAAATGAAATCAGTATCTTGAAGAGATATTTGTACTCTCATATTCGTTGCAGGCTTATTTACAATAGCCAAGATTTGGAACAATCTAAGTGTCTGTCAGTGGGTGAATGGATAAAGAAAATGTGGTATGTATGTACACACACACACAAACACAGAATATTATTCAGCCATTAAAAAGAAGAAATCCTGCCATATGTGACAACATAGATGAACTTAAAGGACATGATGCTAAGTGAAATAAGCCAGATACAGAAAGACAAATACTGAATGATCGCACTTATATGTGGAATCTAAAAAACTCAAACTCATAGAAACAGGGAGTAGAATGATGGTTGCCAGGGGCTGGGAATGGGGGATTTAACTGGGGGAGTGGGGTGATCAAAGGGTAAAACTTTCAGTTGTAAAATGAGTAAGTTCTGGGGATCTAATGAACAGCATGGTGACTGTAGTTAAAATAATGTATTATAAACTTGAAATTTGCTACAGAAAAACAACAATTTGATGGATGTATTTGTGTATTTTTGTGCCAATACCACATTCTTTTTATTATAGCTTTGTTGACTTTTTGGCAATGTATGTCACTAAATGTTCATTTCATTTCATAGCTAAGAATATTTATCTCTCAGAGACTTTAAAAACATCTTTTTAGTTTTTAATATCTCTTTTATGTACCCTTCTTGTCTTGTTTAACAGTAAGACACCTGAGAGATGCAGGAATGAGAGAGCTAAGGGCGCTAGAGTGCAGGGCAGTCTCTCTGTGGAACAGCGGAGCAATCAAACCACACGTGAACAGCATGTAGTGATTGAGACCTCCCATTTCTGATGTTGGTGTGGGACTCACTGATGAATCAGACAATCAAATCTTTTGTACCAGAAAAAACGAAATGTGGTCATGAGAGTGGGGATGGTCTGGGTGAGAAATGCCTCTGTGTGAGTGCATAGTATGAGAAACAATCATAACAGGCAAGAGTAGAGTGGTTTCCATAATGGGGATAAAGTTGTGCCAAGCAAATTCCCCAACAGCAGGAGAGCTGGAAGAAAGGAAGGAGCACAGGCTGGTACGGAACCTGTGCCCAAAGCCTGGCTTCAGACCCTCGACTATATCTTCTCTCCCCTCATTTCTCACCATGCTCACTTCTAGGAAGAGGCCGGCTTTGATGTAGCCCTGCATCTATCTTTCCTCCTGGCTTGTCTTAGAACACATACTTTATTGGATATGAACCAGCATAGGATATTCTCTTAATGAGTGGTCAGAGTGGCTCCACATTTATATGTTCACATAAAAAAGTTTTATATAAGATTTTATTTGAGAACAGATTCTTGCCCATGTAAAAAGTTTAAAAGCCACTAAGCTAAATTAAGCATGGAGAGTATTATTTCTGTCCTGCAGAGAGTAATCTGAGCTGTCAGATCAAACTAAAGAAGAAATCTGCTCCCTGCAGTTGGGCTAGCTCTTCCACCAGCCCTCGGGAAGAGTGACCTCTAGATAATCAACCGAAGTTTGTGGCCTCTAGGGAGGAAGTGGGTGGCAGAAAATAGACAGTCTTGTGAACACTTCTCTGATGTCCCCCCAAATCTCTCAATTCCCCTGACATCAGCAAGAGGTTCTGGCCTTTCCTCATACCTTCTCTACTGCTACGCCCCAGCCCTAAACCTAAAGCAGTCTTAATCTCCCTATATTTAATAGAGAGTCTTCAATTCAATGTATGATCCTGACCAGGCCCAAAGTCCCCTTCATTTCTTCTCCTCAGTCTCAACATGTCCCTTACTCAAACTATACTTTTGAAAAATTTGAAACCATATTACCCCAGATTGGAAAATTTGTAAGTAAAATTATTATGTAAAATACAGAACAATCTATTATGAAGCTTTAAAAGTAATCATATTGTACATGGGATAAGTAAAAGTAACTGGGTTAAATGAAAAAAGAACACAAAAATATGTGCAATCTGTTATAGCTATGAGAAGATATGTATGTGTAAAAGGGGTAAAGAAGCATGTTCTCTTTTTTGTTTATTTTTTATTTTTTAGGTGAGGCAACCCTTGGTTGACCTCACAGATTGCAAGGACCTTGTCAGTTTACAATCCCTTATTTTTTAATTCTTTTAATGCCTACAGGCACCTGGTCTTCCTAGGTGGTCTCCCATCCAAGTACTAACCAGGCCCGACCCTGCTTAGCTTCTGAAATCAGACGAGATCGGGCTTCTTCAGGGTGGCACGGCTATAAGGAGCATGTTCTCTTGTTGGAACTCTCTCTTGCTCTCTTGCTTTCACTCAGTTGGCATGTTGTGAGAAGCTCTCTGGAAAGTCCCACATAGAAAGGAAATTTGATTACAGTAATCACATGAAATAGAATTTATCAGATTCTTGTGTTTGTAGGCACAGCCTGTAAGAAACCTACAAGCAAGCCCCAAATATATCTATAATAAAACTAAAATAAAAACTATAATAAAAAGAATGTGTTACTGGCACAAAAATACACAAATACATGGTGAGAAACAAGATGAAAAAAAGAAACTTGATGGCTGGTTTCCAAAATTTTTCCACAAAAACAAACAAACAAAAATGAAACAAAACAAAACAAAAACCAGGTGAAAATGTATTATAAAGGTATTTCAGGCAATTAATTAAAAAATATATTTTGTCTGAGGGAAAAATAATAGAAAAATAACAATAATTTTACTAGGGGTGTCAAGATTATGGATGGCTATTTTACTTTTAAATTTTGCTTTAATATACATCAGTTTTAAAATAGAAACAAAATAAAAATCAGTATGTTGGATTAAAAAGGAGAAAGCATGATCCTTTAAAAATACTTGATATAGGAAGAAAAGGATAGTATATACACCTGAAACTAATAAAAATAATATTAAATGTCAACTCTAATTTAAAAATAAAAATTAAAAAAGAAAGAAAAAAGGATTGTATAAATAGTGGGAAATAAGAGTTATCCTTATTTCTAAAGGTAGGATTGATTAACTACAAAGCAAGTGGATAGATGATTTTCAGCTGATTTTTATATTTATTTTATTTAGTTTGTAATTTATCAGTTATCTAATATTTTTAATAAGTTATGTGAAGTATTTTAATCATTTGGCAAAGAGTTTTCTTTAGGAGTTATAATTCCAAATACACTTTTAATGTATTACTACATTTCTTGGAAAAGCACAGGAAATAGATTGACACATCCCCATGGAGGTTCTGAACTCAGATGAAGGGCATGGGATCTGACTGGTATTCGTCTCTATAGAGTCTGCTAGGTAGAGTTGGAATCAGAGTTGAGAGGAATGATTCAAGTGTAGGCCATATAAATTTATACCTGAATAGAGAGCCCACAGGGTGTAGGGCAAGGCATGAACACCTTGTAAATGCCAGAGAGAAATGGCTCCTCGAAAACGTTACACTAAGTAAAAGAAGCTCAAAGGCCATGTATTATATAATCCTATTTATAGGAAATGTCCGGAATATGCAAATCCAAAGAGATAGAAAGTATACTTGTGGTTGCCAGAGTCAAGGAGAGGGCAGAAAGAGGAATGATTGTCAGTGAGTGTAAGGTTTTCTTATGGGGTGATGAAAAGGTATTGGAATTGGATAGTGAAAGTTACTCAATTCTGTGACTATATATACTGAACAACATTGAATTGTATATTTTAAAAAGGTAAATTTGAGGATGTATGAATTATCCCTTAATAAAGATGTTATTTAAAACAAGAGAAAGAAAAAAATGATTATTCAGATGCCAAGGGTCGATAAAGGGTCCCTTTTGAATTGAAGCAGCAGCTCCTAAAGGACTCTTTTGGTTTTAAAAAGTTAGACATATCATCTTCACAATGTCCAAATCCTTCTTCTTACAAGACACCCTGCCTCACTATGTCACAGTTAATGGATAATCTGTGATTTCTAAGCTAATTTGCATCTCCCCATAGAGAACTGGTTTGTTCTCAATTAAATGGGGACAGCACTACATTTCTCTGGAGCTAAAATGATGAAATATTAAGAAATTAGTTCAAATTTAAGGAACGCTGTTTGACATAAAAATATAATTATAACTAATATTACACCAATTTAAATATTTACTGACTAATAAAGTATGTTAATTTATTTAGATTTTTTGCATGAGATAAGTGAAGTTTCTGTAGTTTGAAATTTTAGATTTTCTTGGAATTGACATTTATCTTTTTTTTCAGAATGTTATGGTTGCGGCGATCTGGTGCAGAGTTCTGGTAACATACATCTCTAGGTCCTTATCACTGATGAGGAAATTAATTTCAATTTAGTGAATATGAGAAATATTCGTTTATTAAAAGCACGTTATGAGATAGAACACAGGTCAAGCTTAAAACTGGCTAACCATGTGGAAATAAGAATATGTACCCCTGGAGGGGGCGGGGGGTTACAGGGAAGATGGAGAGCTATAACCCCGGGGGAGGGAGAGGTCTGCGATATATTTAGGGCCGTCATGGGTGGTTACAAAGGCATTCTTAGTGATTGGCAAGTGAGGTCATTTTGATTGACACTTGGATGCTATATTAGTGAGCAAGTGCTTACTCAGAATTGAGTCTGTTATAATTAGATTCATAAATTTCCAGGCATAAACATAGTATTATAATGAAGTTTAAATTGTGAGCAAATTAAGATAGCATCTTCTGCGCAGGTGTCTGTAGCCGGATTAGGCCAGCTAAGACTATGACCCTCCTTTCCTTTGTCTCTGGGGATGCAGGAGATATTCTCTAACTACCAATAGGGTGTTCTTTGGGCGGTCTCTAGGCTGAGCCCCTATTCCTTTGTTCTCCCTGCCTCTCGTGTCTGACAGCTACCTAATAAGAAGAAGTTTGGCCTTCCCTGAGTTTTTGGATACATTTTATATGCACTTTTGTGTTTCCATGATTTGTGCAGGTTCTTATGGGTACTAGATTGATTATCTGATTATTTTCAGCTTATTTCACAGTGTACCAATGATCATTTGTGTTTTCTTATCCCCAGGGAGGCTTCTTTACTCACTGCCTTGCTCTAATCTCTCACAGGGCTGCTGACTACACTGTTCGGAAAGCTCGTTAGTTATTATTTCCCAGGAGATGATTTATTTTGTATGCTTTATTTCAGGTCCTTGTTAAGATAAACTTCAGCCACCTTTAGTAGTTCTAACTCATGCTTCCAGTGGTCACAGTGATTGACTTGTTACAGTGGTTCCTAAACTCAGGTGTCACCTAGCTAGCTCCTCTTCCTCCACTTCAAGATCAGTCTAAAAGTCCAGTCTCACAGAAGCCTTGGTAAGTAAAAACTTAGGGAGGATCTTAAGAGGAGGTGTTCCTGGTCCTTGTATTTATGACTGCCTTCTTTTCTTCCATGGAAATATAAATCTATGAAAGGACAATTTAAATAGAGTAAGACTTTAGACAGATATAAAAAATGCTAAATCTGAAAACGTTAGATAAAGAGATCTTAAAATAGAAATTTCTTGGCTGAATGAAAAAAGTGATCATGAACAGAAAATTACACAAAACTATTCACAATGTTAACAGACCCCTAAAAATGGCCAGAAATCTGGAAATAGAGAAGGTATGGTGAGTGGGCAAAGCCCAGAGAGACATGAACCAGAATTCTGGCTATGGCTGAGGTAATTCTATGACTTCGAACAAGTCATTAATCTCTTTATTCCTTAGTTTCCCTTTCTGTGATTTGAGTATAATACTACTTATCTTTCAAGATTAGACTAGTATTTGGCATTTAATAGGACTCAACAAATAACAGATGGTAATAGAAGCAGTCATTTTCTATTTTTGAAATAACAACATTAATATTTACAGAAATTTTTGCATTTAGAGGTAAACAATTCTATGTTTTTAGACTACAGAACAGCCAGATGTCTAGCTTGGGCACCTGCCATAAAAGAGTCTATAATGATGAATTATTTAAAAGATGTTTTAAGATTTTTCCCAAAAGTCTATAATACAAAATATTTTTTTTTTTTTAAGAAATAGCAGCCAGAGATTAGTTGGCATTTTATAATGTTATTAGCAAAATATAACAAAACAATTGCACCTATAGGAACTAAAAAGAATTATTTCTCTGACAGCAATGCTAATTTCCTCCACTTCAAGGCAGCTGTTCTAAGTATTGTACATCTGTTGGAACCTGCAAAGATTTAAAGAGAGCTGTCCACATGTTGTAAACAATTATTTAGTCCACTTAGTTAGTCCAGATCAGAAATTTTTTTAAAAATTTAACTGGGGTTTTGGGTCTCTGCTAGATATTATATCTGCTAAGACATAGCTAGATATTTAAAAATACAAAATTTGTAATAAATAGTGGTTTCTGATATAACGTCTCTAATGAAGCTAGCCTTTTGAGTGAGTAAATTTTTTAAATTCTAAATTGTGAAAGTAAAATTTTGAAACCCAAGGAAATCTTATCTGCACAAAGTCTTTATAATTCCAATGAAAAATTAGTGTCCTTAGAAAGATAACAGCAGATATGACACTCATAAAACAAGAACAGGATTCTATTTTTTAAAACTTTAGGAAACCAGAAAGAGCTTTTGAAAATGAAAAATAGAAAGCCAAAATTTTAAAAATTCAATAAAGGCTGCTAAGATTAAATTTATTAATGAAAAAAATAGAGGAAAACGATTTCCAGTTTCAGCTCCGAAATGTAAAAGGCTTAGAAGCTACCATTCCTATTCTTACAACAAGAAAAAGGCTAGATAAACTGAAAATTAACAGCTTTTCATGGACCCATCAGAGAACTGAAGTTGCAGGAAAAACCACCACTCTGAAACCTGGAGAGACAGGTACATCCAGAGAGACAAAGATGAGATCTATTTACCTGAAGCAGAAGCTGCTGGATCTATAAACTAGTATAATACTTAAATGGTAATTTTGATGAATTGCTGGAGGCTGTGTTGATTAATGGACTACTGTGAAAGAGAGAAACTCCTGGGGGTCACTACACTTTTGTGGCTTTTAATCCATCAGGTCCTCATGGTGAAGATCTAATAAAGGTTTTTTTGTGGCTCTCCGGGGAAAAATAAAAAGTAACCATTGTAAAATATGCCATAATCTTCTCCATAGCAAAGATTCATTCTCCAGATGAAAGAACTTCATCAGAGATTTATCACAATCTCTGGGATAGGGTGTTCCTTCAGAAACTTCCTCCAGCCCGCCTTCCTATTTGGGAAAAAAAAGAAAATATTATCAACAGGCATCAGGGCTTCAAGAAGATAGATTTGGAAAGATGAAACCAGAGAAGGAAGTGGGGGGCGGGGGGTAGGATGAAAAAATATACCTCTGAAGAAACAATTATGAAGGTCACAGCCTGAAGATAGACCCACTAAAAGACTGAGATATAATCAGAAGATAATAGAATTCTCTCCCTCCCCCACACGACACCAATGGAGCTACAGTATAACAACAGTGGATTACGTCTGAAAGACAAGCAAGATATAAGACTTTCTGAGAAGTAGAATTAGGGAAACCCAAAGTCAAGATGAGAGACAAAAATAAGGACACTATAGGAATTTGAAGCCTCTGGTACCAATATCTATGGGCAATATTTAAAACAGCTCAGCTCCTAACCAGATTAGTATCAATCCTCTAAAGGCAAGAAAAAAACATAGTCTAAAGACAAAGCAATCAGCAGAACCAAGTTCAGATGTGACCTAGATATGGAATTACCAGATAGTGAATTTAACATAACTCTGATTATTGTTAAGGGCTGTAATGGAAAAAGTAGACTACATGAAAGAACAAATGGAAGATATAAGCAGAGAGACAGAAACTCTAAGAAAGAATCAAGAGGAAGTTATAGAAGTAAACACAGTAACAGAAATAAAAAATGACTTTGATCGACTCATCAGTAGACTCAACATGGTGAAGAAAAAATCAGTGGGCTTAAATATATGTCAATAAAAATGCCCCAAGCTGAAACACAGAGAAAAAACAGACAAGAAAACCAGAACAGAATATACAAGAACTATAGGACAATATCAAAACATGTAACAATGTCAAAAGGTGTAATATATATGTAATTAGAATACCAGAAGAGAAGAAAGCATGAATGGACAGAAGCAATATTTGAAGTAATAATACAAAAACTGTCCAAAATTAAGACAAACTACAGAGCCAGCAAGCTCAGAGAACACCAAGCAGGATAAATAACAAAACTAAACAACTCCAGTCTACGGCCATGCTACCCTGAACAAACCCGATCCCGGAAGCCTGATCTCGCAAGCTAAGCAGGGTTGGGCCTGGTTAGTACTTGGATGAGAGATCACCTAGGAAGACCAGGTGCTGTAGGTGTAAAAAATAAAAAAATAATGGATTGTAAGCTGACAAAGTCCTTGCAATCTGTGAGGTCAACCAAGGGTTGCCTTGCCTTAAAAGAAAAGAAAATGGAGGTTTTATTCACTGCCCAGGGA
>NW_006441071.1:11797396-11830159 GCF_000325575.1 Pteropus alecto
TCTATATATAATATATAGATATATATATAACTGTATGTTATATTTGAACTACAGAAAACCAAAGGCAAAAATAAAATCTTGAAAAGAATCTGTACGAAAAATTTATTCATTACCTATAGAGCAACAAGGATAAAAATTACAATGAACTTCTTGTCAGAAGCCATCAAACAGGAAGTAAGCGAAGTGAAATACGTAAAATACTGGAAAGGAAAAACCCTACCAACCTAGAATTCTATATTCAATGAAATTATTCTTCAAAAGTAAAGAAAAAGTAAAGAATAAATAAATACTTTTTCACATACACACACATGTACACACAAACAGAGAATTTATTGCCAGCAGAAATATTAAAAGAAGTTCTGCAGGCAGGAGGAAAATAATATCACTCAGAAACTTGGATCTATACACAGAAAAGAAAAGCATTAGTGAGGGAATAAACATAGGTAAAATAAAACTTTTCTTAATCTTAGTTGATTTAAGAGATAATAATTTCAAGCAATAATAGTAACAATATTTCGAGTTATTGTAACATAAAGATAAGTGAAATGAAGGACAGCAATGTCACAAGGGATCAGAGGTAGGAATTGGGATGCTCTATTTTAAGGTATCTGCACATGTGAAGTGGTATAGTGGTATTTGAAGGGGATTTAGATTAGTTTAAAAATGTATATTGTAAACTCCAGGACAACCACTACAATTTTTTTAAAGGATATTTGATTGGCTAAAAAAGGAGATAGACTTTGGAATCACATAAAGTATTCAACTAAAACAAGAGAAGGCATAAAAAAGAGGGGGCAAAAAAAAAGAACAGATGCAATGAATAGAAAACAGTTACAAACATGATAGATATTAATCCAACTGTATCAATAATCACTTTAAATGTGAATGGTCTAAATATACCAATTTATTTTATTTTATTTTTCATAAAAGTTTATTAATTTAGAATACATGAGAAAAGTAAATCTGTCTAAATAAATGGTTTTAACACAGAATATTCTAGCTGAAATGCAGTTTTAATATTTTAAAGCCATAGTATATATAATAAACTTAGCTACAAATGGATAAATACATAAATCATGAGAGTTAAAGAAAAAAATTATAATATGCGATATGTCTTTAATATATTACATAGTAATGTATCAAAAATATGTCTTTCAATAATTTCTGAAGTAGACTAAAATTATTGTAATATTTGTGAGTCTTTGGTTTAAAATATGTAGCGCTGAGATGTATAGAGAAAGAAATTATTTTATATTTTTTACTAAAAAATGTTTCATATTAGAAACATCACAAATTACAAGAAAGTAGACATTTTTACTATATTTGATCATTTTTTTTGGTTACAGCCAGGATATTAAGCTATGACTCATTCTGAGAAATCCAGTGTCCAGTCTCTCTCATATTAAAATGATTTTGAAGTAAGAGATTTTATTAAAGCAGACAGATGAATCATGAATATCATATATGGCACAAATATTTTATTTCAGCCTTTTAGAGTATACCATTGATGATTCTTTTTTTTCTTTCTTTTCTTTTTTTATTATGCTGACATCGATTAACAAAATCCAGTAAGTTTCAAGTGTACGATTCAACAGTAAGTCATATATATATTGCATTGTGTACTCACTGCCCATAATTAGATTTCTTTTTGTCACCATAATTTGACCCCTTTTACTCCAGCTACCTCCCTCCTTCCCACCATCCTCTGGTAACCACTAGTCTACTGTCCATGTCCATGAATCTCTGCTTGTTTGTCATGTTTGTTTATTTGTTGCTTCTAGATTTACATACCATATATAAGTGATATCACATGGTTTTCAACTTTTTCTGTCTGGCTTATTTCGCTTAGCATGATTATTTCAAGATTTATCCATGTTGTGGCAAATGGCAGTATTTCATCTCTTCTTAGAGCTGAGTAATATTCTATTGTATGTTTGTACCACAGCTTCTTTAGCCAATCATTGATTGTAGGACATTTTGGTTGCTTCCATGTCCTGGCCACCATGAATAATGCTGCTGTGAACATTGGTGTGCATATATCTTTTCGGATAGTTATTTTCAAGTCTTTGGGGTAAATACCCAGTAGAGGGATTGCTGGATCACGTGGTAGATCAATTCTTAGTTTTTTGAGAAACCTCCATACTGTTTTCCATAGCAGTTGTATCAATTTGCAGTCTCACCAGCAGTGTATGAAGGTTCCTTTTAATCCACATCCTCTCCAACACTTGTTATTACTTGTCCTGTTGATAACAACTATTCTAACAGTTGTGAGATGGTATCTCATTGTAGTTTTGATTTGCATTTTCCTAATGAAGTGTCTGTTCAGGTCCTCTTCCTATTTTTTAATTGGATTTTTTTTTTATTGTTGAGTTGTATGAGTTCTTTGTATATTTTGGATATTAGGCCCTTCTCAGAGGCATTGCTTGCAAATATGTTTTCCCATTCGGATGGTTGTCTCTTTACTTTGTTGACAGTTTCTTTTGCTGTGCAGAAGCTTTTTGGTCGGATATAATCCCATTTATTTATTTTTGCTTTTACTTCCCTTACCTTTGAGATCCCAAAATTCTCTTTAAGTTCAGGGTCCATAAATTTAGTTCTTATGTTTTCTTCTATGCAATTTATTGTTTCAGGTCTTATATTCAGGTCTTTAATCCATTTTGAGTTAATTTTGGTATGTGATAATAGACAATAGTCTAGTTTCATTCTTTTGCAGGTGGCTTTCCAGTTTTCCCAGCACCATTTCTAAATATACCAAATTAAAGTCAGAGATCATCAGAGTGAAAAAAAAGACCTAACTGTGTATTTTCTACAAGAAACTCACTTTAGAAAATTCTGGAAAGCATCATTCTAATGCCGGACATGCTTACTGTGAAGGCAGGTGAGCCCAAAGGCTATCCTCTTGAAGATGTCTTTAGTGTGGTGGGCAAGAAGTTTTGTCATTGTTGAAAAAGATAATACCATCATGGAAGAATCAATAGAAAATCATGGCCAAAAAAATCAGGTCTCAAAATAAAGTGCCATTCTCTGAAGAAAAAAAAAAAAGAAGCCCACTTTAAAGATGAAGACTTAATTAAGCTAAAAGTTAAAGGATAGGGCAAGATATACCATGCTAACACTAATCAAAAGAAATGTAGAGTATTTATACTAATTTCAGATAAAAGACTTCAAAACAAGGTAGATTATCAGGGTTAAAAAGGAGCATTGCATTCTGACAAAGGCATTACTTAATGGTAAATTCTCCTAGAAAACATAACAACCCTAAATGTGTATGTGCCTAACAAAAGTGTCAAAATATATGAGACAAAAACTGATAGACAAATCTATTTCACTGGAACAGAGATTTCAATATCCTTCTGTCAGTAATGGATAGACCAAGCAAGCAGAAAAACAGTAAGTCTATAGATGACCCGAGCAGCTCTTTCAATCAATTTAATCTGACATTTTTAGACCACTCCTCCCAATGACAGCAGATTACACATTCTTCTCAAGCTCACATGGAACATTCACCATGATAGAACACGTTCTGGGCTATAAAACACACCTTAACAAATGTAAAAGAATATAAATCATACAAAGAATGTTCTCAGACTACAATAAAATAGAACCAGAAATAAGTAACAGAAAAATAGTTGGAAAATTCACAAATATTTGGAAATTAAACAACACATTTCTTAATAACTTATGTGTCAAAGAATAAAGAGGAAATAAATACTTTGAACTAAATGAAAATGAAAATGCAACTTATCAAAATTTGCGAGATGCAGCAAAAGCAGAAATTAGAGGAGAATTTAAAGCTTTTAGATTCATATATTTAAAAAAGAAAGATCTGAAATCAATGACTTAGCTTTCATCTTAGGAAACTAGAGAAAGAGCACTTTAAGCCTAAAGCAAACAGATGAAAATAAATCATAAAAAATTAGAGCAGAAATAAATGAAATTGAAAAAAAGAAAAACAATAAAGAAGATGCATGAAATCAGAAGCTGGTTCTTTGAAAAAATCAATGAAAATGATAAAGCTCTAGTCAGTCTAGCCAAGAAAAAATGAGAGAAGACACAAATTAGCAATATCAGAAAAGAAAGAGGGGTCATCACTACTGATTCCGACACATTATAAGATTAATAAATGAATGCAATGAACAACTTAATGACCACAAATTTGACAACTTATCTGAAATGGATCAATTCTTTAAAAGGTACAGATAACTAAAACACAAGGAGAACCAGACAACCTGAAAAGCCCTATATCTAATAAATAAATTGAATCAATAATTAATAAACCTTTTGGAAAAGAAAACACCTGGCTCAGATGGTTCTCTGGTGAATTCTACCAAATATTTAAAAACAAAACAAAACAAAAAACAATTCTTCGCAATCTCTTCCAGAAAGTAAAATGAGAGGGAACACGTCTTAACTTATTCTATAAGACCATTATTACCTTAAAACCAAAATCAGACGTAAACATTACAAGAAATAAACACTATAAATCAATATCTCTCATGAAAATAAATACAAAAAATTTCAACAAAATATTAGCACATCAATCCAAAAGTTCACAGAAAGAATTATACACCAAAACCAAGTGGAATTTATCCCAGGTTTGAAAGCTGGTTCAACATTAAAAAATTAGTCAATGTAATCTACCATGTTGACAGAAAAAGAGAAAGAAAAGTATTTGACAAAATTCAATATCCACTTATGATAAAAACTCTTAGCAAGATAGGAATTTTAGGGGACTTCCCCAACTTAGTAAAGAACATCTACAAAAAAAAAAAAACAACACAACACTACAACTAATATCATACTTAATGATGAGAGAATGAATGCTTTCACCTTGAGATTGAGCAAGGATGTCCTCAATTACCACTCTTATTCAACATTATACTGGTAGTCCTAGGTAGTGCAATAAGAAAAAAAAGGATATTTAAAGTATACAAATTGTGGAGGAAGATGTAAAACTGCCTTGGTACATAGATGACAAGATTATTTATGTAGAAAACCTGAAAGAATGTAAAAATCCCCCGACCTCAAACTTATGAAACTAAAAAGCAAGGTCACAGGATACAAAGCCAATTATCCAAAAGTCAACTGATTTTCTATATACCAGCAGTAAACAATTAGAATTTAAAATGTAAGAAACAATACCATTTAAAATAGCAGCAAAAAAGAAATAGTTTAGTGTAAACTAACAAAATATGTAAATATCTATATGTAGAAAATTATACAACATTGAAGAAATAAATTAAAGACTATATAAATAAATTAAGAAATATTCTATGCTCATGAATAGGAAGACTCGATATTGCTAAAATGTCAATACTTTCCAGCTTAATCTACGGATTCAACAGAATCTCATCAAAATCCTAGAAAGCAGTTTTGTGTATACTGACAAACAGATTCTTAAGTTTACATAGAAAGGCAGAAGTCCTAGAATAGCCAATACAATATTGAAGAAGAAATGGGTTGGAGGACTCACACTACCTCATATCAGGAATTGCTATAAAGCTAAAGTAAAGAGATAGCATGGTATTTATGAAAGAATAGAAACATAAATCAATGGGACAAATAGTCCAGAAATAACCCACACAAATATAGTCAAATGATTTTTTTTAGAAAAGTGCAAAAGCATTCAGTGGAGAAAGGACAATTCTACTGAGAAAAAAAGAAATAGATTTGGATGTAGATATTGACATAAATAAAAATTTTTCTGAAAATTTTTAAGGAAGAAGGAAAAAGAGAAGTGTCGGTGCCAGAAATTTTGTAAATGAGTGTGAAGTAGAGATGAGATCATAAAAGCTAAATGACTAATCCTTTGTCAGTTGCCAACCACCACAGCTGCTAAAATAAAAAACTAGTCTTGCATGAAGGAGAAAGGGGATTACAGAAGAAATGCAATTTCTTAATCTCTGACTCGTTCCACATCTTTCACTTGCCTACATCAATCTTTGTAAAACTTATCTTATGACTAATTTTGTACTAATGAAAATCGGATAGAGTTGAGAAAGAGGGAGGTCAATATCATGATGCAAGTAATAATTTATCACAGTTCCCAAAAAAGATTATTGCCAATTTAATTTCTCTTCAGCACCATCTCTGCCTCATGGGGCCAGCTTGAGTCAAGACTTTTGAAGTAAGAAAAGTTTATCCTCAACATTCTTTCCTGTCATTTTTCTGCTCCTTCCACCCTGTCAGGTAGCCATTGCTCTCAGTCTGCCTCCTGGCTGTGAGGTCAACACACTGAAACATTGCTTTCTGTCCCACACCGTCTTCCCACCTCAACTGCCCATGCATTTGACACATACTTATTGAGGGCATAATGTGCACAAGTCATCAAGAAGGTCCTGAGGATACAGGAGGACATGGAGGACAAGGGCTCATAGGCCAATTATGGAGACCTACAGTGCTCTGTGTTCCAATATGATCCTCTAATTTATGTTATAATATAAACGACATCATACTCTATGCTCTGATGAGTATCTGCATTTTAAGAGGATCTCCAGACATGCAAAACTCATCCTAAAATGATGATTCCTCTGATAGTGGAAATTTTAGTAGGCGACAGGCTCATAAGGGACATATGCTGGAGGCAGAAGGTATATTTCGGAACACACAATGAAGAGAACTGTTTACACCAAGTTGGACTGTCAAATGGTCTCTACAAAACATGTAAAATTCTTGATAAAAATGAATCAACTAGCTAAGTAGAAAGATAAACAGAGAGAGAGAGAGATGGATAATAAATAAATGCACAAATGGTCTGGGAAGTTTACTGATGATGACTTAAATGACATCTAGTCACATATTTAATACATGGAATTGTTAATAGATATTGGAGAACTTCTCAGGAGAGGGTGCTGCTCTGCAGTTAGTGGGCCTCTTGGTGTTTGGAGGAGGGACCACAAAACTAAACCGAGACCTCTGAAGAAGGGACGTGAGCTAGCTGGAGCTAGTGCCTCTGAAGAGGTGCAATGAAGCTGGTTCTAGGAGTGTTAGGAAAATTGCAAACTAGAATCAACTGTGACTAATGGAAGGTGCTGCACTCAGGTGAAGATCCTTTGCTGGGGTGATGGGAGAGGAATGGGAAACAGACAAGAAGGACCCTTCTGCTTCCTCCAGCTTTCCAGGCTCCCTCTACTACCCGCCTATTGACAGGGCCAAGCAGGGGTCCAGCTGTCAAAGGGTTTGCAGAATCCTAGTCCCAGAGTCATAAAGGATGGATTTGAAGCTGAGGGACAGTAGCTTAATAACCAACACACATCCTATCTTAGACTTTAATGTTTTCCACTTTTGTTTTTCAGAAATCTTTGCTTTCAAAACAGTGATTTAAAATTTTTAATTATATTTTAAATTATATTTTTTAGAAGTTACCTCTGACTAATATAAAATTCAGTTTATCAGTCATCATCTTTCTACATAGAATTTAAACCTTCATTTATTGAAAAAAATTATCCATTTATTGAGAGATGTTGTTCCTTCAAGGAAACTAAAATCTATCTAGGGAGTTGCCACTTCATTATAAGGTTTAGGAGACCTTTTTTCCTATAGAGACATGATCAAGATTTGAATTACATAATAAAAATATGGAGACTTCTCAAAAATCAATAAATCAAAGCACTCAGAATATATTGATGTGAAGTTTCAAAAGGAAATGGCTCTTCCAGAGAGTTTTGAGGGCTTCTATGTACATATTCAGGTCTTTGGGGGTAAATATATGTATTGCAAAAGCTGGTAAAATATTCCTTCAGCAACATGAATAACAACATCAATAAAAAGTTACTAAAAGGTTACCATATGCCAGGCACTATTCTCAGTATTTAGCACAATTTAACACATTTAATCTTATAGTGAATCTAGAAAGCATATCTGTTTTATAGACTAATTAACTTACCCATAGTCACACAGCTAGTTAGTGGCACAGCCAGGATTGGAACCCTGCAATCTGGTTCCAGGACCCATACACTTAACTTCTACTCCATCAATCCTCAATGCGGCATTCTCATAGAAATTTTATACGTTTCTAGAAAATGTGGCCCTAAATATAAAACTATGAAATGTATTTTCTTAAAAGAGAGTTATAAGAAGTAAGAGTTATAAGATATGGTTTAAACATGTCAAGGAACAACACTGCCACAATTATGTTATTGAAGAAAAATATTCAGCATCTCTCTCAACCACACATCACCTTACTAGAGAATCCCTAGATGCAGACTCAGAACTCTGCAATGATTTTTATGCAGAGGGCTGGTGCCGCCATCTGGTTCCTACAGTAACACTGGGCAGAGGAACATCCAGTGCAGGCCTAAAATTTAGGTAGAAATACTTACAAGCCACATCATGACATGGATACAACAAAACTTACAAAACCCAAAAAACTACAAATCACTATCTCTAAAAGATTATGCAGAGCATAATAAGTCAAACTCAAAAGAATACATATAGTGGGATCCCATTTATATGAAATTCTAGAAAAGGCAAATCTAATCTATATCGATAGCACATCAGTGCTTCCCTGGGCCTGGGTTTATTGACTGACACAGAGTACAAAGAAACCTTTCAAAGTGATGGAATTGTTCTATATCTTGATTATCATGGTGGTTACAAGGGTATAATCACTTATCAAAACTCATGAAACTATACACTTAGAATAGATACATTTTGCTGTACATAAATTATACTTCAATAAAGGTGATAAGAAACATTACTACACATTGTTTCTAGAGAAGGAAGTTTATTCTCTCAACAAATACTTATTTAGTGCTACTATGTCCTAGCTCTCTTCTGTAAGTTTTATATCATCAGTGAACAAAACAGATGGAGATCTCTGCTCTCATGGAACTTACATTCTAGCAGGGGAAAGAGGAAATAAACAACAAATAAGGGAAAAAAGAACATTATAAAACTGAATCACCTTCAGCCTTTCTGGGCCATAGTTTTCTCCTTAAAGAGTATGAGAAGGCTCCTCTAACTATTTACCTCCAGGATATGTACACAGAGCGAAGCCATTCTAGAGCCAACCCCATGATGCACTGTCATATGGCATGGCAATGCTTACATGCATTATTTATGAACACAGAGAGAGACATAAGATCCGTGTTTTAGAAAGTTTATGTGAGGGAAGAGTGAAAGCTGGGAAGCTATAAATGATTATAATACTAGTCATCTATGTGAATAAGAATGAAAGCTTAATCTGAAGAGGGCATAGAAATGAGGAAACAGATTTGGGGAATAATTATGCTAGTTACTCTTTCAAGTCGCAGGACACATAGACCCACTCAGATGATCTCAAGTGATAGATTGTAAAGATAGTTGAGGTGAATAAGAAATATGAAACTAAGTATTCTCAGAAGGTTTCATAGAGAAATGGATCATTAACAGGATATGACACAACTCACCTAACATGATACTATTTCAATTTACTCATAATTTCTGCTTATTCATAATTTAACTACTTCATGATTGTTACTTTTACAGCTTTCTCTACATTACTGTCTGTTTCTGTGTTTCTCTACCATCTGTGTCCCTCTCTTTATGTTTCATATTCACATTTTCATGTTCAAATAAATCATTAGCTTATACAGATTACTCTTATGAAGAAGAAAGTTTTTATGCCTCTTCATGAGTTGCCTATGAGTCAGATTCCATTCCTTGTTCAGCAGAGGATTTATATATTATCAGTACGAATATAGAGGATACATAAGCTGTAGAAGTTTAAAGGAAAATATGTGTTGAACAGTGCCTGGCAGAAAGAGAAATCATTCAGTACAGCAGTCCCCAACCTTTTTGGCACCAGGGACCAGTACAAATACAGATGAAGCTTTGCTCACTCGCCTACCACTCACCTCCTGCTGTGGCCAGTATTGGTCCGCAGCGTGGGGGTTGGGGACCCCCAATTCAGTAAATATTAGCTATCATTATTTTATTGTATACTATCTTAATACCTTTTGTGAAGTAGCGACAGTATAAATCATAAACTTAAACAATGAATAGACCACTAAAGAAATTTTCACTGATTTTTCCACTATATACGGTCCCGTGTTTTTTTTTTTTTAAGTCTTTAGATTCTATAAAAAAAAGTTCATATTTATTTATCTTTGCATAAATAAGGATTAAAAAGTATTCATACTACACTGTGATGTGTAGAAAGCATGTAATTTATTTTTTAGTGTATAATTAACCTGATTCCTTTCATATGCCCCACTTGTCAGGTAGTAGAGCAAGGGGCAATACCTAGATGTTCATATAACAGCAAAAATGAGATAAATTTTTCAAATCCTTGTGGGCACTTCTGTATCATTGCTTGTCTCTGCCACCGAGTGGCTGTTCTGAGTGCCTCCTGGTGAATCTGGAAGGGTTGACTGGTCCCATCCCTCTGTGTTTTCCTGCTGCTGCACTTGGTGATCTCTCTCCTCAGTTGGAACCTGGTGGACTGCTTTAGATGGCTCAGTCTTACCTTGCTCTCGACTGATAATGAAGAGTCCTCTAAAAGCCTGCCCTTCTCCTGTTCGATTCTGACCTGTGATGCCCACCTACGCTCTGCCATTTGCCCCAGCAGACCTCTGTGTGCCCTTTCAGGGGCATGCAGGAACTTTCCATGTTTGCCACCTGGAAACTAAAGGCAGTTTAGAAAAGCTAAACTCAGACCCAACCTCTGTACAGTCAGGCTGTGCCAAAGAGATTTTGCTGTGGCTGCCCCAAGGTTGGTACAAGAACACCCTCTGGAACCCCAAATGTGGAATAAGGCAAAGCCTTCTGCCAGGGATGGTCCCATTCTGGCCAAAACTCAGAAAGTGGAGACGAGGCCATTTGATTCTCATCCCTTATCTTTCCTCAGTCTGTCTCCCTCTCCCCAAAATTCCCTAGGGCCATATGGTGGTTATTTTATGAGTCAACTCTACTGGGCTAAAGAATGCCTACATAGCTGATAAAACATTGTTTCTGCGTATGTCAGTAAAGGTGTTTCTGGAAGAGACTAGCATTTGGATTGTTAAACTGAATAAAGAGAATTACCTTCATCCAATGAAGGAGGGCATCATCCCATCCATTATTAGCCTGAATAAAACAAAAAGGCAGAGGGAAGAAGGGCAATTTTGCTCTCTCTCCTTGACCTATGGCATTCATCTTCTGCCTTGGACATCAAACATCAGTATTTCTGTTTCTTGGGTCTTTGAGGCTGGAGCTTACACTATCAGTTTAGACTTGAACTGAATTAAACTACTGATTTTCCTGGTCTCTAACTTGCAGATAGCAGATTGTGGGACCTCTTGGCCTCCATAATTGTGTGAGTCAATTCTTATAATCTATCCATCTATTATCTATCTATCTATCTATCTATCTATCTATGTATGTATCTATCTATCTATCTATCTATCTATCTATCTATCTATCTATCTATCTATCATCTATCTATCTATTTACATACATCCTATTGGTTCTGTTTCTCTGGAGAATCTAGAACCCTAACTAAGACAGGCCAGAAGAGATAACTCAGATTTCCCGCTTCCTCTAAGTCATATCCTACTTCCAAATTCCATTGGCTAAAGCTTAATGGTGGACAGGGTATGGAAGAGAACAAAACTCAGTTTATCAATGAGACAAATTATTTTGGAGGGAATCCAAAATGCTACCCCCTACACACAAATATGAACTGAATGCATTAGTAACTGGGTTATAGATTATTTTTGGCTTAAATAAAAATGTAGTACATTACTATTAGTAGTTTCTTTTATTCAGTAGGATGGAGTGCTACTCTTGTATTGACAAAAAATAAGTTCTGGCTTCTACTTATCCTTGTAAAACTAAAAATAGAAATGTCTTCTTTATGTTATCCTGAAAAAAAGTAAAAAATAAGGGGTTTTCTGAGTGCTAAGAAAAATTAAGCTAAGGGTATTTTTTCCCCCTGTGGTTAGAGCAGAAATGGAGGTATTCATGGACAAAAAAAACATTTTCATTTAATCTTTTAAAAATATTCAATTCCATAAACATACATTTGTATTAACCTAGGAAGATTCTCTTTAGTCAATGGAGATAAAACAGATTTCTCAGAACAAATATCTTCAAGTAGATCATATCATAGAAAATAAAAACAAATTAAATCTTCTCTTTTTAAAGCCATGAAAAATTTACAAAATTAATTGGAAAGACCAGCTTCTTCTGGCCCCTTTTGCCTAGAAATGCTGAAAAGATAGAGTCTCTTGTGTTTCCTAACTCTTAGTTCTTTGCTAACCCTCTCATCAATCCCTTTACCCCCAAATAAAAGGTTAGGAGAGTTAAATGTTATAAAAACTGAATTTTAACCTGATAGGAAAATATTGTAAAACCTTTTACTCACTAAAAGAGTTTAATCTAAATTAGGATTGAGTAACATAAACTCAGTTTCACATTTTCCTCTAGTTGATTCATTTCCTGTGCCATACAACATTTTCTACATCAGTATTCATCCTTCCCTTCCATTAATTCTGTGTCTTTATGTGTATTCTCACAAATCTGACTCTGATCCCCCAAAATTCACTTATGTAGCCCTTCAGAATTTTGTTATTTTACATATGTGTCAATTTTCTTTTTTATAAAAAATTTCACACAGATAGAAAAATAAAGAGATTGTATAGGAACCTCCACATACCTATTACCTTGCTTTAACAATTATCAAGTGGTCATCTTATTTCATCTATACTACCACTTTCTACAAACTTCCCCTTCAGATTCTTTTGAAGTAAATTGTTTCAAGTACAGGTTATCCCCACTATCTAAAAGTATAGTGTTCCTATGAAAACTTTCAAAATGGTGTAAAGCAAAGAAGCAATTACAATTAATTTCTATGGAAAATTTTTTGAGAGTTCCCTGATCTCCGAAAACAACCTACCAAATCACACCAAATAACATAAAACATAAAATAACATTAACATATAGTAAAAGCAAGAATGCACAAAATCAATTGAGATTAAAGCACAGATGCTCACAGACACAGTTCAAAACTATGGTGGCTGGATGCTGAGATGACAAGTGTAGCTCTCAGGGAAGGGCTTGGCCGTTCCACTCTTGCTGTTCAGGGTGTGAGCTGCCTCTATAACAGCAAAACAAATGCTGAATGCTATTTTCGTTTTTCACTCTTATACATAAAATCGAAAATCCTCTTTAGATTTCTTTCAGTTAGCGAAAACAGGTACTGATGTAGGTTTTTCATAAAAGCAGAGTGGTATAACTCAAACTTTCAAAAAGTGGGCCATATCTGTATATGTTGCTTTTGCTAACATAATCATCTCTGTTTTATGTTTCTTCCTTGTGTTCTTCATGCAATTTCCATCATATGACTTTCAGTTCCTATTCAGGAGTTGTATCTTTTGCTTTTGAGTTTGCCATGTGCGTCTAATAAATGATTGAATCTAGCTGGAATTCAGAATGGAGCTAACGGGAAAAATAAAACTCTGATAACATGGGCAAGAAAAATGATACCTAGTGAGATATCTGTGTTAAAGAAAATCTATAATCCTGTATAGAATAAATGCTTAGAGAATTGGTTGGCGAACAGGTTTTCAAACCTTGCATTTTTGTGTTATATACTACTTTAAAATAGTAAAACCCATTACCAATCACATTTTATGTACTAGATAATAATGGATTTGCATTTTATCTGCTAGAATTTGAAGCCTAATGTAACTTTCTGTAGGCACATCACCCCTTTATTCCTCGAGCTTCTCTGAGGTAATTTGTATTTCTGTTCTAGCTTGATTTACTCCTCCTTTCTTAAAGCAATAGCACCACTCTGTGGTAAGATAAAAATGTTTCCCACACTAGAACTTAACATGCCAAGTAACTCTTTAGCAGTCAGGTGAAGTTTTGAACACCTTCTCAAATTAATGTTTTTAAATGCATAAAAGACATAGAATTACAAAGGAAACCAATTGTATGAAAATAGTGTTGTAGCCAGGTGTCCATGTACTCCATTTAAGAAGCCGTAATAGGAGACTAGGAACATGAAATTATGGTTCCTTTAGAAGCAATTCCTCTCTATTATTCTTGTAATTAAGGATGTTTATTCTAATTGAGTTTGCATATAGGCCTTCAAAAATTATGTAATGATTTTTGCTTAATGTCTTTGAATAATTATATGCATGATATATATTATAAGGAGGAGAGGGCATTAGAAACAGAGGAGAGTTTCTAGGCAATAAAAACAGTCTGAACAGTGAAAAATGTTGGATTTTGTATCTAAGTCCTTTAAATACTCCTACCAAGAAGAAAGAATGAATTTTATAGTACTCCTGAAAGGGTGACCTTGAGCATACACGGGCTTACCCTGCACACTCTTACGGGGCTTACAAAGTAGGGCAAAGTGGACAATTAATGCTGTTATACAGCTCTGTTGGATAGATTCCATTCCAGAGAGCTCAGAATTAAGTTCCTTCAGGAGGCTAAAATGTATTCCAGGTACCCAGGGTACTGTGAGGATTCTGTTGCCAGTCAGGTGAGAGATGGCTGGCTATTAGAGTGCAGCCCCCCAAAATGGGGGCTCAAGGAAGAGGCTAGGGGTACAAGAAGGAAGACAATTAACACTGCAGATCTTAAGTTATAAATAAATAGCAATAATAAGGACTTACCAAATAGTTCAAGCTCTCCTATCCCTTGGACATTCCAGCCCCTTCGTAGTGGATAGGCCACGTGATTGATGCTGGCTATCGAACTGTCAGCCAGAATGACATGTGTAGCTCTTTTGGGCCAAGCATTTACTTGTCAATAGAAGACTAACTAGAACTCTATTTCCCTTTGACGTAGGGAAGAATAATATTCAAGATGGTAGCCACTCTGTCAGTCTGAGTCCCCAAGTAACTACAATGGGAAGAATTCCCCTGCTGACTCAGTGGACATGCAGCATGATTGAAAAATAAATCTCATTTTAAACTACAGATATTTGGGGATTATTCATTACCCATATATATCATAACCTATCTTGACTATCACAGCCAGGTACTCAACTAAGTATTTAAGTATTTTCATGTTCAATCTTCTCCATACATGTATTTCCTTTTCCCCCCATTTTTCAGAACAGGAAACTGAGGCTTAGAGAGTTTAAGGACTTACCCAAGGTCATGCGGCAACATAAGTCCTTTGATTGTGTCTCCTTAATTACTATGTAATCTTACCTCCTAAGACCTATTAGAAGCTGCATTACATGGTCCCAAAAGAAGAAGGAAAAATGCATGGAACTAAGAAGGCAAGAGGGAGGATTGTTTTTACCCTGTGGATCCTGAGTCATCCTCACAATTTAGAGGATAAGAGTCCTGCCAACCCCTTTACACTAATTTGAACTGGATTCCTTGTCTCCTTATCCACAAGCCCTCCCCAGGTTTTGCAAGTCTTCTATCTAGATTCCTTGCCTCCAGGCTCTGCCTCCTCTTTGTCATCTCACTTCTCAACTACTTCTAAATCATCTTTTCAGTTAGTGGTTAACTCTAATTCCCTATCAGACCCACTGGCAGAATCTTACAAATACATATGCATAGTCCACTTGGGATCTGGGCAAGCGTATATTTTATATTTGACTACAACTAAGGACCTTATATGAAAGACCGATTTTACGCTTTCATACTATCAGGCCCCAGTTAATCTTTTCTAACTTATTGCTCACACAACCCTACTCTACTCTCATGCTTCAGTTATAGCAGAAAAATTAATATCCCTTGAATAAAACATTAAGAACATTTTCCTGTCTCGAGGCCTTTGCTCCAGTTGTTTCCTTTACCTGGAATTTCTTCCTCTTCCATATAGGTAAAAATTCTACATTCCTTCAAGTGCTACTTCCTCCATTTAGTCTCCCTGCGCTGCCCTAGGTCAGAAGAGATACTTGACTTCTTGGGCTCCTCCTGTACTTGGCCACGTCTCTACCATGCTTTTGATTATTTTCCCTTTATTACATTTACTTATATATGTCTGTATCCCCACTAGCCTGTCAACTCCTGAAGGGAAGACCCAGGATTTTTTTTCTTTTGCTCGGTGTCACTTTATCTCTTTATTCCACAAAACACCTCTTACATTGCTTGATATCTACCTAGCAAGTGCTCAACATATATTAAAATGCAATTTAAATTGATGAATTAAGTATTTATTCATGCATTCCATCAATATTTACTGAGTGCCTATTATGAGCCAGGCACCAGAGATACAAACAGATAAAAATCCCTGCCTTTGTGAAGCTTACATTCTACTGGGGGACACAACGAAAACCATAATAAATAAGTTATATATGTAGTATGTTTAAAGATGATAAGTGCTAAGGAAAAACACAAAGCTGGAATTGTATATGAACATCTGTTTGAGTGATTTGTATGCAGATTAAAGTTCGAGAAGCTGTGCTCTAAATTAAGCAATATTCTCAATAGGGATTCTCTTCAGAACAGTGAATAGAGGTACACGTCAGATTCCAAACCAGCTCTTTTTGGGAAGCAGGGAGATTCCCAGGCCAGTTTTTTGGATGTTCAGAGCCAAATGCTAACAACACACAGGTACGAATTCCATTCACAGTAGAATCAAAGTATTTCCTAAGAATTTTTCCTCTTTTTAGACAAGGGCATGTGTGTATTGTTGATGCTTGAACAACACCAGTTTGAATTGCAAGGGTTCACTTATATGTGGATTTTTTTTTTTCACTAAGTATACAGTCGGCCTTCTACATCCTTGGGTTTCCAATTGACAGATTCAACTAGCCGCTGATGGAAAGGAGTATTTTTGATCTGCAACTGAGACTTTGACAGATGCAGAAGGCTGACTGTATGCATTGTTCTATGCCATTTTATATAAGGGACTTAAGCGTTATTGGGTTTTGGTATCCATGGGAATCCTGGAGCCAATCCTGGTAGAGTCAAGTAATACACAGATTTTTCGATTATGATGTGTGGAGGGGCACCCTTAACCCTTGTGTTTTGTTGGTTAAGGGTCAACTATATATGTTGTGTGTGTATGTTTATGTGTATTAATATGTTATCAGAGGAAGGAAACTAACCTTTTTTTAAAGCACTCGTGTTAGGCATTGTGCTACTATAGCAGTATTAAATCTTAGATCCCAAAAAAGGTATATCAGAAAGATTACATTTGTATTTAATCAAATTAAATTTGTTTCTACCCTCAAAAAATATATATATTACTTTTTTAATCAGGAGGAAAATTAATTTTTAAATTTTTATGCCCTGTATTGCCCAGTCATCATTGAGCCTCTCTCCCTGTATCAGACACCTGCAGCCCCACTTCATATCCTCTAAGCCTCAACTCAGGTTCTGGCCATGCCTGCCAGAAACATGGCTGCCAGAAACAGGTCCCTGTAGGCTTCCTCCCTCTTTGTACTGACAAACCCTCACCTCGAGCCTGTGCCTTATTTCACTTCCTGCCTCCGGCTTCTCTGATTTCTTTCTGTAAGAGCCCATAGGTGCCTGCTTAGCACTTTCATAGGTGCAAACCAGAGAGGTTAATGTCCCAACCAATGGGAGACAGGAGCAGATAAATAAATAGTTCTCTCTCTTGTTCCTAGTCCCTTTGGAGGACAATTTTGATTTCAGCCCATGCCAGTAACCAACCTGATAATGCAACCTTGTACTGACTTTCCATCATTCCCTGTGCTTTACTCCTGCTTTGTGAGATTTCTTCCCAAATTAATTATCCACACTTAAGTCTTTGTCTCCAGCTGTGATTTCAAGGAAGTACAGGCAAAAACGTACTCTCATCCAATTGAGTTACATAAAGGTCTAATGGATCTTATAAAGAGCAAAATAAATGGAGAAATCTCTCCAGGCTTTGCTCTACACTTTGGGCCACCATTTAAGATGTTCATTACCCAAGCCCAAGTAGTCCCTTGGAAGTATACGGTTACCATACCACTTTCTTTTGGACACAGTAATATTTACCAGGGCGAGGCCCCCAGTATTAACATGCAGTCTCACCTGTACACCACATATCTAGGGAGATCTAGCCACCAGAAGAACAGTAGTTCCCCATCCTCATGGAACATCCTTCATACCCCATAAACTTGGGGATAATATCCACTTTCTTTTTGTTCCTATTTCTTTCCCTGTAAGGGCACCCAACCCCGCCCCACCCCCATACCTAAAACAATCTCCTTGGTGTTTAAGCTTTCACAAAACACAGGAAAAATGCTTGTCTACAAACAACTGCTTTCTTTCTTTTAAATAACTCCCAAAGAAAGGGTACACAAAAGATCTTCTTGGAAATGGGGAAGAGGAAAAATAACAACAACAAAAAAATCCCACATGAATTAATTTAAAAAAAAAAAAGATTTTCTACATCTACATTTTATCTCATTTGGATGTCACAATGACCCAGGGAAATAGGTCTTATTATTCCCCATTTCAAATGAGCAAACTCTGGCTTGAAGAAGTTTAGTAACTCTTTAAAAGTCTTATAACTCCTAAGGGATAAAACTCAAATTTGAATCCAGACCTGTCTATATCTTAAGCCCTTTCCACTATTAATACTGTAGAATCAGTATGGATAGTTTTATTTTGATTCTTGGCCTTCAATCCTCAATTTCTGTTTCATTTATCAAGAAGAGTCTTACTTATTCAATGGCATTCTATTTGTCATTGGTATCTCCCCATCTGTTTTGTTCCATAGAATTAATCTTCACAGGAAGCCTGCATTGGTTAGAAATATTTTAAGAAATTAACTGGTGCTGCTTTAGATTTATCATGACATATAAATAGAAGGAGGAAAGCACTTAGATTCTGGGCCAGCCAGGGAATTTCTGTGCTTGCCACTCATCACAGGTGCCAAAACAGCTATTTAACTTCTCTGAGCCTAGAATTGTCAGTAAATGACTTATAATGATTTTAATCTATAAGGATTTTTATTGTTCTTTAAGAGTACTCATGGGTCTAGCCATTATTCTATCACTTTCTATAAAATTTTCATTAATTTTGTTGATACATTATTTTCTTCATTTAAAAAATGCATAGGTAAAGACCAAGTAAATGCCATAAACTTAGAATATTGCACTAAATTGCCATGTAAATTAACATCTTTAAAATAAGTGAGAAATCTAAGAAATTTTACAGGAAAACAAAACTCATATTTTTATACAAAGTGTATGTAGTCTACACATATTGTATGCACTATTTTTTCCACATAAACATTTCAACATGTCTTAAAATATCATGGTGTATTCAATAATTATCTCAGCCATTGTTGGGCTATTTTCAATTTTTTCGATACCCTAATATACATCTATTGTGAAAAACATACACCTCATTTTTGTCTTCTTTTGTATCATCTATGTAGGATCTATTGCCCAAAGTGGACTTGCCGCATCAAAGACTTGTAACCACCATTCTCAATTCTCAGCTAAGTCATCAGGGGCCACTAGCAATATATTTATTTTCCAACAGTCTACCAATGCTGTGTTGTTGTTGTGATTTATCTTAGATAGTTATATAGAGCTGTGCGTATGCCTTTAATTTGCTTTGCTTTAATTACTACCAAAATTGAGAATTTTTTCATGCAGCAACTTACAGTCTATATTTCTTTACTGGTAAATCATCTGCTCTGGCCATTTGTCAATTAAGATATAAATCTTTTTACTTTTGAGTCTTTGAATTTTCAAATAATTTCACTGTCACTGTGTAGTCATATTCTATAAATTATCCTAAAAGAGTTTTATTGGCATTGATTTTATATATTTGTATAAATACATTTGCATAAATTAGCATGTAAAAGATAATGATATTTACATGTTTTAAAATATAGTTTTTTGTTAAACTAACTTTCTAATCCTTAGTTTTATTTCTATTTTTTCTCTTTTCAAAATTAATTGAATTTATGAGTTTGGGCAGAATCCTGGCAGGAAGCAGAAAACATTTAGAAAGTGTTATTGGAGAGTATGTACTGACTGAATGGATTATTTACAGAAATGCAGACAAGGTTAACAAAGCACAGGGACTAGAAACAATTATTCAAGTTTACCATCTTTAGGCCTAAAAAACGATATGAGGGAGAATGAGCCTAGAGAGAGTTTGTAGCACGGAAGAAGCCCCCTCCCTACCCTCACCATAAGAACGGTAACTGTAGAATGCAGTCAACACCAAAACCACAAGGCGGGGACAGAACAGGGTGGAGAGATGGGGACTAAATGCCCTAGCCCCACTTCCCAGTTTCTTGCTGATGCCTCTCATTGGCCAATCCAACCAGAAGCCAGTCAGCAAAGGAGCCTGAGTGACGCAGTTTATAGATGTCAGACTCTTGGGCTACAGAAAAGGGCAGAGAAGGTCAGGAGAGAGAAAGGCAATGGAGAACGACCAGCACATACTGATACTCATGGCCACTCATGTTTCTGCATATCTCATTGTTATTATTACCTCTTTCTGGTAATGTAATTTCCTCAACTGACCTAAAGAGTCAGGGTTACTTCTCACACCAGCTGAAGATGCAAATAAAAATGTTTTAATATCTTCCAAGATGATTTTACCAAATAAATTACTCAATGGGACAAATTCTTTTTATAATTTATATTTTGTCTATTACCCAAGAAACTGTCTAAAACATGATCTCTAATTAATCAGATATATTTTTATTTTGTAACCCTAATATTATTATTTGTAGTAATATAAAAGAAACACTTTTTAAAGTGTTTTATCTTTATAAGATAGTTTAATACGTCTGCTTTGTCTTTTTTCTTACAATTACAGCTAATATAATTTATAATTGGTTGTTCAGAGTAGGGCCCAATCTGATTCAGACTTTGGTTCTTTCCTTATTCTCCACCACCTGTGTCCCTGAGCATTGCTTCTATGTGTTCTCTTTTATTTGTTATGAGAATTAAATCAGTTAACACTTGCAAGTACTATGAAACATTCTCAACCATCGGGAAAAGAAGGCAGTTGAGTACCCACATAGTAAGTTTTCTGTTCCTTCCAATCATTATATTTTTATTCATCTTTGGGTATTCCGAATTATTGCCATGCATTCTTAAAGATGGTAACAGTGTTTTACTATTATATTTCTCATACAGCTGCAGGTAATAGATAATATGCTGGGAAATACACAAAACCACAGTTTAGAAATGGCTGGTCTTCTTGGTATGAACTAAGGAATTCCAGACTAGATCAATTTCATGAAGGTAAATTTCATTCTTTCTGTTTTATTCACTATTATTTTCCTAATGCCCTAGCACAGTGCCTGGCACATAGTAGTAGGTATTCAATAAATATTTGTTGAATAAATGAATGAAGTGAAAGGCTTAAAGAGAAAACAATTTCATATGAAAAAAAGCTTGAAAATATTAGCAATTAGAACATCGTATTCATATAAAAATTTTAAGTGAAAACATAAGCTGATTCAGGTTGCAGTCCCAGATGTCAGAAATAACTTTCTCCTCAGCTATTTTTTAAGAGAAGGTCTGGATGATTTGGAAAGGTTGAGATATTCTAAATCAATAAGTATACAATGAGAAGAAATTAGGAAATTTATTTTTAGTTTTATCTAACCCAGTATTTACATTTTCAATGCACAGTGTGTATAGATTGTAAAAAGTTCTTAATTATTCTCAAATTTCACATATGCGTATAAACCTTAAGTAGGTTACTGCTGGTGTCTCTGCAAAGATGGAAGAGAATGAGTTTTTGAGTGTTGCAAAAGAGAAGAAACTACTCCCACTGAGAGGAAGGGCCACGGCTGGGTGATCCAGACTAGAAAAGGAAAAACATGAAAGATTAATCCCTTTTTTGTCCCTTTTCTATCCTCCAATCTCTAGTGGCTCCTATTGGTGAACCTACCAGGGACCCAGCTATGAAAAGAGAAACTTTGTTTCCGGAGCCTAATTTCAACATCAGAGAACAAATTATAGGATGTATGGATGTGGAGCTGAAAGCCAACAGGTAAGTGATACCTGTGGTTTATCCCACTTTTAATAATATTAAGATTAATTAGTAATTTCAGGTGGTTTACACCTAATCCCTCTATTAAATGTTTCATTTAATAGTTTCAGCATTTGTTGTTTAGCGTTACCTAGATTTGTTATTTTATTTGGCATTAATGACACAGTAATTTTCTGATTTTAACATTCTTTGTGAACTTATGAGGTGGAATTATAAAGAAGAATATACCCTCATCAACTATCTAGTTATCCTGAAATACAGATTGTACAGACAAGACAAGAAAAAATCTTTATTATTTCTCTTTATCAATTTTCAAAGTTGGTGACCTAGCAACCACCAAAGATGATTAATGAATTAGTAGCTTTTGTTGATATTAAAAACTCATCACTTTTGTTTTTATATTTGATGTTTTTTAAGCCCCTGAAGGCATTATTCTTTTTGATATTCAGATTGTCCCACTTTAGGCCAGTGGGAGGCTTCGTGATATTTTTTGCTTTCTGTATTTTTATTTATTTTGGATTATTTTTGTAAAAATGTCAAATATGTCCAATTTAATTCTATCCCCCTCATTTGACTCTAAATCTTTCAGATCTTGGAAGAAATTTGCAATTTATTTTGTATTTTCCCCACTGAGTAAGTTGCTAATAAACACTTGTATTGTCTGGTATTGAGCCAATTTATGGAAACTTTCTTAAATGACCTCTTAACAGTTCAGTTTTAAAAGCCAATTTTAATTACAAAATTTAATAAAGTTGTTTAACTCTAACCAATTCCGCAAGTCCAGTCTTGAAATCTTGGGCATTATGTATGCTTCTTAGGGGGGGAAAAAAGAAAGGAAATAATGAAAAAAGTAAATATAACAGAATATGAAATCTGAAGCACCTTAAGATTTTAAATCCGTGTACATTTTTCTAAAATAAAATATCATAAATAATTTTCCTAAAATGGATTCATTTTAGCTCCTACTGTTGAAATGATGACTATCCATATTGCATGTGGGAACAAATAGAGAACAAAATATGGATTCTAGGACTCATCTTCTTAGGGAAGCCTCTTTTTTCCTCCAGAAAGAGTTAGTCTTTTGTTCTGCAGTGACACTGTTCTTTATTCATATATAGGTAATTCACAACACATCCAACCAGATGCCCAGGCCGAAACTTGGAGAGATTTTCTAGGCTTTTCTTTCCATCCAAGTGCTATTGATATGACTTCTTAAAACTTCTTCAGTCCTTGCCTTCTTTTCTTTCCCTCCACCACTGCTATAGTTCAGACTTTCAGCTTAATTAAACTAGGTTGTTGTCCGCCCATATGCCTCCAGTCTTCACACTTCAGTTTTTACACTATTATCAAAGTAATCTTTCTAAAAATTCATTATTTCACAGCCCTTGATAAAATCTTTACACAGCTCCTCATTGCCAAATTTCTTAACATGAAATATTAATGATCTGGCCTCTATTTAACTTTTTGTCTTCCTCCTTCCTGTCATCTCCAGATCCCCTCAAGTCCCTTGCCCAATGCTCCAGCAGTTCTAAAATACTGGCGGAACTCTCACCACACTAGATTCTAAGGCCTCTCTGCATTTGAACAAAATTCTTTCCTCTATTTAGAACAACCTTCTTCTCTTTTTCAAATAGATAATGGAGATTCATCGAAAGTCAGCCCTGATACTATCCGCTCTGAGAAGCCTCACCTGATCTCCCCCACACCCAAAGTAGATTAGCTGCCTCCACAACCCCATAGCATGCGTACCACCTCCACAGTGATCCCTACACTCTGTGACATTTATTGTCTCTCATGAATATCCTCATGTATTTTGCCTTTACACCCAGCACCCAACACCATGCTTTAGTACATCCTCAATGAATGTTTGCTGAGAGGACAAATGAATTATTGGATAATAACCCAGCATTTCCAAACATTTTTTCAAAGTGGTTGTACCAACTTACTTATACTACCATCAAAATATAACTGAGTTCTGTTGTTCCACATCCTCATCAACTCTTGATATTGTCAGATTTTTAAACCTAAAACATTGTAGTGGGTCTGTCTGTGTTGGTATCTCACTGTAGTTTTCAATAAGTCTTTAATATGCTAATAGTATAGTGCTAAGAGAAGACTTTCCCCTTATATATACTAACATTTCATGCAACAGCAAATGCAAAGGCCCTGCAGTTAGAACTTTTCAAGGAACAATAAGAAAAGCAGTGAGTCTGGAGGAAGATGAGCTGTAAAAATCTTGGAATCAGAACCAGAATTGATCTCACCAATGGTTCTCAGATTTTGGAATTTATACGAAAACCTACTGAGCTGGTTAAAATTGAACACTCTTGGGTTGCATTCCCCAGAAATTCTGATTTAGTAATTCAGAGCTTGGCACCTAACATCTATATTTAAAAATATATCTCAAATGATTCTGATGCAGTTGGTTTTCAGTTCAAAGAATGATAAACACTATTACAGAGTAAGGTTTCGTCTTGAAGGAACATAGTATTGCATATTACAATGCAGTTTATGAGACTGAGTATTTTGTCTATCATCTGTTTTATGTAAAGCTGTGATTTTTTATCTTCGTGGGCATATACAGCAGCATTTTACAAAATTAAAATTAAGCCCACTTGGAGAAGTTTAAGACAGACTTTGTAATAGGTGAATGCCTCTGATCATGTTGCAAAACCAAGTAATCATGGAGAAATACTGTGGAGAAAGCATCATTAGCGCTGCTTTCAGAAGAGGTAAATTTGAGACTTGGCTGTGTCTTCTTAGGCAAATCCCTTAAGGTTCCTGAGTTTCCATTTCTCATCTAAATTTATATGTATTCTACCAACCTTGAAAATCTGTATAAGGGTCAGAGTGACAGAGTGGCAAAGTAATAATATAAAATTAAGATCCAGTCATTATTAGAGGTATGATCATTGTTTTTGATCAACGAACCTGCCTGAATTAAAGAAATAATATTTAGCCTCAGAGGCATTTGTTTTTGGAATAATCTCAGCATCTCCCTACTAAAAGAGAAACTGTAAAAGCATTTTACTGTTTAGGTAACGTGTAAGAAAAACCCTGAGTGACAAAAGAAAAACCTTGAGTGATCAAGGCTACAAAATTAATTTAGAGGTAAGACCAGGAGTCAAGTCTTCTGATTACTAGCCTGGGTCACTTACTATCATAATTTACTCAGTTGTCTTTCTCATTCTTTATTATAATCCACAGGCCAGATGATTCTGAGCACCAATGCTCTACTGCATTAGGTGTGGTAGTGGGGTGGTAATAATTATCCTTATCTTTTATTGCATTTGTTTGATGAACATCTTTACGGAGGTCTTATTTATATACAATTCACCAATCTAAATTGTACAATTCAGTGGTTTTTTAGTATAATCACAGAAGTGTGCAACCATCACCACAATCAATTTTCATCTTCATCGCCCAAAAAGAAACCCCATAACAGTGGTCATTCTCCATTGTCCCCTGCCCCCAGCTTCTGGCAACCACTAACCTTTCTATATAGATTTTCCTAGTCAAGACTTTTCACATGAATGGAAGTGAATACAAAATTCACATGAATACAATATGTGGCCTTTTGTGATCGGCTTCTTTCACTTAGCCGGTTTTTAAGAAGTACTTATTGTTTTAAGATTGTCGGGTAACAATAGGGATAGTTTAAAAATAAGGAGGAAAAAAAATCACCCATAATCCCATTCTAATACAATCAATAGCATAATTTTTTCCTCCCCCGGCCCCGCCCCCCACACACAGATGCATTTTTATCTGATTAGAAAACAGATAAAACTGGAGGCTGCCCCTCGCCCAATCCTGCTCCTATCTATCTCCGCCAGCCAACAGGCCACCTTCAGCCAGAGCGCCCAGGCAGGAGAGGGAGAAGTGGCCCCGCCCATCCCTTCCCGGCGCCTGGCTGGCGTCACTGCTTTGAGCCGCAGACCCCTCCTCCCTTCTCGTTGCCGCTGCTTTGACAGAGCGCAATGGCAGCGGCCGGGTCTGCAGGCGTACCGGCTACGGTGTCGGGAAAGCAAGAGTTTTACCAGCTTCTGAAGAACCTGATCAATCCAAGCTGTATGATGCGGAGGCAAGCAGAGGAAATCTATGAAAATATCCCAGGTCTGTGTAAGACTACATTCCTCTTAGATGCCGTCAGAAATAGAAGAGCAGGTTATGAGGTGAGACAAATGGCTGCCGCATTGCTACGACGGCTTTTGTCCTCTGGGTTTGAGGAAGTCTATCCAAATCTGCCTTCTGATGTTCAGAGGGACGTCAAGATTGAACTGATACTGGCTGTTAAGTTAGAAACACATGCTAGTATGAGGAAAAAACTTTGTGATATTTTTGCCGTGCTGGCCAGGAATTTGATAGATGAGGATGGCACTAACCACTGGCCTGAAGGTCTGAAGTTCCTTATTGATTCAATCTACTCTAAAAATGTGGTTCTGTGGGAAGTTGCACTTCATGTATTCTGGCACTTTCCTGGGATTTTTGGGAACCAAGAACGGCACGATTTGGATATCATCAAACGGTTGTTGGACCAGTGTATTCAAGATCAAGAACACCCAGCAATCAGGACCTTATCCGCTAGAGCTGCAGCTGCATTTGTACTTGCCAATGAGAATAATATTGCTCTTTTCAAAGACTTTGCAGACTTGCTTCCTGGAATCTTACAGGCTGTGAATGACTCATGCTACCAGGATGATGATTCAGTGCTAGAGTCCCTTGTTGAGATTGCAGATACTGTACCTAAATACTTGGGTCCTTATTTAGAAGATACTCTGCAGTTGAGTCTAAAGTTATGTGGAGACTCTAGACTTAGTAATCTGCAACGCCAGTTGGCCCTTGAAGTGATAGTGACCTTGTCTGAAACTGCAACCCCAATGTTGAAAAAACATACAAATATTATTGCACAAGCAGTTCCTCATATATTAGCAATGATGGTTGATCTACAAGATGATGAGGACTGGGTAAATGCTGATGAAATGGAGGAAGATGATTTTGACAGCAATGCAGTTGCTGCTGAGAGTGCATTAGACAGACTGGCTTGTGGGCTTGGTGGAAAACTTGTTTTACCAATCACTAAGGAGCATATCATGCAGATGCTTCAGAGCCCTGACTGGAAATATCGACATGCTGGATTAATGGCCTTATCTGCCATTGGAGAAGGATGCCATCAGCAAATGGAACCAATTCTAGATGAAACAGTTAACTCTGTTTTGCTTTTTCTTCAGGATCCTCATCCAAGGGTGAGGGGTGCAGCCTGTACTACACTTGGACAAATGGCTACAGATTTTGCACCTAACTTCCAAAAGAAATTCCATGAAACGGTGATTGCAGCTCTGTTGCGTACCATGGAAAATCAAGGTAATCAGCGTGTGCAATCACATGCAGCTTCTGCACTAGTTATTTTTATTGAAGACTGCCCCAAATCATTGCTAGTTCTATATTTGGATAGTATGGTGAGAAATCTACATTCCATCTTGGTGATCAAACTTCAAGAGTTGATTCGGAATGGAACTAAGTTGGCCTTGGAACAGCTTGTGACAACCATTGCCTCAGTTGCAGATACAATAGAAGAAAAATTTGTTCCATATTATGATATATTTATGCCCTCACTAAAGCACATTGTTGAGCTTGCCATTCAAAAGGAACTCAAGCTTCTGAAAGGAAAAACTATTGAGTGCATTAGCCATGTTGGTCTTGCTGTTGGGAAGGAAAAATTTATGCAAGATGCATCAAATGTGATGCAGCTATTGTTGAAGACACAATCAGACTTAAATAATATGGAAGATGATGACCCTCAGACCTCTTACATGGTTTCAGCTTGGGCTAGAATGTGTAAAATTCTTGGAAATGATTTTCAACAGTACCTTCCACTGGTTATCGAGCCTCTTATTAAGACTGCTTCTGCTAAACCTGATGTTGCTCTCTTAGACACACAAGATGTGGAGAATATGAGTGATGATGATGGCTGGCAATTTGTAAACCTTGGAGACCAGCAAAGTTTTGGAATTAAAACTTCAGGACTTGAAGCAAAAGCAACAGCTTGCCAGATGTTGGTATATTATGCTAAGGAATTAAGAGAAGGATTTGTGGAATATACAGAACAAGTCGTGAAGCTAATGGTTCCTTTACTGAAATTTTATTTCCATGACAATGTTCGAGTGGCAGCAGCTGAGTCCATGCCCTTTCTCCTGGAATGTGCAAGAATTCGTGGCCCAGAGTATCTTGCACAGATGTGGCAGTTCATATGTGATCCCTTAATCAAGGCTATTGGGACTGAACCTGATACAGATGTACTCTCAGAAATAATGAATTCTTTTGCAAAGTCCATTGAAGTAATGGGAGATGGGTGCCTTAATGATGAGCACTTGGAAGAACTAGGAGAAATATTGAAAGCAAAACTTGAAGGGCACTTCAAAAATCAAGAATTGAGACAAGTTAAAAGACAGGAAGAAAACTATGACCAACAGGTTGAAATGTCTCTGCAAGATGAGGATGAATGTGATGTTTACATTTTGACCAAAGTATCAGATATTTTGCACTCGTTATTTAGTACTTACAAGGAAAAGATTTTACCGTGGTTTGAGCAGCTACTTCCTTTAATTGTAAATCTAATTTGTTCTAGTAGGCCATGGCCAGACAGACAATGGGGATTATGCATATTTGATGATATCATAGAGCACTGTAGTCCAACCTCATTTAAATATGTAGAATATTTTCGGTGGCCGATGCTACTAAATATGCGGGATAACAACCCTGAAGTCAGGCAAGCTGCTGCTTATGGCCTGGGTGTTATGGCGCAATTTGGTGGAGATGATTATCGTTCTTTATGTTCAGAAGCTGTTCCACTGCTGGTAAAAGTTATCAAGTGTGCAAATTCCAAAACCAAAAAAAATGTCATTGCTACAGAGAACTGTATCTCAGCAGTAGGCAAGATTTTGAGGTTTAAGCCTAACTGTGTAAATGTAGATGAAGTTCTTCCACACTGGTTGTCATGGCTTCCACTACATGAGGATAAAGAGGAAGCTATTCAGACTTTGAGTTTTCTTTGTGATTTAATTGAAAGTAACCACCCAGTTGTACTTGGTCCAAATAATTCCAATCTTCCGAAAATAATCAGTATAATTGCAGAAGGAAAAATTAATGAGACTATTAATTATGAAGATCCTTGTGCCAAACGTCTAGCTAATGTTGTGCGTCAGGTACAGACTTCTGAAGAATTATGGTTGGAATGCCTATCCCAACTTGATGATGAGCATCAGGAAGCCTTACAGGAGTTGCTGAATTTTGCTTGAAGCACTTTAATGCCACTTGAATATCATTTACCATTCGAGATTATCATCTACCATACCAAAATAACTCTAAATAAGTGTCATGAAAGGATTCCACTATAATTGAAAACTTCTCTCCCTGCTAAGCAGTTTGTATTCCTTCTCCATGTTTCTCCAGGATTAGTTAGTGTTACAGCCATCTGTTCACCTTGCATGTTTTATCTCTTAAACACATACCTGGATGATAACTTGTCCTTTTGTTGTCTTAGAATGTTTGTCACCATTCCCCTAGTTGACATGAAGTATATAAATTGTTGCTACTTGTCTGAATTATTGGTGCTGGGCAAGCAGTATGCTTGGTGTCAAGAAATCATGCTACCGATCAGAAGATGTTAAGAGCTCACAAAATTAGGATAGGAGAACTTGAGGACAAACATCTTTGGAATTATGGTTGAAGAATATAGTGGCAGGCTATTCCTTCTTGAAAATACTCCTGGTTCTCATGGTAATTGGGAATTTTGAGAGATCGTCGTGGATGTGGGGAGTTGTCTCTATGCTATATATGAACTTTTTCATAATGCCCTCTTGAGAACTGGGTGAGACATATCCATATTCTAGTTCCAAAGGTGTCCAACTGAGAGTTATGAGAACTTTATCATCTCCTTAGCCAGACTGGTCTTCATTTGTTAAGTTATCCAGGACTCTAGGCACCATAGTTACTGAAAAGGGTGCCCTGGTACATTTAACATTGGTAGCATTTAATATATTGTATAACAGTATTTGACAAATAGTAATCAATATTTGTGGGAGCCAATCAATGTTATGTGTTTGAGCAAAATATTGTACATATATATGCTATTTTTCTCCTGCAAAGCAGCTCGAGAAGTCCTGATTCAAAATGGGGCTTAAATAGATTTTATTTTGAAGAGGTTCTTAATAGATTCTGTAGTAGCACTAAAGAGTATTGTGAAAATGAAAAGGAAGCAAAATTAATTTTATCTTTGAACATGAAAAAACAGCTTTGAGGTCAGTCATTTAGCATTAGGTGTATATTATAAGAAAACAGTTCTATAAGTCTAGGGTTACTTATGTTAACTGGGATGTGAGTCTTTAATGTCGAGCTTTTGTAGGGTAGGAAAAAAGCATTCTATTCAGCAGATCCTTTATCCATAATTTAAGACCAGCTGTCATGATTTCCTGGCGCTTTTGTGAGTACTGTGTATATAAAGTATTTATCAAATATTTAAGACCTAGTAAGTGCTTAATAAATGATAGCCAGTATTGCTGCTGTTGTTCATACTTCTGTGTTCTTTATTTATGGTTTGGAATTCCTCTGACATTAGAATTTCCCTGATTCACCTACCAGTTCAGATAAGTAGGCCAACTAGGCCATTGTGGTCAGAGATATGGAGGTGAGATTTTAGACATGCCATTCCTGTCCATTCCCTACAATTATTTATTGAGGGCAGGATATAAATACAGTATAGTTACAATTTTAAGTTTAAGATAAAAAAAAAGTATAGATGAATAAATAGAAAAATCTCACCACAAAGTATTAATAGAGATTTTCTCTGAGTAGTGGGATTAAATGGCAATTTTTCTTGAAACTCACTACTCTATATTTTCTAATTTACCTACAACATATTTCTTATATATTTTTTTAAGTTCAAGTACCGGATCACAATCACCTTGGCTTCTCCATGACCTATAGCTGACATTTATTCAACTCACCTGTATCTCTATCTTAATATCCCTAATTAAGAAGGCCTTAATCAACATTTCTAGCAAATTCTTATACTCTTGTGCATTCAGAATTGGAAATTCTACCAGGTGACTTGGAATTAAGCCCTTGGAGAATTTTGAAGTATGACATCTAGACTTGAAATTTGGCAAATTACTTTCTTAACCTAAGCATCAGTTTCTCCATCTGTCAAATGAGTGTAACACCTAGCTTATGTGAAAGTTAAAGGAGATAATGAATATACAGTGCATAGTGGTACAGGGTTCAACAAATGCAAGGAAATGTTATCTGGGAGTCCTGAAATAGGGTTGGTGGCTAATGAGAAGGGCTATTTTCTGGTGTAGGGTGAGTCCAGATTCTTGGGCTTTATCAAAGGAAATGAGTGGTGTAGTCAAACACATTTTTAGTTGCTCATTGCTGAAGTAGGGCTGGTCCCTGCCTTTGTTCTTGTGAGATGAGGTAATTCTATGGGGTCAGATGAGGGAATGCTGTATATGCCTAATAAATTAGAAATGTCTTTAAAGGTCCACATTAATGAGAAACAATCTCAAGTCAGATGATCCTGACCATTTAGTTGTATGGCTTTTACTTTAAAAAATGCTTGATTTCTAGAATTTTGTTTTTGTGTTTTAAGTAATTCCAGGTTACGAGCAAGAGCATTCTAAGTAGTATGTGCATCTTTCAAATAGAACATGAGAAAATGCTTTAAAGAACCATTAGTTCCTTTATCCTCACTTACTTTGTAATACCTAAATTAATGTGAATGATGAGTCCACTCTTTAGACATTACCTAAACAGTAATTTTTAAATGTGTAGTGAGATTGTAAGGCTATATTATTTAATGCTGTATAGCTTAGACTTGAAATATTTGAAGACTTTTTAATGCCAAAGATATTTGTTTTAAATGAGGTTCCACTCTCTTCCTTTATTCTTAGATCTCAAGAATCAAGAATGTGGAAATGTTTTTTCATTTAAACGGAAAACAGGAGTTTCCAAAATAGGAATTGATGCTAAGAACTGGAGACAGGAGTTTCAGAAATTCGAGTTCTACAAATCATCTTTTTCTCTTGCATGTGGACGGTTCAGTTGGTTGAGTTCTTGAACCTCCTCTTTACACTTTTCAAATTTCTAGCTTTACGTTAAAAAATGGGCAGTGCCAAGGGGAAGGTTGTGTGCAAAGAAAAATGTAAATTCTGTAACAGAAAAGGATTTACATTTTGTGCCTTCTCACTTTTCATTTGCCATTAACACAGGTTACTTAACAAGCTCTTTCTGGATGCATTTTAGTTTTTAGGGCTAGTAAGGGTTTTGCAAAAGATCCTCCGGCAGCACTTTTTTTAAAGGTCCACCTCGGCCTCTCTAGAGGTGGCGAATAAAGCCGCGCAGGCGCCTTGCTATCCTCTCCACTCCGCCTTTACAGTCGTCTACAAGCTGATGACATCATTGGTCCGCGCAACCTACCAGGCCTTGGGACCTGTAGCTGAGCCCAAGCCCTTGCTTTCGCGTAGCCGGGCGGGAGGTGAAGGGGGCGGGATTATTCTAATACGCATGCGCACCGTGGATGGCTACGGTGCCTCTTTCTTTGCCTATTTCCACAGCTCGCCCCAGTCGGGCGGGGCGGGGGGAGCCTGAGTGCCCTCCCCCTTCTCTCTGCCCCTCCCATCCTCCCACACCCCCCCGCCCAGCGGGGCCTCTAACTGACAGTTGTCGCCGGGCCGGGTCCGCGCGCCGCCTCCTCCTGCCTGGGTACCCCGCAGGTAGAGGGGTGGGAGGGGGGGTTGTGAGGGAGAAGAGGAGGAGGAGCCCGAGCCGCCGCGGCCCAGTGCTGCGGCCCCCTCCAGGGAGGCGAGAGAGGAACCCCCCGCTTCCTCCTCGCCCCCTCCCA
>NW_006441071.1:11830378-11830609 GCF_000325575.1 Pteropus alecto
TCGAGACCCCCGCGCACACCAAACCAAGCCGGCGGCTGAGGAGAGCGAGGGCCGATGCGACTGAGACCGCGCGGCGCGGCCGAGCCCTGAGGAAGCGGCCCGCGCTCACGGGTCCCCCGGCGCCTCGAGCGGCCTCTCCGCACCGCCCAACCTGGGCCTGCTGGGGGCATGAGCGTGCCCGAGACGCCGGGGGAGATGGAGCCGGCCGGGGAGGAGGAGCGGCCGCCACCG
>NW_006441071.1:11830637-11850551 GCF_000325575.1 Pteropus alecto
GCCCGGGCCTGGGCCGGCCCGAGGGAGGAGTGCCTCCTCGCGGGAGTATGCGGAAGACCAAGAGGAGGAGGCAGAGGAGGCGATGGTGGTCGGGGGCGGTGGCTGCAAGGAGCAGGAGCTGACCTACGAACTGCAACAGGGCTACCGCATCCTGGGCGAGTTCCTGCAGGAGAAGCACCGGGGCCTCACCGCCCCCTTCCTGCAGCCCTTGGGGGGCGTTGCCACCTGGGAGGAGGAGGCGGCCGAGGGGCCGCGCAGTGGGGGACGGGGGAGTCGCTCCCTCCCGCAGCAGCCTGGGCAGGGCATGTGTCTGCTGAAGATGGAGGAGAAGTTCACTAGCGGTCAGTACGGGGGCATCACCGAGTTCGTGGCGGACTTCAGGTCGATGCTGGAGACGTGCTACCGTCTGCATGGAGTGGACCATTGGATCTCCAGACAAGGCCAGAAGCTGGAGATGATGCTGGAGCAAAAGTTGGCCCTTCTCTCTCGGTAAGTGAGCCCCGTCCCAGGTGGAACTGACGGACTGACACAAACACACCCTCACACGTGTCCGAAGATGGGTTGGGCCAGGGGCCTAGGGGCCTCGCTGATAGGTGCTGAGTCGGTGCGGGGGAACCCGGGGAGGAGGAGCAGCGCTGGGCGGGGGCCTGCAGGGGTGTGGTGGGTGTGAGCGAAAGAACCCAGCACCCTGATGAAAAGCTGAGAAGGAAGCCGAGGCCCGAGCGCCGAGGAGCAAGCAGGTAAAGTTTGTAGATGTAAAGTGAAATGGTGCCCGTAGGAAGAATTACAGTAGTAGGCAGAGGAAAAGTTTTAGTGAGATGGAAGTTGGACCCGCAACTTTTAGACAGTTTTAGTATGAAAGAGCCCATGGTTTTATTTCAAACCATTAAAAATAATCGTGTCATTATTACTACCCATGTCGACCATCGGAGATTGATGGAGTGTTATTAAGTAGTTAATGATTACTATGGTGTACTTCTGATCTTTTCTCTCAGCTTCATCTGAGGAGACTGAATTTTCGCAAAATTGGTAATACATTTAGATATTCTAAAATATTTATACATTTTTGTTCATATGTTTATATATATATAAAATATTTGTTTTGTTTATTCTACCAGAAATCATAAGCAATTCAGGTGGCTCTATGCTCTTGGTGTACCCCATCCATATATCTAGTCAATTATTTTTCTTTAGCAAGAGTAAATGGAAGCTGCTAAAATAAACATTAATTTATAATTACATAATTGATACAAATCAAATTAATTTCTCAAATGGCACTTTTTTAGAAACAAAGATAATTGACTGTTGTTGGAAATGGTAGTTGAATAGTAGTTTGATGCTTTACTAGCTGAAGTGAACTTGAACAGGTCATTTTACCTTTTTGGCTTCAGGTTCCTCATCTATAAAATGGGGATAATAATAGTACCTACCTCATGAGGTTGCTGTAAGTTTAGAAGAGTAAAATGTAAAGTCACCAGTGCTGGTTGCAAAGCCCAATATAAGTGTTAACCATTATATTATTGTAGTAGTTGAATAAATGAATATGTTCCTCATATTTGAAACTGGGCATTGTACTAGTGTTTTTACAGAATATCTCCTGAGAAGTTGTGTTAATTTTTTGGTCCTTGATTGTAGTTTTAAAATCTAATTTGTCACCGGCTTCTATATGCTGTTTTTAAGATAATCAGTGACTTCTTTAACTGAAAAGGAGTTAACATATTGCTTGACTCATTAGGGAAACTTTAAGGAACTTTTTGAATCCTTTCATAAAGTAGAATTATTTGGTAATAGAATATTCATAAATTTGCTTTGAAAATTACTTTTAATACTTTATTTAGTGACATACTTGTGTAGTGTATATGTTACCCTTGTTTCTACAGTGCTTTGTAGTTCTGACTGACATAAAAATCCATACACATCATTATTTTTAAGTAGTAGAGTATACTCACAATTGACCTCACAAGATTTTAGACCTGGAAGGAACCACAGAGTTCATCTGGTTCACTCACCAGTTTTACAGATGTGGAAACAGGGATTTGGAATGAGGCAAGAGAATGACTATATGCAAGTGCTGAGATGTAGCATATAGGTTTGAATAAATTATAGGTATTTTCAAAAGCATTGTGTGTATAATAAATAATTTCTTGAGTCCTACAAAAGAGCAAGGAGACCATTTCTCTTTTACATAATGGTGAATTTCTAAATGCTTAGAATCATTCCCAGTGGCTAATGGTCAGAATACCATATTTCCATGTGATTTAATAGCATCTGTACTTAGAAATTAAACATAACATGCTGCCGTTTATAAACATAATGTATTTCTTACGTTCTTAGTACAAGAGGGATAAAATTCTTGCGTTTTTAGTAGCAAAAAGTAATATGATGGTATCAAACATATAAAGTTTTGAATCCCTCACTTTTTTGTATTTGATGTATGTAAACATTTTGTAAATAATAGGTTTGCCAGACCACACTTGTTTATAGTAGGAACTCATTTGATGTACTAGCCTAAAGTCTGAGTCATTACTAAGTAAATATTTTGAGTGGGCAAAACTTTGAGAAAAAACATAGATTACAACTGTTTGGTATGCAGTTAGGATATATATGTTTTCCAAAACAATATTCTATTAGACTGTCCACATGAATATGATTTTGAGCAAATAGATGACTCAGATACCTTATTTGTAAAAGTGGTAGGTGGTATTTTAGTAATAAAAAACAACCACTGAGAAATTATCATTAAAGTTTTCTTTTGTCTTCTAGTATATATTTGTAAGATACTGCATTAACTCTTACTTTCAAGTTTACTGTAAGGAGAATTTTATAGCTACATATACTAGTGAGCCTTTTAGTGGGCAAGAAACAATACATTTGATAAAGAGGATGCCACATTATCAGTATAGAGCAGCCCCATGTCATTAGTATTTTGGACTCATTGTATAACTTGAATCTCGGTTTCGTCATCTGTATTATGAGAGTGTTAGGCTAGATTAATTTGTCGATTGTACAAATATGTGAGTATCTGCCAGTGCTAGACATTCAAGTCCATGAAATTAAAAAAATAAGTTTTCTGCCCTTAAGTGGTTTATAGTTGAGTAGGGAAACTGATACTTAAAAGAGATACTGATTCTATAATGACATGTAAACAAGGTACAAGGGGAATTTACCTAAAACTGAAGGGAAAGGGATGGCAATTGAGAGAGGAGGAGGGAGAGAGGGAAAGAGACTACAGTAGTCAAAAGGTATCATAGAGAAGTTTACACAAGAACTGATTCTTCAAGGAGTTGAATATTGCTACTGGGTTTTTTTGGAGGATTCAAAATGGGCATGCCAGAATGCTGAACTGCAGTGAATGCAGGGCATGAAGCAGCATAGCGTTTCTGGGAACTACAGGTACTTCTGTATGGCTATAGTATGGTCTCCAGAGTAGTATCTGTACCCCAGGTGGTATGCAGGATGGTCGATTGGGGTGAGGAAAGAAAATATTACAAATTAAATATGTCCTATCTTTATTTTATCCTTTTTAAATTCCTATTTTTGGTTTTCTGTGGTGTTAATAGCACTACATTTACATAATCCATAGTTTATGTGTATACTTTATTATGTAAATAAATATATATTAGTAACATATGTTTTATATATACTATAATAGAACCAGGACTAAGACTTAGATAATATATTTGTTCTTAAGTTCTATTTCAGAAGGGATCTCATTCATTTATTTTTGGCAACTGAGAGAAATACCAGTTAACATATGGAGAAAAATCTAAATGGAAAGGAATAGAAAATAATAGGTAGTTATGCACAGAGCTGTAGAAACTGTCAAATTTTTAACTTGTAAATTTTAAATGATTATTTGAAAGGTTTTAAATTTTAAAATATTTTTGAAAGCTTTAAGAATATTGCTTTATAGTCGGAAGATGGCTTTTCCTGGTTTTAATTTTAATCCCCTCCTGAGTTTGATTTTAATTTTGTCGATTTGTTTATTCTCAATATCAAAATCCAGAAATTAATTGGGAATTTTAACAAGATGCTTCTCTCTACCTAGTAGTCTAACTCCCCTCATCCCCACTGGCTTCTGTAATTCTATCTTATTTATGTAAATCTTTTAAAATTGATGACCTTTGGTAGTAGTTGGTAGTAGAATCTAGATTTGCCTCTTGTTTAGAACTATAGAATGTTAGAGCTTGATACCCCACGTAGTTCTATTTATTATAGTTGCTGTTCTTAAAAAAAATAGTCGTATTTTTTAGGGAAGGTTCAGAAAATGTTTAAAATGTTTAAGTGCAGTGATGAAAGGATGAAGGATGTGATTCATTCTCAAACTTGTTCCATTGTCAGAACACCCGGAAACTCATACTACTATTTGTAGAACACCCTGAAATATTGACATATTTAGTTGTATCACATGATTTTTCTTAGGGGGTCCAAAAGGCTTTGTAAAATTATGGAAGGAAACGCTTAATTGGAGAGATTCTATTTTGTACCTTAGTTTTTTTATCCTACAAATTGAGAGAACATAATCATTTTTCAATGGTACGTCTTGGTTCAGCTCATGAAATAACTGTGTTCCAAGGGCACATACTTTGAGGACTGCTGTGGTGAGCTTTATTATAGAACTTTTAGGGGAGTGCAGAGGAGTTATAACGACTTGGAGGGGAAGAGGGATCTGGGATTGCAAAACACTTTATTTGATTTTATTCTAGAGATTATTAATTGGGAATTTTGACAAGTGACTTGATTTTACTAGTATTTTGAGGTTTGAAAGCTGAAATGGAAGGAGAGAATGAAGAAAAGAAATCAGAAGGCTACTGAGTTAATTCTATCAAAAGTTAATGAACAGTAGGAATAAAAGAGTAGATAAAGATACAAAAAAGGTATATTCAGCAGGTAAGTAAAATGGCAAGCTGTTGGTTGGGGTATGAAGAAGAAGATGTCCAAAATGAATTTGGGCTTAGGTGATGGTGATGTTGAGGGAACATGGAGAGAAGGCATTCATTTGAAGATAGGCAGCTGAGAATTATTGAAAGTCTGTGTATGGAGCTTAGCAGAGTGCTTAGGGCTAGATTAGAGATGTTTAATTAGGAATTAACCTGCAGAAGGATGGTGGTTAAAGAAGTGGCATAAATGAGGTTGTCCAGGACAAGAGTGTAGTAAAATACAAGGGGATGAAAGGCAGAACCTTGTGTAAGGATTAAGTGTCTTCAAACTGGAGAGACAAAAGTTTAGAATATGATTAAAATGTGTATAATGTATATTAAAAGCTGAAATTCTTAATTGAGAAGCATTTAATGAAGCTGAAAATAATTTATTCTGGTATATATAAAAGATATTATTTGGAATATAATAAAGTTATAGACTTCATCATATTAGGTTTTGTTCCTATTGAGAATATTAATTTGAGAATGATTTAGATTTAATACAGTAAAAATAACCTAATAAATTCTAATGTGTTTTACTTTTTGTCTGTTTCTCATTGTATTTTTCTTTCTTTCTTTCCTTTTTTTTTTTTCTTTTGAATATTTATAAGAGTTTATTTGAGCCAAACTGACAACATATGCTGGGGAGCAAGATCTCAAATACTTTTTTTTTTTTAAGAGAGTTTTTATAAGAGTTTATTTGAACCAAACAGACATATGTTGAGAAGCAAGATCTCAATTGCTCTATTTTTATTTCTAAAAAAATAAATAAATAAAGCGGGGGGCGGAAATCATGTTTTGGAGAGAAAATTGGATCCCTTTTTTAGTTTTAGCTTTCAGATCTTCTATAGGCTATCTCCATAAAGTAAGAGGTGCCCAGAACAAAATAATAGCCATTTTAATTTCTGAGGCACTTGCATGTGATATGAATCTTTAAAATACATATTAAGTTACTTGAGGATTTTTCGTTTTTGGTTTTTAATTGGAAAGACTAATAAACCCCAGTGGTGGTATTATCTATCACCTGGCCCTTTGTATATCATCTTCCACCTGGGACCTGTGAATGTTCCAGAATCGATCATGCTTAGAAGGTTATTAAGTATATACATTTTTGAAAAAAGACTTAGGAAAACTAACTAAATGTTAATAGTGTTTGTTACTAAGTTCATTTTCTTTAACTTTATGTGTTAGATTTTCTACAATAAGCATGTTACTTTTATGGTTAAAAAAAGATTTTATTTAAAGGAAATTAGTATTTACAACTTTGAATAAACTATAGGTAAAATTTTGAGTTAAAAATATGCATCACTGAAGTTGTAAGATAGTACACTCATTAATGTTGTAACTGGGTGGTGAAACTGGGTAATTTTAGTTTTCCCTTTCATTCTTATTTTTTTCTACAATGACCATGTGTTACTGTTGTTATTTTAATACTGTTCAAAATATAAAATTACAAGTTTTGTAGGTACAGTTTTAAGGACTTGAAATAGCTAGTGCTAAGAACTCACACCAAACTTTCATATTTAAAGCATTTGAGTACAGCTATCCAAAAAAAACCTCTTCCAATAGCTTTTATATCTCTTAAAATGTATGTCTAGGAACTTTGCTTGTTCATTTCTGTGTAGATATCCAACTTCAAGATAAAAAAAGATGAGAAAACAGATCCAGATAAACCAGTTTAGGGTAAAACTGCTTATCTATAAATAAATCACTTGCTATATTTTTAAGTACTTTACTAATATTGCTCTTCTATGAGAGTTTAAGTCTTCTAAATTAGGATTAGTGAAAAATTACTGCCAGATTGTAATGCAGAAAGTGTTTGAATTGTTATTTAGCAGTAGGAGTGTTTTGGGGATCTCTTTCCAAGGGATAGCCCCCACTCTCTCAGATTCATCTCATTTACTAGACATAAGCTTTCTTTCAGATGGTAACATCTCAATTTCTAATAACTATGTTGGGTTTGCAATAGCTTTAAAGGTGAATAAATAAAGGTGAAGTTTTATTTAAATTTTACAATGTGTCCTACCCTAGTACATTGACTTTATGGCAATGGTGTACTTTCTCAGTTTTTTGAGGTTGATATCAGAAAGAAAATCCCATAAAATATGCATGCCTGTAGAATATTAGAATTATTCTCCCTATGGCATCTCTCGTTTTATGTTTTTAAACTGCTTTTCAGTTTCAGTAGTAGATTGCCTAACAAATAGTGTAAGAGACACCACAATTCTGCTAAATACACACTTCCTGGTAAATTTAGGAGCTTTTCTCATATTTGAAGAAATAAGAACGAAGTCTACTTCATTTGCACTGAAGAAGAGAAACAGACTATCTGTAAAACAACTTATATAGAAATGTTTTCCCATAGAAATAATAATAAATATCGATTGTTTCCATGTTGATCCATAAGCCCAGTTTTTAACAGTTTTTAACATCTGAAATACTAAAGTTGGAAGATAAATATATTAGGATGTAAACAGTAAATAAAATTGAAGACCTATTTTATATTTTTCTTGAGTACTCGTGCTGGTGGAAAAGCAGGTTTAAATTTGACTCCCTTCCTACAGGTAGACTCATTTCCTAGCTCTCTCACTTTCTCATCTGATGCTACCTTATTTGCTAGCCTAATATCCCTTTCACGGGTCGTTATCTATTCCTCTTAAGTTCCTTGTTTTCCTTCATAGCAGTGATTGCAACCTAACATATAATAGGATTTAATTACATACGCCTTTTTCTCCTCAGTAAAATATAAAATCTGTGAGGGCAGGGATTTTTTTCTGCTTGGTTCGTTGTGGTTCAACTTCTATAAATGTTCACTTGAAATTAAGCAGTAAGTGATTATAAGTTCTGAAAGCCATTTTCAAAGGTTTTGGGGAGCATGGGTGTTTCCCAGGTGGCCAGCGTTGGAATCGTGTTTAGAAGCATATCCCTTGGCCCTAGAATATCATGTTTAAATCTGTTAACTCAGAATCTCAGAGTCGGGGTTCGGAATCTACATTGCTAATAAATTCCCTAATTTTTATGCACAATAAAGTTTGAGGACCAATGCTTCAGCATATAGTAACATTGTTTCATGTTTGATTTCACCTTGCAGTTTAGAGTTTTCCTTTCATCGAGGTATTTTTAGCACTGCTTTTACATTTGTAAACCCTTATCAGGATTATATATTGGGTTGGAAGGAATGGAAGGCAGGAGAGAAGTGAGAAACAGACTCATACTTCTGTCTTTCTGTGGACTACAACTTGAAGACGTAACTGGTAAAGAGTGAGAGAGTCAGAAAGTGGGGTAGGTCAGGAGACATATGAAGTAGGTGTTCGAATTATTCCTCCAAAAAAGAATGCAGAGACATTGAAAGTCATGAGTTTGTCATAGAATGTTACACAAAGCAATCTATTTTTAGATTGGTGTTTACATTGTTTTAAAACTTTTTATCAGAGAATTTCTAACATAAAAACACAAAACAATATTTGAACCCTTACGTGCCCATTACCTAGTCCCCAACAATATTTATTTGTGCCTGGTTCTGCCCCATCTATTCCTCTTATATACCTCTCTGCTGTATTATTTTAAATTATTGACGACAGCTTATTTTATAAATGCCTCAGTTTGTAACTCTCATAGATAAGGATGCTCTTGTTTAAAATGTAACTACAATACCATATCACCCCTCCAAATTTGTTAATAGCAAAACTCAAGTCAGTGTTTGTATTTCTTATTGTTTAAAAAATTATAATTAAAGAAGTTTTATATTGTTTGAATCATCCAGATACATTCACATGTTGGTTCATATGTCTTAATTTATAAATTTCCCTTTTCCCTCTCCTTCAGCGCCTACCCTCCCCCGCTTCCTTTCTTGGAATGATTTTGTTGATTTGTCTAGAGTCTCCTATAGTCTTGATTTTGCTGATAACATCCCATTTTTTGTCCTCTGTATTTCCTATAAATTGGTAGTTGGTTCTAGAAGCTCTATCAAATTCAAGATCACCTTTTTTGGAGGCAGGGGGCAAGACTACCTCTTTAGATAATATTGTGTTCATCTGTCTAGGTTTGTTTTAAATCAATTATAAATTATTAGTTTTAGCACATTGGCACAATGTAATTTTGCTGAATTTGTTAAAGTGAAAGTTAATGAGTGGTGATTTTTTATAAGGTTTTTATTTTCTTTACATGTAAAACTCATCTACTGTACTTTATATGACATGTATTCTCAGTTTCTTCCTCTAGTTGTGTTTAGAACGTAAAATTAATTTCCAGAGCAAACTACTTTATTTATAATCTGAGAAAATTGATTTTAATTTAGAATCATTTTAAAGCATTATTTCTATGAGTAATCTCGAGTACGTAGAGCTAATATGTTAAATAGCATCAATATTTTTTAAAAGCCTGAAGTTAAAGACCCTGAGTCTTATTCCCATCCACTTGTATCTATTTAAATCTGTTTTTATGAGCTTACATTGTATATCAGCTGTGGACAGTACTATTTCTTGTGTTTCTAGTTTGATTTTAGGAATCAATGGAAAGAGATTCAAGGTTAGCTCTCATAGCATTATTCCACACTATATCAGGTAAAATATTAATTGCCATCATAGCTTTTTGATTGATTTTTCAGTTTTGTGTTTCTCTCTTATAGTTCAGTATGAATTCCAAGCCTTTATAAAGTTTTTAACCAGAGTTCCAACTCCCCCTCCCCCTGCTGTTCAATACAGCATGCAAAAGTGTTTGTGTGTGTGTGCCCACACATGTGCACATTTAGTTTTTCTAGAGAGAGGGTGCAAAACTTTATTAGGTCAGCAGAGTGGCACAGACCCAAAAAAGGTTAAGAATCAGGTTTAAACCACAGAATTAACAAGTATCCAATAAGTTATGATAATATTTGGTTAAAGTGGAGAAAATTCCTATTAACTAAAGGAAAAAATTAGGCCTCTGACAAAAAACAATAGAGAATCTGAGTACTTGAAGATGACTATTATATTATGCCCACGTTTACGTTGTTAGGTATTTAATGAGACTTGTTTAACTCCTATCTTTAATGGTTTTGCTCTGCATTAAGTTAGAGGAAAAATGTCTTGGAAATAGGTCTCTTGGTATTTTAGAACTCTGAAAGACTTAACATATGACTTACTATAGTGCAGATGTCCTACCTTTGTGAGTACAATGAGTTTAATTCTGGTTTTACCAGTGGCTCTTGTATTGAATTAGATATTGGCTTTCTCTAGAATTCCATTTACAGTCATTGGTCATTAACTTCATCAAATTCAGAACAATTTCAAAACATGTGGAGTGCCTTCTCTATCTAGAAGTCTCTTTTCTATATCTAGTGAAATTCCAATTATTATTTAAAGCTCAGCTCAGGTGACATCTCTTCTGTGAGGCCTGATACAGAATTAATTGCTTTTTCCTCTGTAGTCCATGGTTGTTTTGCATCTGGGTATAGCACTTAAAAAGAAAAAATTATGTTAGGGGTGTATCTGTCTCCCTATCTGTATTGTGATCTCTATGAGGACAGATAATGACACTTGATCATAGCCAAAAGGCTGAGAAGCGATCTGTGAGGACAGATGATATGTCTTATCCACCATTGTATCCCCAGGGTCTTGGGCATACATAATAATTATTTGGTAATTCTTGAATGAATGAAATAAGTGAACATATGAAAAGATCAAATGAAATATTCAGGTATATCAAGTCAAAATTCCACTTTTTTAATAAAAATCAGAGTTGTCATTGCCTTAGGAAAATTTCTTTGCACATCTCTTCCTACCTCTTCTATTCAGCATGAGGTAGGTATATTCTTCTGTTCTTATAGAATCCACCTTTCGGAGTCATGATTTGTACTGAAGTTTTTGAAAACTGTGATGTTAAAGTTATCTGTTTCCATGTCTGTTTGCCTCACTAAAGTTTAAGATTGTCATATGCATTTTTGTATCTCTTCAGAAGTGCAGAGAAGCTCAGTGATATTTGTTGAGTTGAATGCAGATACTATATCCTCCCTTAAGGGGTGGATACAGTATTTAAAAGCATAGCAGAAGATCATGTATGGTTAATATAGTAAGACTGGTATAGTTTATTTATTCAGCATATATTTACATTGCTTATTATTTGATAGGCACTGTAGAGGGGTTCAAGCATAAATATGGAAAGATAGGAGTTGATAAACTAAGTTGATGTAGAGGTCATTCCAGGCTACAAGAACAGCATATTCAAAGATTCAAAGGCACAAAAGCCACTGTATACAGCTAAGGAATGGCAAGTAGTTTAATTTGGCTAGAGTGTATTTATATATAGAATAGTAGTGACAGGTGTGACTGGGAGGGCCAGATTATAGAGCCAGATCATAAATGGCCGAATATATTATGCTGATAAAGAGTTTGATATTTCACTTTAGTGAGCTACTATATTAAAAGCCTTTAAACTAGAGAATTACAAGGGATACAGATGAATTAGAGGAGAAAATTAATATTTGATCTTTTTCTAACCCTTAATTTTCAGCTTCTCTTAATTTAAATTTTGCATTTGACTTTGTAGCAGATTTGGTGCCAGGTTATATAGAAATATACCTGGAAAAATTTATATTAAGCAGAAATCTAAAGTAATGCTGGAAAGAAGAGAAAGACAGTACTTTCTTTTGCCAGATTTAGATAATATGCTAGATTTAAATATCTAAATAATTTAGGTTGGACTTAGTTGTTTTGTTTCTCTAATTGACTACTTCCAGTCTTCTCCCAGTTCTCAGGGGAAAAAATTTTGTTAAATATAGAATTTTCTCAATTTAAATTCTCTACCAGTTATTTTCAACAACTCTGTTTGCCAGTAATCAAAAAAATGAATGACAGATATAATTAGGAAATTGCAAACACATGTCGATAATATCAGTTGGTTATGCTTAAGTTGACAGCTTGGTTTTTATAGACCCAAATCTGTATTTATAACAAAAACAGTTACTTATAATAATCTTAAAATTAATAACATCCTAAGTAAAAGGTTTTTAGAAACAAATATGACAGTAGTTCATGGTGATCCACAGAATGAGCACTACATATACTCTAGTTTTTTAAATCCCTGATTATGATGCAACTGCCAGTACATTAGTAATTTTTTCTACTTACTAATTGCACTGTAGGGAATTTGGTTGGTAGTGAAATTTAAGTCAAAGTTATTGGTTATATTCAGGTCTTATTTTTGAAAAGTTTCATGGCAAGACTACATAAATTATAGGATAATTGAGATCTATTTTAATTTTTATTAGCAGTTTAAATCCTTTTCTATCAATAGTTAACATTTATTCATTTTTTCCATATGCTTAGGACTCTGCTGAGCATCCTACATGCTCCTTGAAGAAGATTTAGAAAATAGAAAATTGTCAAAAAATTAAAATAATCGTTCAGTCTGAGGTAATCACTTGTTAGCTTCTTGATCTTATCTATATACATACGTATTATTTACTCACACAAAAAATTCAATGCCAAATTCGTATTTGCCATATATGCAGCTTTTATATCCTGCTTATCACCTGTTAGATTTTATTTTACTTTTAATCAAATGTTATTTGTTGTTACATGTGACACCTGTACAGTAGGAGCCTGTAGTGTGCTTTTTGTTTTGTTTTTTGATCCTGTAGTTTTTCTTCTAAAAATAGTTATTTTTCACCATGTAGATTAGCTATCTTTTGCTTTGTTTGACTCCCAACAACAACAAAAAAATGACAGACTACTTCCACTGAAAATAGCCTAAGTCATTGAGAAGTAGATTAAAGCCATCAGTCATGCTATGATGAGTTTGTAAAATAAATAAATTAATTAATTAATTAATTAATTTTAAAGCAAGGTAACCCTTGGTTGACCTCACAGATTGCAAGGACCTTGTCAGCTTACAATCTCTTATTTTTTTATTTTATTTTTTATGTCCATAGCACTTGGTCTTCCTAGGTGGTCTCCCATCCAAGTACTAACCAGGCCCAACCCTGCTTAGCTTCCGAGATCAGATGGGATCGGGCTTGTTCAGGGTAGCATGGCCGTAGACGAGTTTGTAAAATTTATAGTAAGAGTATACCTTAAAATATATTTTAATGTTTCTAATTATACAGGTTAACTAGCTTTCCAATATTTCATTACTATGTTTTATAACTATCTTTTTCAACAGAACTCAAGATTAATTTGCCAGTGTAGAGCAAGGAGTAGAAACAGTCTCTCTTGGCTGCCTTTAATATGCAAAAGCCCAGCAGTAAGTTTGAAATTAAATTTTAAGTATCATAATTTTAGTAGTAGTTAACATTTAAGTGTCATTCTGTGTCATTCTGGGGCTTCTCTTGTATGTGCTGTGCTGTTTATGAACAAGAGCTATAGGGATTGAGAGAGAGGCGCTTTTCTACCTCAGACTGGGTAGAAGAGGATTATAAAAGATTTAAATGACCTTTTAGATATCTGTGGTATGGTAAGATTGACAGTATTTGCAATATAAATTATTAAAATTATTATACAAGTGTATGGCCATGCCACCCTGAACGTGCCCAGTCTCATCTGATCTCAGAAGCTAAGCAAGGTCGCGCCTGGTTAGTACTTGGATGAGAGACCACCTAGAGGAATACCAGGTACTATAGGCAATAAAAAAAAAATCAGTAAACAACTTTAAAAAAAAAATCATTATACACATAAAATATAACTGCTATGAAAATCTAAAGGAAATAGTTGAAGTGTAATTACTGTACACGGACTGTTTAGCAATCTAGTGATTAGTGTTTGTTTTATTAATTTAAAAAATGTATATATCTGGTGGCAAAAATTAAACAGTACAAAAGGTAATACAGTAAAAAAAATCTCCTCTCACCGGTCCCTTGGATCCTCTACTGTTAACAGGCTACCTCTGTATTAATTTCTTGTATTCGATTGGATATCTAAAGCCATCTCAAATTTTAACATGTTCAAAACTGAACTTCTGGTTTGTTTTTTTGTTTTACTTTTCTAAGCCTATTCTTAGCATCTGAATAAATGACTACATACTCTACCAAGTTGCTCTGGACAAAACACTAGCTTTTTTCATTGATTCTCCCTTTTCACTTATTTCCCATATTAAGCATATGAACCAGTTCTGAGCTTTCTTCCTCTGAATTGTATTTTAAATCTTGTCCCTTTCTTTCCTTTGTCACCACTTAAGTACAAAATCATTATCATCTCTTTCCTGGAATACTGGTGTGGTTTCCTGATGTTTTTTCCTGCTTCTGCTTTTTCCTCCTAGAAAGTCCATTTTCTAACCAGCAGCCAGTTCATTTTTAGTGAACTTTAAAAAATGTACATTAAGAGAAGTCAGTACCCTGCTTAAAGCACTTCAGCTATAGTAAGGAGTTTGACCTACTGTTCTTTACCTACCTGCCAAGCCATTTCTCACTTGAGGACCTTTATTCTTATTCTTTCTTTTATTTAGAACATTCTATCTCCAAAGTTTTTTTTTTATGTTTTTGACATGGCTGGCTCCTTCTCCTGTCACTTTTTTCAAATAAATTTTTCTTGACTATCTTTCACAGAACTTATAATATCTAACATAGTTAAGACTTATGTATGCATGCATGTACGTATGTATGTGTGTGTTTGCTTTTTGTATATTTTCTTACTAACAGGTAAGCTTAGTGAGGACAGGAATCTTGCCTATAAGTGTTGATGCCAACACCTAGCCTACTACCTATAAATACTTAATATTGAATGAAGGAATAAATGAATGAATGAACAAATGAATGGAAATGTCTGGAATTTGGTCAAGAGGGGTTGAGGTCCAGCTTTATTTTTTTTTTCTCATTTCCAGCCATTTGTCACAGCATCACTTTTCTTTATTACATGCATTTACCATTTTTATATTATATTAAATTCCTGGTGTATTTGGATCTGTTTTTGAATTCTCTCCACTATGCTGTTGATACGTCTAATTATTCATCTTCTGGTATTAAAATTCTTTATTACTGTAACTTTAAAATTCATTTTAATACTTAGTAGGATGTCTCCTCGGTCAAATGATTTTTCTTTTTCTGAATATTTCAGAAATGAAATTTTTATGTATGTATTTTTCCATAATTCTTTGATAGTATTATACATTGTAATATTATACTTTTAGATAGTACAGTGGAGTCAACATTTGCATCACCCAAGTTTTGGTCACTTGGCATAAGAAATATGTGAGAGAACAATAGAAATTACTGGTCTGTGAGGAATAAAAATGATATTCTTCTCATTCCATGGACATCATTATAGCCACTTGCCACATCCTCCTAAGTTCAATTATTTCTTCAGTTCTTGCTGAGTCCCTACATTTCTTTGTTATGACCTGTTATTTTAGGTAGGTTGAGGAAAGACTCACGCTAGCTTTCCTATCTTTCTTCTTTGTGCCATTATCTGCATCTGAAAGTGTCCTGAATTTACAGTCTTCTACTTTAAATCCTCATCAATACTTGACAGATATTTAGAAGAGTTGGTCAAGAACAGGAAGCCACGGTATCTACCTGCCCGCTTTGCAGACTTGTCACAACTTTAGCATCTTCTATGGAATGTGAACATAACTGGACTGAATGAGAGTTAATGACCTAAGAACTCTTCTGTTCTACTTGTACTGAGAACTCCTGATTCTGTATAGTGATGAATGGCTGTTGTGGTAGTAAGATGTTCAGCAGAGCAGTCTTAACTTATTAAAAATGCTTATCAAAGTTCTTAAAGTTGTTAAGGCACTTTGAAATATCACTTCTATGTAACTAAACTTTACATTGACCTTTGTGCCTTTCTTAAATTAGAAAGACAAAATCAAGAAATGGGAATTTACTCTAAGCAAAATGTTTGGTTTTTCAAAAATTAATTATGATGTTCTTCAGTTCTTTTGGGAATTAAGTCATTTATTTGGTGCCACTTTCAGGCCTTGAAAGTTTTTTAACTTATAAGGATCTTTGCAATTAATTCCTTTTTGGAATTGCCCTCTTGAATTTTACTAATTAATGTCTTGTTTGGCTTTTACTTAGTCCTTTCCCCATCTATCTGGAGAACTAAATTGTTTAGATCACTTAGTACTTAAAACTTTGCTCCTTTGGCCTATGTTGTGCTGTTTCTTAAAACTATTCCTTATCTTTTGACTCCTCCTTTTCTTTGGCTGAGTTTTCCCTTATAACTGTGGATAATCCCTAACATAAACCTTTATATCTTATCTCTCTATATTTATTTCTCCGTGGAGAGATCATTTATTAAGACTTTTTCACTGAAACTCTCAAATCAATATCTTGAGCCTTCTCTTTTGTTTTAGTTTCATATTTCAGTCTATAGAGTTTTTTCAGTTTTTGTGCAGCTGTTATTTTTAAATGTGAAAAACTACATATTTCTAACCCAGATCTCTTTCTCGATTTTCCTGTTTTTCTTTCGACTTTCACATTTTTTTTTCCCAGTGGTATCACCATTGTTTCAACCTGAATGTATCAAAGTCATCTTTGATTTTTGTACTTTTTATTCAGTATATACAAAGTGTCAGCATATTTACTGCTGAATCCCTGTTTCTCAGTAAATAAATGAATGAATTTGAATAATATAAATATTTTTCTTAATTAGTAATTCTTTTCCTTTCTTTCCTACTGATCCAAAACTTCTTTCTGCAAAGTCTAGTTCAGATTCTTGACAAAAGAGTAATCAGTATAGAGAGATTGAGTAAGAACTGAAAAATAACATTTGAATTTTGTAACCAGATCATTTGTAAAGACTGATTTTAGTAGAGGAGATGCATGCAAAATTCCACATTGAGGTGTGAATGAAAGATAAAATGGACCAAGCAATTTAGATGTGACTCTTTTCAAGTGGAATGGTTCATTGTTAATATAAACTTGAGTATGTTTATGTGCTAAAGGCAACTACCAGGTCCAGGTTGAAAATGCAGAAGATAATTAATAAAATACAAATTCTGAAAACTAATAGTGGGATTAGTTTTTGATAAGAAGATGGGAAGCACGTTTTTCACAGCAATTTAAAGTTGCATTCAGATAATTTCGTTTGGATTTAGATAATTTAGTTTTTTGAGAAACGGAAAGTTAATGGAGTGCTTACTTAAAAACTGCGTTTTCTCTGTGAAATAAGTGGTGGGCAAAGTCAGCTGCTAAATGACAATGATTAGTGTGGTGAAGCTTTTAAATAACAATGGCATTTGAAATTGCCGTTATGGAGAACCAATGAGAGAGTTGACTTTCTTCAAAGAAGTCATCTTAGGGAGGGTTGAGCCCAGTATAAGTCACAGTTAGACAACAGACTACAAGGTGGTGACTTTTTCCTACAGTGCTTAGTAGTGGAGATATGGGAGTGAAAGAGCTTTTTGGCTGAGGTGCAAGAGAGAGGTTGGGTGCCTGAGCCGGAAAGATAATGGGTTAAGCGAGGTAAGAGAAGAAGTTAGTCATGTATGATGAGTCCCAGCTAGTTATATATATGAATAGCTGAAAGAGGCTGAATTATGTTAGGGCAAATGAGGGAATCAAACAAGAAACTGGAGGTAGAATGAAGATGAGTTAAAAATGCAAAAGGAATAAGAGTAACACTGGGAGACTAACAAGTAAAGAGGATCAAGTAGAAAATAAGTTTAATAGTCTTTGATAAATGCTTTCTTTTTTTTGTAGGTATGAAGATTTTTTTTTTCCCCAAAAAAACTTTTTTAGGTATGCAATACATAGCTGCAGATGAGAGCAGTGTTCTCCAAACTTTTATGATCTGGCTTCCAAGCAGAAAAACTTTTAATATGTACCCCCCCCATGTATGTATATTTATAAATCATATATAAATACTTCTGTATTATTATGTTTTATATGTTGTAAAACATTAAACTATATACTTAAAAATGCGAAATTAAGCATATTTTTTAAGTTAATTTGTAGATGTTAATATTTTTGGTGAGGGCGTTGTGATATTTCATTAGTTTTGAAAATCTTTAATACTTGGCCATAGAGCTTATTAGAAAGGCTTGTTTTAAGTTAGGTTTATTTTGGTACTTGGTTTTAATGACTTAAATTTCATAACTCAAAGAAACATAAATCCAGATGGAAGAAAGGTATCACAGGTTGGACTGACTACATCATGATGCTTGTTTATCAAACATGCAAAAGTTTTTTTTTTTTTTTTGAAATCTATCTGTAAAAGTTCTGTCTTTTTTGTTAGTTGCTCTTGAAGTTCATACTAAGGTTCTGCTGTGCTGCATAGTCTTCATTTGCCCTTTCAAATCCATTCTGCACCTTTGTGCACTGTGCTCTTTGCCCCAGCAGGCTGATTTCTAAGGACTGTGTCAACTGGTTTGCCTTGTCCTGTGGCTTCTGAGTGGAATCAGTCAGTGGGGTGGCACTGACAGGAGGACAGAGAGGTAGACATATTTATTCTAACAGTTTTCTCTTTGCTAGGCTGCAGGTTGTAACTGCTCCATCATTGCGTGGCCTTCTTCTACAGTGACAGCTCTCTTAGTTCCAGTAACTATTGCTTCTCCTTTCCTTTGGGTATAGAGTGATGATAGCTCCCTGGCTAGCACAGGAGTGCTTCACCATCCTTTTATAGTTTCCCTTAACCCTGCCTGTACATTTGTAAACAGTCTCTTTATTAAACATCACCCCCTTTTTAGTATTCTCTCTTACATCACCCTGAGGACTATAGTTACATTTTAATATTTTTTTAAATAAATGGATTAAAAAACTGACTGAAACTCTTTAAAATATTTTAAAGCAGATTAGATAATTCTGTTTCCAAGTTTTAATTATACAGATACAGCTTTTATAAGTGACACATTTACATTGTTTTGATAACAGCAGCAACAACAAGTTACATAATAGTGGAAATCTTTCCAAACATCTGTTTTTAGTAAGGGACCAGTGTTAGTTCATATATTAACTATGAATAAGTAAAGCTTAATATCAATTTACTTCCTTTGTAATACTTATATTAATAATTTAAACGCAGTTGAGCCTCTGAATTCTGATATTTGGAATGTATTAACAACACAGAAAAGACTTCCTGCTTTGTGGGGAAAAAAAAAGAAAGGATAACTATAAAACTCAGTGAGTCAACCAAAATTATTGCTTAGCTTTTGCTTATAGGTAGCAATGTTATTTTCAAACTATTATCAGACCGATTTCATGAAATAATTTTTCTAATAGGCAGGAAAAAAACTTGAATTTTAGAAAAGGAGAGTTATTTTAGTGTATTTGATCTTCGGTTAATTATCTGACAATTTTTATTTGAAGGTGAGACCTTTTATTTTTCTGCATTTTATTCCCTGGTGCATGAAACTCAAGTGGTTAGTAACAAATGTATAACCAGGATTTTTTCCTATGGACAAAATAGATGATCAGAATTTTCAACTTTAATTATGGGTGTAAATTTAAGATGAAAAATAAACAGCTTGGCTTGTATGTCTCTCCCACGCCCCCAACGCCCCCACTCCCACATATACACATGAGGCTCTGAAGATACAGCCATTAACACAACAGTCCTTTTCTTCTGGAGCTTTGATTCTGGTGGGGAGATTTAATTACTAAATAAATAGATTATGTAATAATATATTAATTATGTAATGCAATATAGTCATAAATAACATGAAGAAAAACCAGGGTAAGGGAATAGAGGAATAGAAAGTGACAGAGGATCTCTAGTGTAGAGAAGTTCTCTCAAATATGCTGGCATTTGAACAGAGATTTAAATGAAGTGATAGTTTCTAGCCATACAAAAATTTGGGGGAAGAAGGCCTTCCAGGAGGAAGATCAGGTACAAAAAAGATGTTGGTGTGACTGACAATAACAGAGAGACTTTTGTGGCCAGGACACCAAGAGCTAAGGGCAGAGTGGTGGAAACTGAGGTTTGGAAAGGTAGATGAGGGCTATAGCACACTAGGTCTTGTAGGCCATCAGAACTTTGGATTATATTTTAAGTGTAACTGGAAGGAAGGTTTTGGAGGAGACAGAGAAGGGGAATGACATGATTTGATTACCTTTTTAAAAGGATTATCTGGGTTGCTGCATAAA
>NW_006441071.1:11850598-11853252 GCF_000325575.1 Pteropus alecto
TGCAATAGTCTAAGTGAGACTTTGAACTCCTACATGTACACAAACATATACATTACTTGGTGCCCTATGCGGGTTACATATATACTTGTATATAATTCCTTTCAGGTTAAAAATATATTTTGTTCAGAAACTTCTTTTTTACGTTCAGCAGTACAATATGGACATTTTTATAGTAAGTACATATCGATTGACCTAATTTCTTCTTTTCCCCTTATTTTAAAGGGTTAATGCTATTTCATATTCTGGTACACTACCTTATTTAATCTGTCTCATATCAAAGGACATTTGTGTTTACAGAGTTTTTTTTTTAAATGAAAAAATACAATAGTACTGTAATAACTAAAGTGCCAGATGTGTACTAAACTAATCAAGTTTGTCAACTCTGAAAAATAAACATTTAAGCAATACTGCGTGTATGTTTTATTATTTACAGTGTGGAGAGGTGTCTGTAAGGTAAATTCCTGGAACTATGATGGGTGTGAAAGGGTATATGCAAGTTAAATCTTAATGATTATTACCAAATTGACTTCTGAAAAGGCTGTACTAATTTTATGCACCCAGTAATGTATGAGAATTTTTTTTCCTTCAATCCACTCCAATACTGAGTAATATCAGTCTTTTAATCTTTATATGTTGATATGAGAGAAGCATCATAGTTTTCTTTTTTGTTTTTTAATTATGAATTATAAGTATCAGCTTATAAATTTTTTTTGATGAGTAATAAAGGATGTTAACTTCTCTTCATTCTGAGGAAATGCTGTTAAAAAAGTAGTTTATAATTTATCTTCTCTGCTTATAAGAATGACTTAAGGGTAAAATTGAGTTTCTGACTTGTTTAAATAATAATTTAGTCATGTGACATATTTCCCTCAACTTTCTTTATCTCCAGTGCTCTATATACACTGTGACCTGAGGTGTCATCATATTTCAATGTAATATTATTTATTAATACTCTCTTCTATTAGTATTGATGGAGAAGTGAAATTACAGACCTAGTTAGTTCATCAATGAAAACTCTATACTGAAATGAACCCAAGTGTATCCATTCATTATCTGTTATTGCCAGTCATCTTATTTTCTTTGGGCCCACATTCCTTACTCCTAGCCAAATTAGCTATCCTACAGAGGTAATGCTATTGTGCATAAAAGAATCATAGCTTGAAAAGTATGAATAGATTAGCCCAAATTCTTCAGAATTACTGGAAAACCAGTTTAAAAGTTCATGCCCTACCTAAAGCTGAGTTAGTTAAAATATTAACTAATATTTTAGAGAAAACACATAATAGTGCCACAATTCACTTGAAACTTACAGTATCATTTGTGGAACCTAGATGGTCTGAGAGTATATTATTTAAAGTTATTCTAACTCAGAGTAATATATCACTATGAACATAGTCTAAGATAGGAGTTTGATTGTATTTCATGCTATAAAGGTTTATGTCTTAGAGAACATTTAGCCCATTCTATATTAAAGCGTATAGGAGAGCAAGAAAATAATGACTACATGGGTCAACTTATAATTTGTATACTTATGAGCGTATCGAATGCTTACTTTGAGTATTGACTTGATTTTGCCATTGCAGAAACAACATGTACAAAACCTTTAAAGGCACAGGCATATTTTACAAAGGTAGAAGAGCAGGTATTTTCCCTGATGCTTTTTACAATTAACACATATAGATATAAATTAAGAAGTTGTGTTTAGTCTAGACTTAAAAACTTTATAAGTTTAATGTAATGTTTCTTTTTCCAATGAAAATGATTTTAATCAATTTCAAATCCACTAAGGGGGTTTATGGATAATTAAGCAAATTGAGAAACTTTTTCATCAACATCATTAAACATTAGATTAGTATCTTAGTGTATTAATAAAATATAGAATAGGGAGACATTTGTGGTGAGGTCGAAGAGGAAATCTAGATTTTTAGATTTTTTTTTATAAGGTTTCCAAATTTACAATTATATATTGTGATACAACTTAAAATTTTATAAATACTTTGTTTATACTTTTAATTTTTAATGTTCTTTTAAATTTTATTAAATTTATTGGGGTGACATTGATTAATAAAATTATAAGTTTCATATGTACAATTCTATAATACATCATCTGTATATTGCATTGTGTGTTTACCATCCAAAGTCAAGTCTCTATCCGTCACCATGTATTTGACCCACTTTACCCTTTCCTGCCTCCCCTCTCTCCCCCTTTTACTCTGGTAACCACTATAATATTAGACATCTGTGTCTGAGTTTTTGTTTGTTTGATTGTTGCTTTCAGTTTTATAGCCCGCATATGAGTGAAATCATATGGTTCTTGACTTTTTTTGCCTGACTTTTTCACTTAATGTGATATTTTCAAGATCATCTATGTTGTCTCAAATGGCAGAATTTTTTCTATGGCTGAGAAGTATTCCATTGTATATAAATATCACATGTTTATAATTTCTTCAAAGTGTTTGTATATCATAAATATTCTCTCCCCATATTTTTTTGTATCATTGTATGTTTTCCCATAACAATGATAGGTAGTATGAAATACATGAAGAAATGTAAAGATATAAGCTACATTTAATTTTGCAAATAGTAAACTTTTTTCCATTAAAGAGATAGTGCTTTAGTCCTTAATTTTAATACTTCAGTTTTATATTTTTCTA